>NC_060275.1:108086892-108417458 GCF_021613505.1 Equus quagga
CATCTTCTGATGAGGCCTATTTGACCAAAGTGTACTTTCAGGTTTGGACGTAGGGACTGCTGAAGACATTAGCCTGATGACCTTCATAAAGTTCTGTGACAACACCCAGAACACAGCTCCATTAAGCACAATGGTCCATAGATGCTGGTATGTTTAGATATGGCCTAACCAGCTCACCTTCTGTACTTACTTCTTACTGGCAATATACTTCACCTTATTGAGTGGTCATTTTCTCACCTATAAAATAATGATAAAGTACTTGCCTTTTCAGTTTGTTCTGGAGATTAAGTGAAATGATTTACACCAAGTGCCTTGCTTGTAGGAGCTCAATCAATATTAGTTACCACTCCCTCCTCACTCAATTTTTTAGGGTTGGTTTGTTTCTTTCATGAATTCTCTAAGCCTATTAGTCCTGTCTGTCATTCACTTAATAGAAATTTATGTTCTGTCTTTTGTTTCCAATTCACGAAGACAACACCTACAATATGAGTAGCTTTACCTTCAGTAACACTGTGCTTATTTCTGCTTCATTTGGGTCGTGTCTTCCTTCATCATGTGACTGAGATGCAAGGTGGATGTGATACCTACTGCAAAAAGGTGTGGATTCCTCTTACCCACCAGCTACCTGCTTTTACATCACTTGATTAGCAGTGAAAAACACTGATCTTCTTTTGCTCTTTTTTTCCCAGTTTTATTGAGATATAATTGGCACATAGCATTCTGTAAGTTTCAGTGTACAACATGTTGATTTGATACACATACACATTGCAGAATGATTACCACCATAGCGTTAGCTTACATAATTACCCTTTCTATTTTCTGGTAAGAACATTTAAGATCTACTCTCTCTTAGCAACTTTCAAGTACAATATAGTATTATTATCTATAATCACCATACTGTACATTAGATCCCCAGAACTTATTTATCTTCTAACTAGAAGTTTGTACACTTTGACCAACATCTTCCCATCCTCCCCATCCCCCCCATCAGCCCCTGGTAACCACTATTCTAGTCTCTGTTTCTACGAGATCAGTTTTTTTAGATTCCATATACAAGTGATGTCATACAGTATTTGTCTTTCTCTATATGACTTATTTCATTTAGTATAATAAATACTCTCAAGGTCCATTCATATGCATATGGAAGGATGTCCTTTCTCATGGCTGAATAATATTCCATTTTTTATATATATCACGTCTTCTTTATCTATTTATCCATTGATGGACACTTAGGTTCTTTCCGTATCTTGGCTACTGTGAATAATGCTGCAATGAACTTGGGGGTGCAGATATCTCTTTAAGATCTGGTTTTCATTTCCTTTGGATATATACCCAGAGGTGAGATTGCTGGATCATAGGTAGTTCTATTTTTAATCTTTTGACGAAACTCCATAGAGTTTTCCATAGTGACTGCATCACTTTACATTCCCACCAGCAGTGCACAAGGTTTCCCTTTTCTCCACATCCTCTCCAGCACTTATCTCTTGTCATCTTGATGACAGCCATTCCAGCAGATGTGAGATGATATGTCACTGTGGTTTTGATTTGCATTTCCCTGATGACTGGTGATGTTGAGCACGATTTCATGTACCTGTTGGCCAGTTGCATTCTTTGGAAAAGTGTCTCTTCAGTTCCACTGCCCATTTTTTAATAAGATTGTTTTTTGCTATTGAGTTGTATGAGTTCTTTACATATTTTGGATATTAACCTCTTATCAGATGTATGATTTGCAAATCTTTTCTCTCATTCATTCGTTGCCTTTTCACTTTGTTGATGGTTTTCTTTGCTGTGCAGAAGCTTTTGAGTTTGATGTAGTCCCACTTATTTATTTTTGCTCTTTTCCTCTGCTTGCAATATTCAGTATGATAATACCTACCACACAACCAACATACTCTTGGTTTTATTGTATTCATCCCTCTGTTTCCAGTAATCTACAAAAATGAATGAGGTGTTGTTATTAAAATGTTTTCTGCTCACTGCCAGGCAGAATCCTTCCCAAAATCTTTGTTTCCCAGCTGACTCAAAAAGAAGCTTGTTCAAAGATTGTTGTACAATGGTTAGCAATTAAAAAAAACAAAATGAAAAAGAAAACCAAAGAACTTTATGACAGTATGTGATTTCAATTGCTGAGAGTCACATTTGGGAAGAAACACATTGCCCCGGTTAGAGCTGGTCAACTTTCTCATGACCTCCCAATGAAGCTCTGAGAGGGTATGTTTGGCCAAGAGAATAGACTACACCTTCTGAGGACTTAGGCTAATCCACACAGTGCTCTATGATGGTACACTGAACAATTTTCCTCAAGCATTTGAGACACATTCAGCATTGTGACTTTCTTTTTCCAAGAGGATATGGGGAGGCACCTAACAGATCTTTTACTGCACTTCTGATGGGAATGAGATACAGGCACACATTCTTTCCTGATCTGTCTTAGGCAAGGATAGTTGCTCCTTCTCCTGTCTTCCCACAGAACTCTATAGCCAACTGCCTTTTGTACGGCACTACACATTTCACCTGTGATAGCACACTGTTGTTGTGTATTTAGATTGCTGTCTCCTTAATTACACTGGGGGCTCCATGGGGCAAAGTGAAGGTCTTGTTCACTCTTGAATTCAATTGCCTGGCCAGTGCTGAGCGCATGCCAACCCTCCACTGCTTATCTTATGAACGAGTCCCCAGTCCACTTGATTGTCAGTAAGCGGGAAAATGTGTGATTATCTGCAATAAACTCTGGCAAAAGCGAAGTCTCAACACACTATGTTGAACCATAAAGGCCTATATATTAATACAATCTATCAGTCTAGGTCAGAATCCTCATTTGCAGACAGGAATTTCATTTCTCCCGAGAGTGACCAGGCAAAGTGAGAGGTAAAAGTTTATTTAGAGTTCTGACATAACCATGTCAACCACATTCTCTCAGAAGAGCAAATGTTTGCTAGACCTTCAAAATTCTGCTGTTGGAGAGAATGTGGATGAAGCATTTGTTTAAGGCACTGATGTCTATTTTTGTTTTGATTTTTTAAAATATTTTAACTTTATTTTTTGAATAGGTAACACATTCACATGTACCATAAGTGAAAACAAAAACAAAAACAAAAAAACAAGATACACAGTGAAAGGGACTGGCCCCATGGCTGAGTGGTTAAAGTTCCATGTGCTCCACTTTGGAAGCCCAGGTTCACAGATTTTGATCCTGGGGGTGAACCTATTCCACTCACCAGCTATGCAGTAGTGGTGACCTACATACAAAAAAATAGAGGAAGATTGACACAGATGTTACCTCAGAGCTAATCTTCCTCAAGCAAAAAGAGGAAGATTGACAACAGATGTTAGCCCAGGGCCAATCTTCCTCACCAAAGACAGTAATAATATAATAAAAATAAAAAAGTTAATTCATCAGTGCTGAAGAAAGTTCAAGACAATGTGGAGAAACTGTCAGTTTCATAAATGGAAGAAATTAAGTTAACCCAAAGGAAAAGAGGAATTGGGAGAAAAGAAAAGCTTGAAGTGCTTAAGGGGTTTTTATTTGCTTCTCCATCATCCTTGAGCAAAGCAGAGAGTCTCCACTCAGCAGAGTGGAGGGGTCTTGGCAAGTCTGGGGGTGTCTGTGTCCTTCAAGACGGATATGTTTGGTCACCAGCCTCTCCAAATGACAAGCTTAGGGTCTGCCAAGAGCATGAGGAACAAGAGCAGACTGACTGGTTTGCTAGAGCCTGTGGTCAGAAGAATTACAGGACATGGCACCAGTGCCTTCAACACGATAGCCATCTTGTTTTATTCCTCCATCTCAAAGTTCCCATTACTCTTTGCTACCTCTTTTCTGCCATCTGGGCTGTATTAATGGAGAGATGGGGAGGAACCACAGCAATTATCTGGAAAATTAAGTGGAAAAAAATCCAAATTACTTTCCCCTGAAAGGTCCGGGCAAATCTAAAAGCCAGTATTTCCTATGATTGAGATGACTTCAAGTTTCAGAACATATAATTTCTTTCAGGAGCATAAAGTTACATTTTTAAAAGCACAGACATCACAAATTTCTGTTCTAAATTGTAGGCTATTATAAAGATCTGTCTTAACTTGTTTTTATTGAAATCTAGTCTTTTCCTGCTATCCAAAATGTAACAGTTCAATTAATACTGATTTTAGATTAAAGCTGAAATGCTGCATATATTGAACAAGATACATCCCCATGAACCCATTTTAACTACCATTACCATTGTCCAGTGCAATAATTTGCTATCATTACCATTGAACAGCCACATATGGTTGCACCTTGCCAGACATTGGCCAGGGGACCTAGCTGGGAGGCTGAGATTCAATCTACCAATCAGCAAGCTATGCCCTATGGGCTGCATCAGCTCATATTAAGGCGAGCTTCCCTCTAGTTGGCCACAGAAGGCAGTGCCTTCTTGTAATTCTCACAAAGATGCTGCATGTTCTAGCTCAGTCTTGAAACCAAGCGCCTTCAAACCACTGGCAGCAACAGGTGCTATCAACAATCATATTTATATGGGAGACCACACATCAGGTTCATCTGGGATAGTCCTGCATTATACTTGTTGACCCAGTTCAACTATTACTAATGCCACTTTCACTCTTAAGATGTTTGGAACTGAATGACCTATTATTATTGGTCACTCTAGTCTTGTATGTTCTTTCTCACCTCTGTTTTTATAGCAAAGAGCTTAATTTATAGTATAAAACTCAATCCCTTTCAAAGCTACACTCATGACAATGGCCAAGATGATCTCTTTAGCTCTTTTGTATTTCTTTCTGAAATCCACTTTGTAGTTCAGATTCCTACAAATAACTGTACTTTTTAAAACCAGTCAAAAAAGGGTGCTGTTTCATGATAATTGTGATGGTTGTGCTCTTCCTTCGACCACCACATATATGCATGAAAATAAAAAGTCAATGAGAGTAAACAACCATTCTGCCATACCTCTGGGCCTCCCACGGGGTAGTTCTGAATCTCATTATGCATATTCTCATTCTCATCTCATTCTGTGCCATCTCATCTGTGCCTAATTTTGGCAATGACTTGGCCAACCTGGTCAGCACCTCAGGCAGTTGAAGGAATTCCATAATTCTCACCAGCCTGGCACAAATGGGTCCCAGTGAATCCTGGATTGTGCCAGTATGAGGGAAAAATATCTATTGCTGAGGTGCTATAAGCTCTGATGCTTTTCTCATTTGCAAACCATATAGGAAAATGCATGTCATAGCAGGGTATAAAACCTGACTGTTTTGATGCTTTTTTCTCATGCAATTATCTCTGTCTATACCTAGGACTCCTTGTTTTCATTTGGCCGTTTGAATCAGGAACCAGTGCAGATTCTAAATAAACAAGCCAGCAGAGCAGGGGTTGGCAAACTTTTTTCTGTAAAGAGAGGGACAGTAAATATTTTAGGCTTTGAATGCTGAACAGTCTCTATTGTAACTACTCAACTCCGACTTGCAATGCAAAAGCAGCTATAGAAAATGTAGACAAATGAGCCGTGACTGTGTTCCAATCAAACTTTATTTGCAACAGCTGCTGGCAGGCTGCAGGCTGAATTTGGCCTTTGGGCCATAGTTTGATGACCCTTACAGTTAGAAGACTCACCTCCTCTCTGGTCTTCTCCACTGGCTATTTATTGGAAAATGTGCCCTTATCATCATTTGGTTCATAGCAAAGTCCCCATCTTATCTTTCCTTAGCTAACAAGACATTCTTGGTTTCTATGGCAGAAAATCACCTAGAGACTTTCAGAGTTGATTTTGAGAATCTTTTTACACCTCAAGATTTATTCGTAATTTAACAATTTATCCTACAGGCAATCTATTTGAGGGAGAATTCAGAGCACTGAAACATCATGGACCAACATGATGGGTTGACTTCAAATAGCATACTACTTTTATAAGAAAACATCGAATAAGTTTCTTAGGAGAAATACTCTGTAAGGTCATAAACTGGAAAAATAGATTATAGATTATTGTGAAAACACAAGAATAAAAAATTTGATAGTTTTGGGCTTGCTATTATTCCAGTTTTAAGCTGTGCCTCACTGGCCTCTTCATCTATTGTATTTATGGTAGTAAGTTGATGAGTATATCTTTGAGATCAATGAGATTCTTATGTCCACTTGGACCTCTGAATAAGCAAAATATTAACATGTGTACTTATTTCCTTCTAACTTAAAATAAAAATATTATTTTCTCCCCTATTTTATCCCACTCTCCCCATTTAGCCCCCAAAATAAAGAACAATGCAGTTATCCATATTCACCTCTTGAAAAAAACGCATGAAGTAAAACCTTGAGCTGATTTTAATGATCAAACACAGCATTTGTTTGTAGATAATTCTCATGACTGAGTCCTTAAGGAAAGCACATTTTGTTCAAATTAGCAATGCTTAAAGGATATGAATTTCAAAGTTTTCACCATAGAAAAGGTAGAGGGATGATAATTGTAATATCTGGCTCTTAGGCATATCTTAATTAGAATTCTATACAGTTTAAGGCTTGCAGACTGCATCAGATTTTGATAATTACATTAGGCTTCCAAAATCGGTACACATTTAAAACCCTGGTGTGAAAAACTTAATCATCTTTTGACTATGTCCCTCTGAACTGCAAGCAATTACATTATTTAGAAAAATGCTAGTCACATTAGGATACAAGAAGAAAGTCTTTCCAGTTCTGTCTTACTACCTTTTTATTCCACCCCAGCCCCCCGTCATTCCTCAGAGGTCTTTGATCCACTCTTGTCAGAGCCATGGATTCTCTAGCCCCCAAGATGCTCTTGACAGATCCCTGGAGGAATAGAAAGCTAGAGAAAAACAAAACACACAAATAAAAACCAGACTGGACATGGGGTGTACCCAGCAACGAGGAGCCACAGAATCACAGGTTAGGCTTCCTATCCACCAGCCTAAACCTTAATATGTCTTTAAAAATTTTATGAGCATTTCAGGCTAAGGCATCACACTAAGAAATGAAGCTAAAAAAGGTTGAAAAATATTTCCCACAGGAAATGCGCCTGCTTGCTCTCTCCGGTCTGTATCGAAGCCAAATTTCTATCTATAGAGGAAGGATCTTTTGTGTTGGTTTTTGTCCACCTCTCCCCTCCTACATTATTATTAGGTTGCAAACAATAGCTTTTTTGTTGCAGAGCAGGAATAAAGGAGCCTAAAATCAGAACACAATTGTGTGATCACTGGTTAGCCTTGTATCCCAAAGTTGTTAAGAAAAAAACCAGATATAGTATTCAGAAAGCCAGTCATTCAACACACGTCCAAAGATAAGGGATAGCCCTGGAATCCGTGAGCAAAAATCCTCACTACCTCATTTACAAGGCCCTGGCAATATTTCCCACAAAGGCTTGCCAATTTTAAAACACTTTTTCTTCCTTTTATTTACCAATCTTTAGTCAAGGGAGATATTATTAGTTTTGACCTTTTTAACTTTTAACTTTGTTCTAAACATAAGGGGTAATGAGAATATGAACCTATAAAATGCTGACGGCCTTAAAACGAGACATTTGTCAAGCATCTTTTTGTTCTTTCAGTTCTTACTCGTGATTTTCTATCACCTCTGAAGATGTCTAACAGTTCTCTCTCATCTTGACCAGGAGATGTCACTGTAGTTGGAGTAAATAATTAACAGAGCAATTTGGGATATTCTGGAAACAGTCTGAGTGTTAAAAACTTTCTGTGGAACTGTCACAAATGTATAGAAAGACACACCGGAGTAAAGGTAGGCTCTGTATATCCAATTCTGCTTTTAGCTAATAGACATAACACTAGTGTTACACTCCAGATTAAGAGAATATTTATCCCCTCCCTCCTTGCTAAAATGCAAATATAGTAGAACAAGATAGCATCATAAACTTAATGATTTATTCATCTGGGTGAGTAAAGGTTTTAGGAGACACAGGCATGAGAGAGATTTCTTTCTATTTCTTGCAGAAATAGAAAAAACAATGCTAAAATTTGGAACCATAAAAGACCCTAAATAGCCAAAGCAATCCTGAGAAGAAGAACAAGCTGGAGGCATCATACTTCCTGATTTCAAACAATACCATAAAGCTATAGTAATCAAAACATTATGGTACTGGCATAAAAATAGACACATAGACCAATGGAACAGAATACAGAGCCCAGAAATAAACCCCTGCCTATCTAGTTAGCCGATATTTGACAAGGGTGCAAAGGATACTCAATGGAGCAAAGGACAGTGTCTTCAATAAATGCTGTTGGGAAAATTGGATCATCACATGCAGAAGAATGAAACTGAATACCTATCTTACATCATACACAATAATCAACTCAAAATGGATTAAAACTTGAATATAATACCTGAAACTATAGAACCCCTAGAAGAAAACATAGGCGGTAAGCTACTTGACATTGATAGTGACAATAATTTTTTGGATTTGACACCAAAAGTAAAGGTAATAAAAGCAAAAATAAACAAATGGGACTACACCAAACTGAAAAGCTTCTGCACAACAAAGCAAACCACCACAAAATGAAAAGGCATCCTATGGAATGGGAGAAAACATTTGCAAACCATATCCGATAAAGAGTTAATATCCAAAATATACAAGGAAGTCATAAAACTCAATAGCAAAAAACCAAATAACCCAGTTGAAAAATGGGCAAAGGACCTGAATAGACATTTTCCAAAGAAGACATACAAATGGCCAACAAGTGTATGAAAAAGTACTTAACATCACTAATTATCAGGGCAATTCAAATCAATACCATGATGAAATATCACATGACATAGCTGTCATCAAAAAAAAAAGAGGTAACAAGTGTTAGCAAGGATGTTGATGGGAACTTAATGGGTACAGCCACTATGGAAAATAGTATAGAGGTTCCTCAAGAAATTTAAAAAAACCCTAGCATATGACGCAGCCATCCCACTTCAGGTGCTGGCGGACCACTCAGCAAAGTCTGTTTCTCTTCATGACAGTCCTCCTTTGGAAGGTAAGACTGTGCCCCATTTATATCCATAATGCATTCCGGAAAACATTTGAAAGTTGGATGTCTGAAAGTCAAGCAACAGACTTCATGTGATTTAGTGCAAGGTGCGAGGAAGTAGCATTTTTTTTTTTCAGCTTTATTGAGGTATAATTGACCAGCACATGACTAGCTTGGTGTGTAAAGAATACAAGCTAAAAAAAAACGGAAAGGAAAAAGTAGAGTGAAATGCACTAAATACTGCTTCCTGTCTCAATGCCCCCTCCAAGGTACTTGATGAGCATCCTTTAATCATGGGCTCAAGAAGAGTTTACTTTAACATAAAACAATTGACAGTTAAACCAGCATATGCATTACAATTTCATTTCTCTGTTGTTTTTCCTACCTTCATGAATATATAAAATCAGGTGAGACTTGCCATTTACTATTACAATATTGTAATGGTTAGCTGTTAATAAAGTTCCAGATGACAAAATGATTCTCTCTTTAAGCATTAAACAAAATTACCTATTAATCTTGCAAAGTAAGCACTACCTGGATCTTTTTCACGGGACACTCTTTGGAGTCATGTTCTGCATTTGCTCCACCAGATGCACTCTGGAACCTTCCATACCCTCCTCTGTGCCCAGGAGCCAGAGATCTAAGGGTTACATCTATATAACAAGGCTCCTTTGCTCTCTGGCTCCTAGCTGGAATTGACCAATGGGCAGTTGAGCAGAAACAGAGAGGGCAAGAGAAGAGAGAGTTCATGGCATTTATTATGCAACATCTTCCGCAGTCAGCCATTTGTCTACCGAAGACTTCTTTAGACACAGCCACAGTTCTCTCCCAGTTCTGGAAATTCCCCAGGAGTATGCCTGCCTTTGCCCTGTCAGACCCAGAAGCTAGCCCAGTGTCCTACTCATCTTTTGTAGGGTCCCTTTTAACCCTGCCCTCGACTTTGTAAAGCTCTATCTAGTGAAATCTCTGCAATTACCCTGTTGGAATGCTCTACATATACACATCATTTCTGGACCCTAGATGGCACCTGCGGCACGAAATAAGCTTTAGTAAAATATGTAAAATTTACTATTTAAATATATGACTAGGCATGCATCCCATGTAGACGGCTTACATGGGGAATAAAATAGTTTCTATTTGACTTATCAAAACCAAGTTCTTCATGGAGAGAAGAAAATGCATAAAGATGAACAGAATATGTGAAACAAAGAACCACAAAACTGAACTCATTAGATCCAATCATAAGTTTATTTTAAATCCTGATTCCAGTTTATAGGACTAACTGTAGCTACCATTTATTGAGCACCTGCTAAGAGCTTGCCACTGTGCTCAGCATTTTAACATGTCATCTTTAATCTGTATGATAATCACACAAGGTAAGTATTATTGCCATTTTAGAGCAGCACACCAGTTACAGAGGCCACCCTATCCAGAGGGACACTGGATACTCATGGACTTTGTATGACTAAAGGGGCTTTAAGATGTCTGGAGCCTTAATATAAGTCTGTTTAATTTTACTTAATCTAATCTTCCAAACAGATGTCTTCAGAGAAAACTCATTAACATTTTATGTCCATGAATCACAGTGTGGAAAATACAGTGTTTCGCTTCTGAACCTCTATTTCCTGATTTTCCTCCCTTCAAGTTGAGCCTGATGCCTGTCGTTTCTTCTGGGATCGGTGATTAAACTTCGGAAAGGCTGCTCTAAAACATCAGGTGCACTGGGGGTTCTCAAACACGATGTTGTTTTCAAAAGGATGTAGCGTATTTGCGAGAATTTCAAAGCATGTCATAATTTGATGATGATAAGGAAAAAGAAAGAGGAATCTTCGTAACAGGAAGTTTTCTTTAGTGCTTAATGATTTGGGCAGTGACTAGGCTAGCGGTCATCTGATAAGATGATTTACTAAGAAAAAATGCTGGCATGGGTGACTTTAATAATGAAAGGATGCAGGAATAATAGCTAACATTTACTTAGAATTAAAAATGTGCTAGGCACCACTCTCAGCTCTTTATATGAGTTACTTCATTTAAGGCTCAGGATACAGAGAAACTGAGGCACAGAGAGGATGAACAAGTTACCAACGTCAGACAGCTAAAGTAGAGAAAGCATCATTGAGTTCTGAGCAGTCAGACTGCAGATTCTACTCTCAGAGGAAAGGTTTCACCTGCTTAAGAAATGCTAACTTCCTTCTGTTATGGACCAGCCAGACTTTAATTAAAAAAAAAAATTATATGGACTGTGAGGGTATTATGCTAAGTGAAATAAGTCAGACAGATAAAACGAATACCATATGATTTCACTCATATGTGGAAGATAAACAAACAAACACAGAGATAAGGAGAACAGATTAGTGGTTCCCAGAGGAGAAGGGAGTGGGAGGAGGGCAAAAGGAGTAAAGGGGCACATGTGTATGGTGATGGACGGAAACTAGACTTTTGGTGGTGGACACGATTCAGTCTACACAGAAGCTGAAATACAATAATGTACTCCTGAAATTCACACAGTTATAAGCAATATGACCTCAATAAAATCATTTTAAAACAATCATGTACACTGGTCTCAACTCACTGCAAGGATGGATCAACTCTAACACAGGAAATGTGGTAGGGTTAAGTTTTAAAATCAGGTCTGATATTAAAAAGTCTAGTTTCATGAGTTCAGGGAGAATTATGATTTAGTATCAGTGTGGAAATGTTCTGGAGATTTTAGTCACAGGTAATCTAAATAGGAACAAACAGTGGTAGAGGGCTGACAACGGGGTCTTAGGTAGCATCGGAGCAAGTTCAAGGTTTAGAATCTGCCCCTCACGAATTCCCCCAGGCATACCACATACACAGCAAAGCATGATTTTATTCCGTGTATTACTCTTTAGGCGGTCTTTGTGCAGAGGCAAGTCATGGGCACAGTGAAGCGATTCACAGCCTTGTCTGATGGTCTTCCTACAGTACCCTTGGTCTCCCCTGCCTCCTATTCTACCTGCCCCAGAGCTGGCCAAAAGCCATGGAACCATAGCCATCGAACTGGCTTCAAACTGTAGTGAAGAGGAGAGGTTGGGAGCCATAGGGGTGGGTTATACTGGCATCCGCGGAGGATGGGAGAGATCATCATGATGGAGAAAGCACAGCCAATACTTGTCTGAGAGGCCACAGCAGGGTACAAGGTTGTCATCCCAAAGCCGCGTTTGGAACTCATTAGTGATGGAATCAGAGCATGAACAGCCTGAAAACCCGCCAGGGTGGAGGTGGCTGATTGCCCTGAACATCACTCTGTGCTTCCCCATTATGCTCAGCAGATATGGGGCAAAGAAGAGCACTAGGTTGCCTTAAAGGACCGGGTAAATTCACTTAAGGACACAGGTGGTCTGTTCAGGAGGAAGAAGCCTTAGGTGGGAAATGATAATAGTCTTAAAGTATCTGAGAAGCTGTCACATGGAAGGACCTATAAAACACCCTAGATGCTGGGGATACTTCAGCGAGCCTATTAGGCAAGCTCTTGTCTCCATGTAGCTCCTGTTCTGGGAGGCCAGAAACATTAAATAAATGATTTTATTATTAAAAATATTGTTCTAAACTGTGACAGCTGCTAAGAAAGGAAGGATATCAAGTCATATAGGGCATCTGGAGAGATGCCATCTTTTTGAAGAAATGCCATTTCAGCCAAGAGCTAAGGATGTGACGTTAGTTAGGTGGAAAGTAGAGAGGGATGTTTCAGGGGAGGACAGTGGGACCTGAAGAAGCTGCAGGAAGGCTGGGTCCAGGGGGGAGGAGGCAGGCTTGGGCCAAATGTTACATGGTCTTGTAGGCTCTGCTACAAATTTTGGAATTTTACCTCCAGGCAACACTTGAAAAGTTTCTCTTCTCTCTTTCAACTCCCCTTCTCTTCACTTGTTTTCCCTTCCATGTTTTATCTTTTTAGCAATGTCACATAATTAATGGACATTATGGGTCTACTTCCTTAGCAAAGACTCAGTGGTTACCAATTTTATGTCAAACACTCGGCTAGGTCCTATAGATCAAAACATAAGTAAGATGTGTAATGGGTTGAAGAACGTTCCTTCAAAACTTATGTTTACCCAGAACCTCAGGATGTGACCTTATTTGGAAATAAAAGTTTTGCAAATGTAATTAGTTAGGTTAAGATGAGGTGATACTAGATTAGGTTGGGCCCTCAATCTAATAACCAGTGCCCCTGTAAGAAGAGGAGAGGACCCAGAGGCACAGAGAAGGCGGCCATGAGAAGACGGAGGCAGAGATTAGAGAGATGTGTCTAAAAGTCAAGGATCTCCAAGGACTGCCAAGGGTCACCAGAAGCTAGGAAGAGACAAGGAAGGAGTCTTTCCTAGAGCTGTCAGAGGGAGCCTGGCCCTGCTGACATCTTGATTCCAGACTTCTAGCCTCGAGAAATGGGAGACAATACATTTCTGTTGAAAATTTCCCAGTTTGTGATCATTTGTTGCGGCAGCCTAGAAAATGAATACAGGATGCATCTCCCTGCTCAGGTAGGCCACATGTATGAAGGAGATGGTTGCATAAATAGAAATTAGTGTATGTTAAATACTAGAATAGCTTCCTTAGTGGTCGGGTGGTTAAGATTTGGCACTCTCAACTCTGTGGCCTGGGTTCGTTTCCCTGTCAGGGAACCACACCACCCACCTGTCGGTTCTCATATTGTGGTGGCTGCATTTTGCTGTGATACTGAAAGCTATGCCACTGGTATTTCAAATACCAGCAGGGTCACCCATGGTGGACTGGTTTCAGCGGAGCTTCTAGACTAAGACAGACTAGGAAGAAGAACCCGGCTACCCATTTCCAAAAAAAGTGGCCACGAAAACCCTATGAATAGCAGCAGAGCGTTGTCTGATACAGCGCTGGAAGGTGAGGGGATGGCACAAAGAGACTGGGCAGGGTCCTGCTCTGCTGTCCACAGAGTTGCTGGGATAGGAATCCACTCAATGGTACTAACAACAAATACTATATTGGGTGCATATCCAAGGCAATATAGAGCTTTCAGAATATTCCTGAAATTATTTCTTTCCTCTCTAAATTTAATTTCTTTTCTTACTAGTGCTTCCTCAGAAATCTATTTCTTAAAGCAAATTTAATTTTAGATGGAAGAAGTTGGAAGAGTAGGTTTATCCATAATCTAAGCCTAACAACAGAGTATTTCTCTATTTGACCTTCCTGCATTTCTGAACATAACTAAATTCTCATGGTGTTAGAAGTTTGCTTTGATTACATCACTTCCTTTCTTAGGATGCCATTATGGTGCTAGATTGACAGTTTATATTCCCAAATCCCCCCGTCTTAGCTCTGCTTGTGTCCCTGAAGTCTCCTGCTGTCCCATAAAAGCCCTAATCAAGGTACAGCTCTTTCAAAAGCCCTGTCCAGGGGCCGGCCAGGTGGCTCAGGGGCTTAGTATGCATGTTTTGCTTCTCGGAGGCCCGGGTTCACCGGTTCAGATCCTAGGTGCAGACATGGCACTGCTTGGTACGCCATGTTGTGGTAGGCGTCCCACGTATAAAGTAGAGGAATATGGGCACGGATGTTAGCTCAGGGCCAGGCTTCCTCAGCAAAAAAGAGGAGGATGGGCAGTAGTTAGCTCAGGGCTAATCCTCCTCAAAACAAAAAAAAAAACAAACAAAAAAAACCAAAAGACCTGTCCAGCTATCTTGATTTGAAATAAATTCCCCTATACCCCCATATATTAATACCTTTACTTTAGCATTTGCACAGATTATCATATATTATTATGTATTATAAACTGTTCACTGGGGATCAATTTTTACTTATTTTATTAGTTTTCTAGGGCTGCCATAACAAATGACCACAAACTTTGTTCCTTAAAACAAAAGAAATTTATTCTCTCACAATTCTGGAGGCCAGAGGTCTGAAATGAAGGTGTCAGCAGGGCCATGCTCCCTCAGAAGGCTGTAGGAGAGAATCCTCCCCGGCCTCTTCCAGCTTCTGGTGGCTCCAGGTCCTCCTTGGCTTGTGGGTGCATCACTCCCATCTCTGCCTCTGTTTTCAGATGGACTTCTACTCTGTGCGTTTCTCCTCTCTGGGTCTCTTCAAGGACATATGTCATTGGATTTAGGGCCCACCCAGAGAATCCAGGATGATCTCATCTTGAGATTCTTAACTTAATTACATCTGCTATGACCCTTTTTCCAAATAAGGTCACAGTCATAGGTTCTGGTGGTTAAAATGTGGACCATCCTTTGGTGGGGGGCACCATTCAGGCAAAACACTTATCTCTGTATCCACCTGTACCTATAAGTTCCTTATGCATAATATGCATTTGGTAATTAACTTTTGTATTAAATTAAGTCAAGTTAAACTTTAGGACATGGGCTTAAGAGTATCTGCAAACTACCCTAATTCACTTTTTACTAACCATATTAAACTCATGCTAAATCACAAATTCCATCCTGGTGTACATTTCTGCCAACTGACTTTATTAGATAGTGAATGATCCTTGCATTACCGAAGAGACAGTTGGCATCATAAGTATGTTATGGACTGACAGAATCTTGATACTGTCAAGATATTTAAAGAACATAATAATCTGATGGGAAACAGAAAGTCAGTTTAAGAAAATAGGAAATATCAATAAATATAATACACAATAATACTCAAAAACTTTGTAAGTGAAACCTAGGCAGTGACAAACCTAGTTTCAATTCGGGTTTTACTTATTGGTTGTCCGGTCATGGTGAGTTCTGTAATATTTCACTTTTATTTTATTCTAAGGGGAAGGAAGAAAGAAAGAGAAGGAGAGAGGGAGGGAGGGAGGGAACAAAATATCCCCCCAAGCCCCTCTAATGCCACCTACCTTTAATTTCACAGCATTGCAATGATTATTGCGGATTCGCCTGTGGAAACACCTATCTAGAACTTGTGAGCATCTATAAGTAGTAGCACGTGCACTAGGAGAAGACGAGTTCTAGAAAACTGGGTCACAAGCAGAAGTTATATTTGCATGAAGCTTTTTTCTGCTCAAGGACTCACATCATAATGACAGTTTAGACCAATTAGTCAGATAAATGGAATAATTCCAATATTGAATATTGTTTTTATATTTTCTGTTTATTATGAAAATTAAGAAGTGTTGTTGCTTTACAGATGCCACCCAGAGCCACATGCTGCTACAGCCAAAGCTGGGGATTTCACACTGTTGCAAAGTTAGAGCAGACAACTGGCTACAATACAGATGCAGCCGAACTGCAATGTGGTTTAAAAAGATTTAATAGAAAGTGTCCTGAATCTACTTCGCCCAAGAATTATCCCTGGGACAGTGTGTTCTTTGATATGGTAATACAACCAGCTGCTACTTCATCTACGTTTCCAACACGATAATCCACATTGCTTTTCATCTTCTTTCCATCAAGCATGTGACCTTTAATATTAGGAGGGTTCATGATTCCATATATGAAGCTCATTTCTTTCCTTTAATTGGGAGTAGGGAGGCAGCGATTGGTTTATATTCTTAGAAGTCCAGAAAGAATGAAGCCACCATTTTCATCTACTGCTTCTCTTCTTCTGTGTATAAAATACTTCAAAGTAGCTTTCTGAGTTTATAACCAACTGGACACAATGGTGACCAGCTTGCTCCTGGAAGCCTGCCCATACTCTGAGATGTCCGTAGTGTGTGTGCGCGAAGTATACACATGCAAATGTGGACCATGGTGGAATTCAGCCTGTGCTTCTGAAACAAACAAGAGAAAGCATCTCCTCTGAAGACCGCCCATAGGGGACTGCCCACAGTTAGTCCCGCTCTTTCTTCCTGTGTAGCTTTCACAGCTGTTTGGTGACAGCAGCACAGAGCACTCAAATGTCTGTATACATATATGGTGATGGCAAGTTATGAAGCAGTGATTCTTTTCAGCCTCATAATTATAAGCTGTTTTTCTGAAATGATAATTGCATAGAACTTTGTGTTGGTGAGATAGGAACTTGCTTCACCATGCCCAAGGCTGTGTTATAGACTTGATTCCTGGAAATAGGACACCCAACCCTCAGATGAATGAAAGAACAAAAGAAGAGGAATATCAAAAACAAAAGCAAAATGATGATGGCTATATATATATATATATATACACACACACACACACACACACACACACATACAGACACATATGTGAATGGATGTTCTTGTATATCTTCTCAATTACAAATGACGGTATAATACATATGCCAGAAAAGGTAGCTCATCAAGTGTACTTCTTTGTAAGTCCAATATCTTTGAGCATTTCCATTTGATAAATGGGCCAAAATCCTTAATTTTAAAGTGCTACAAACAGATCTTCCTATATTTAATGTTATAATCACAAAAATTTAAACATGGAGAGGTTGTAAAGGGCTATCTAATTTTCTTCCTTAATGGAGAATCAGAGACTCACAGAAGCTACATAACTTCCCCAGTTTACCAGCGAGAGTGGAGACAGAGTCACGTTTGCCACCTCAGCTCTTCCTTTCACGTCCACACAGCATCACACGTTCCATTCTTTAAGGTAACCTTTGCCAAAGCAATGACAATGTTTACTGTGGGAGCTGGAGAATGCAGCCACCCAGAACTGCTATAGCAACATAGGCTGCGGGAGGAACAGACAGTCACTTGCCGTGTTACCAAGCCAAGTGCTTGGCATCACTATGCTAGTACTGAGTGCCCAACTGCTGATAGGAAACTCTCAGAACTCATTCATCATGCCCCACATCCCTGTTTACCTCGACTACTGTCCAAAGTTCATGCTTCCTGTGAAATCTAATAACCCTCATTCCCATTTCCATATATCCGGTCTCATGACCCAAAACTTCACTCTTCCTTTCCCTGCTAAGCCTTCCCATGATGACTACTGGTGCTTTCAATCAACAAACCAGCAAACATCCTTACTTCCATAACTACTCTGAATGCTCCCTTCTCCTCTGTACCTTAACTAAGACCTGTCCACTGAGCAGCCCTCTTCTTCTTCTGCAGCCCTCTCCAGTCAACGAAGTATTTTCTCCAGTATCCCCAGAACCTCAGAGCTTGGAGTTGGGGTAGTACCCTCCTTGATCTCCTTGCTACTCTTTCCAACCACTTATTCCCCTTGTTCTTGTAATGTCATACTCATTGGAGGCTCAAACTAACCAGTTGCACCAGCCTCTCCTCTCATTACTGTCATGATACTTATCTCATTCACAGATGACTCACAATGATGATTCTTGGACACTTCAGCATCCAGTATCCTGGCCTTTCAGTCCTTGACCTCACCTCCAATAGCCTTTTCCTCCACCCCACCTTAGTCATATACTACTAACATCACACCCAGGACCTGTTCATGTCTAGGAGCATCACCTGGAGCATCACCTCCTGGTTCTCTACCACTCCTCATAACCTTCCAGCTTACTTGCTGGAAACAATGACAGTTCCATGATTTCAATTCTTCATTTCTACCGAAATTCTCATTTACTAACCCCATTACTTTCTTCCTATTCCTCAGCCACCTTCTGTTTTCACTTACTCTTTTGTCCAGCTTAGATTCCCTGGTCCACAACACTGTCACTCTCATGCAAAGACTTTTACTCTCTTGCTTCTCTGTTCTGTTGTTGGATTCACTTCTCAAAACCCCAAATCTCATTGCCCCAACTTTCCACCCTCTCTCTGCCTGCACACTAGCTGATTTATGTTGCTGGAGAAAATCACACAGCTGTTCGGTTTCACTTTAAATTTATTATTGCAAATGCCAAATAAAGTCTCAATATTGCCTGGCAACCCTAGTACATGTCCTTCCTAAATTCACTTTTCTACTTTATGTATCCTTCCTTCTCAAACATCTCCCACTCCTTGGCCATCTCCCCAACCCCAACCTCTGTCTTAGGATTGAAGAGTTGAAATGGAGAGATTGGTAACACAGGAGAAACAAAGAAAGATCAAAGAAGCAAAATTCTTAATAAAGTAATGGAGGATGAGATCTACAGCCAAAGTGGAGAAATTTGCCTGTGAAGGATAAGGGATATTTCCTCTATTCTATCAACAAGAAATGCATAGTCCAATCTCTCCATTTAAAGAAAAGCTCTTCCCTCAACTCCTCAGCTGTCTGAGCATCTGCCCATTTTTATGCTCTCTTTTACAGCAATACTTGCCAAGAGATGTCTACGTATTTGGTCTCCATTTTTGGTTTCTCAATTACACTTGAATTTTTTAAAATTCAAGGATACTTAGACATTTTAAAAGGTCAAATGCTTTCTCCCCAGAGGCAGTCACTTGAAACTCTTTTAACTGAACATCCTGTGATTCACCTTAAAAATATACTCACAAAGTATGTCTCTAGTTCTCAGTTTTAGACTCTTCCATTGCTTCTTATTACTGAATATACCATTTTACTCTTCTATACAACACCCCTACACACACACAAACACAGACCCATACACTTCTTTCTTCAGCCTTGCAGTGCAGTCATAGAATACTTTTTGGTTAAACCCATATTCAATGGTATGGAAATACTATTCATAAACAAAACTATGGTGTTCCATGACTGCATTTTATTTCAAAAAATATTTTTATTTCTTCTAAAGTTATCAATTGCTTCAGTTTTGTGATTATTTTTCTATTTATCACAAGTTCAATATCCACTAGAGCTGTAGAGCTTCTCCTAATATATTCAAACATCACAGATTTACTATCAGTTCCAATTTCTATTGGACAAATCCCTCCCGAAGCCCTCTGTCTTCTGACTCAAATTAGACCATGGTGGCACAGGAGGGAGATGTAATAAGAGAGGCCCTTGGGAGTCACTGTTACAACTGCATATGCAGCATGTCTTAGAAATAGAGCCTGGTCATGAAGTTTAAGGAGGTGATAATGAGATCATGAACAGCAACAGTTTCCAGAAAGAATGGAATCAGAGCACCACTCCTTTTTACAGCCCAAAGGAGCTTTTGCAGCAGAAAGAAAAATTAGAGTTTTCCTGACTTTCTGGTGCAGCGTGACAGAGGTAAACTCAGCTCCTGGTGGTGGTAAAAAAAAAATCTGACTAAAAGACTGCTCTTGTTCATTCACGTTTATGCTGAATTCCATTTCGTCCATTTCTATACTAAATTCTTCAGGATGTTAAAACTAGATTAATATAAATTAAGTGAAGGGCAAAGTTTTGTGAAAACTCTGAATAGAAAAATCATTTTCATCTTTTGTAGAGTAATTCCTACCACAATTTCTAGAATTTTTATTACATCTGCTTTAATAAACATATAGAACTCACTGACCTCCTGTCTCAGAGGTGCCTACTGAATAAACAATATGGCTGTGTCCAGCTTCTAAAACCCATTCCTATCTCTTTGTAATAGTGAAATTGCTTTACGCGATTAACATACTTAACGAATTCTTTTTTCCTGGAAAATGAACAGCTAATCTTTGGGCAATTCCAACTCAAATTATGGCATATTCTGAATTAGTGCAGTTTGAATGATTTGCAGCATAAAATAAAAAATATATATAATATACAAATATGTAAAGTAAAAAATAAAATATAAACATTATACATATATATATACACACACACTCCCTCCCTGCCCCCCCTCAGGATTCTACTTGAGATTCCTTCCAGCAACACTACCATGGCTTCCTTCTGTTCAGTAAATGTAAATAAATTACCATAGCTAACCTTTGGCTTTTTAATTTGGATGAGTGATTATATACTAAATATTTACCATTAATCTTGCCATTTATTTAGTGAAACCAACCAGAATTTGCTTTCTTTTCAACAAAGAAGTACAGACTCAGCAACGGAAGGTGGAACTCGGTTACTCCCCCTCCCCCTAACCTTGTTTGTGGATCCAGGCTTCCCTTGCCCCCTCATGTTCCAAATGATGACTGGCCAAAGAGAAATCATTTATTTTATTCAGCACCCACATGACGTGGCAATTAGTTTTCGAATACATTTTTGACGACACAAGTGGGACATCTGGAATGAGGTAGGGAAGATTAGGTCTGGGGAGAGAAGAGCAATAAATGGAACTTTCAAAAATCTTTATTGAAGAAACAAGTATTCCAAGAATATGTGGTTCTGTCTTTAAAATAAAATTGCTTTTTGAAATAAGAAGATGCTTATTGAGTTCTGCTACAGAATAAACAGATTTTCCATGATAATTCTTGTGCAAAAACCATAAATCAAAAGCTTAAGCACTTTTGAAAAAGACCATGAAGATTTCTATTCTTTAAACTTACTATATTGCCATTAGTTTGCTGACTGTATTTAAAGGACTTTAAAATGATCAAAAATATATACTCGAATTTATTTTGTATGAGTTATTATTAAAATATTCAAAATTATTTCAATCCATGTAAAATTTACGTGATACGAAACACTTTTTTAATGGACCACGGATGGTTTTACTTAGAACTCAGAATGGCATGGAAACCAATGACTGGGAACCACATTGCCTAAAAAGGCTCTGCCTGTGACAGACAAGAGAATAATTGCTTCTAAATCACTCTTCTCCATGTTTAATGGCATGGCTTTTCCACTCTGCTCTAGACACAGTAATAAGACCTTCCATAAAAGTATATGTCATCAACTGCATTGACAATTATCAATAAATAACGATTTTGCCCACTAGCTAAGAGAAAGACAAAAAATTAGTTAAAATTAATCTCTCACAGTGAACTTCATCTCACACAGAGCCAGAAGGAAAGAACATGCTACTGATCTTGACAAAAGGGGCTCTGTAATTGTACGACATTAGCCCTAGTGAGATCATCCCCTCATTTGTACCTTAAGGCACAATTAATTTTTATTTCATGATCAAAATCTTTTCTGGTTTCTTGCTTTTGGAAGCATAACCTTCTTAAGGTTTGAACTATATTAGAAAGCTGACTGCAGTGCCAGCAGCTATCCATACATTCTGTGGAGGTGGATGAAAATGAACACTGGAAAAGAAGAATGATGAAGATAAAAAGGGAGGTGATTCAGGAAGCAATGCCCTGGAAAAGGCATGAGGTATGACTCTTGACCACAGGTGAAGATGTGGTTTTGACAAAGAGGGGTATTTCTTCTCAGGAGAAGAGATCAGGTCGGTGGCTCTCCACCCAGATTATTTTTTCTTTTTTAAT
This sequence comes from Equus quagga, assembly GCF_021613505.1. Classification (NCBI taxonomy): domain Eukaryota; kingdom Metazoa; phylum Chordata; class Mammalia; order Perissodactyla; family Equidae; genus Equus; species Equus quagga. The sequence goes on from NC_060275.1 coordinate 108,108,950, forward strand.
TTTGAAAAACTTTTTCTTAAAGCTTGGCACCTGAGCTAACAACTGTGGCCAATCATTTTTTTTTTTTCTGTTTTATCTCTCCAAATCCCCCCTGGTACACAGTTGTATATCTTAGTTGCAGGTCCTTCTAGTTGTGGCATATAGGACGCCGCCTCAACGTGGCCTGATGAGCGGTGCCATGTCCGCGCCCAGGATCCAAATCCTGGGCTGCCGCAGCGGAGCGCACGAACTTAACCACTGAGCCACGGGGTCGGCCCCTCTCCACCCAGATTCTTAACTAGTCAGTCTAGAATGGGCCCAGGCAACAGTATTTTTGAAAAGCTCTTCTCACTGAAAGATGAAGAGAAGAAAGGCCAAAATATAGAGAGGTGTTGATAAGTAGAGAAGTTGAGATAGAAAGGCCAGAGTCCATTCTCTGTAAAGTAAGAGATGGAGTCATCTTTTTAGACAGGAACAGGGTTGGGGGGTTTGGAGAGACTGGGGGATATTTGAAAGGAGGGAGGTTGAAAATGCAACAGGAACTTAACTAGAAATGTCCTTTAAATAACCTAAAATATATTACAATATATGAAAGTTATATAACAACCGTTATTGTTGAGAAACGATAAGTAAATTTACTAAGCATCTGATACCCATAAATTTACATTATATCATAATTACTTCTATTAGCTATAAAATATGGGAAATATATTTGTTATTTGTTGATTGCACATGAAAATTTTGACTAATTTTGAATAAAGTTATAAACAAAAATGCTATCTTTTCTCAAAATATTTTTCATGTAGGTTTACTTTGTTTGGCTGATTGTTAGTGTGTATATAGAGGAGTAGGATTGTGTGACTTATTTCCCACATTCCCCAATATGAGTACAGAGAAGACAATTAGTGCTGTCCTAGACTAAAGGTAATAATAGTGCTTTCTTGCACAAATGAATACCATGCCAATATAAGAAAAAATTTATTCAACCTTGGAATTTACCTTTTTTTTTTTAACCAGAGGTGTTTGCGCACTATGTATAGCCCATTTGCTTAAAAGGGAAATTCTTGTGTTATCTCCTAAGGCCCAAAAGTTCTATGTAGCACATTTTTAAATTTTGATTCAACTTCTCTTTCACTATTCAAAACTGTGCCACATGTATTGTAATTTTGTCTGACAATCTCATAGAAAGATTTGAGCACAGCAGCTGTTTACCATTTCACGCTAATTGAAGGTGATTCCCATCATTGTCAGTTTTACTCTTTTACCTTCCAATCACTTAACTGCAAATAAGAGAAAGACACAGGTGGACTCTAGGGAATATGTTATCCGTATATTACTAATTGATGACTCTCAACTATAAATACTTTTTGGACTGAAGATTCAAGAGCTACATTATTTGGAAGGTTATACTAAAGGTTGAGATCCAGGTGCATCTAATTTTAAGCTAGTGGGGGAGCCATACTGTAGAGTGAAAATAATGCTAGGTCTGGAGGTATAAGGTGAGACTTTGCCCCTAATTCTGGGGCTAACTACAAAGTGTCACTTTAAGCAAGTCCCTGAACCTTTTACATCTCAGTTTCTTTACATGCAAAATGGAAATGAAAACATCCTCCTTCATTAGGTTAAGAGGATGAAATGAAATAACATACGTGAAATATATTTTAATATGAATTATCTTCAATTTAATTCTCTATTTTGGAAATGCATTATATTTGCATATTGAGCTTCCTGAAAACAAAGCACAATACTATATAGAGTGATTAGAGAGCAGAAATTAAGATGCATACGCAATCAGAGTGCCACAGTATACAGAGTTTGGGTTAAACACCAAAACTCCAAATTAGTGGTTTACATATTTTATTTAAGTTCTATAATTCTTATCTTCATAAATATTAGCATTACACTTTGCTGTGTATAAACAATGAACATAGGAATATTTAAAATACAAATAATGAATACACTTCTGAACTTAGAAAAGAGCTAGCCCACTTAAAGTTCTTTTCTTTCTCTTATGTTGATGTTGGTGCCATGAAGTTATAAGAAACATATGAGAGAAATTATACTAAAAAATGTGAGAATTTTTTCCTGCCTCACCATCACATATGTTGAGCCCCAGACACAATTATCCTTTTAGAATGTATTACAGATGCAGCACTTAGCAAATGGGTGCAAGATGTTTGTTCAGATATAAACTTGCAGGCCAATGGTAGGGGAAGCTGGCAAAAGCTTTTAGCAGGCAATGTTTCTGGAGGTTGCCAGCCCAGATCATTTTTTTCCCTGAGAGTTTTGGCAGCTGTCTTCCGTCTCTTCAGACTGCACTTATAATTGGTTGTTTCCACGGCAACACTGACTTTAAACCATCATCTTCTTTATTAACTAGCTATAAAACGGAGGTGTGCCCTAAGCAAAATGGGATTTTGGGGGTAACAGCAATTAGGATAAAACCTACTACACTTTTTTGTATAATGATAATTATGCAACCAAGAGTAGTAAACTCATAATTTATTAACCCAAGTATTGGCAGGCATCTATCCTGATTTCTTCCTGTAATGTTTCACTTAACAAAGGGCTCTGGATTTAGATTTATTAGCCCATTTTTTAATTATTATTATTATTATTATTATTATTAAACACAAGAATGAAACTGTGGCTCACATTTTGTATTAAGGACACTGACAACGTGTCATAGATGTCTATTTTCAATCTTGAGAAATAATAAAAACTGAAATCTGTTTTAAGCCTTCCTAGTTAAAAACTCAGTAGTTCCAGGTGGAAGATTACATAATCAGACATTTGTTGCACCTGCATGTCCCAAATCTCTGGTGTGTCAAAGTAAATACCTACAATTAATGAAGTGTGGAAGAACAATCAGGATGTTTGGAGAATACAATTGCAGTGAGGTTGCTTTGACTGACTTTATCAATATGTAAAAAGACTGCGATTATTGTTTTTAACTATCAAAAAGTGTGCTCAGCAGACATGCCTGTCCCATATTCCATTCCTCCATCTCACTGAAGTTCTGAATTAGCTGAAACAAATGTGTAATCACTGGTTTTTTTTTTGTGAAACCTGTAGTTTTTACTGTCAAATAATGTAAATCATAGACATCCAGAACCTGAAATTCCTTCCTGATCCCCTTCCATGCCATCCCTAAAGAATGGCGGTTTGCAAGATGAGCAGTTAATGCATAATGAATATCACAGATAAGGTCAAGGATCAAAAGTACAGTCTGTGTTTGATGGGATGGGTGTGGAGAATGAGAGAAATTCATGGAATGGCACATTCCCCACCGTGGTTGAGATGATGGTGTCTGTGTTTGGAGGAGAGTGGAGGATGGGCAGACAGTAACTTTCAGAAACATGATAGAGCTGTCAAAAATGCATGGCATAAAAAAACACAGGTAATAAAAATACAGGTAATAAGTTACACAAGGCAATATTTTCCATCAAATTACAAACAAAAAAATCCCCATTTTGAACATTTTTGTGCACTTCAACTAATAATCACTACACTTTTACCTCTTTTATTTGATGTGCGCACCCTTCACATTGTTAAATACACAGATGTCCTACTCCCCTTTAGTGACTTGACATTTATGCAATGATCAATCGTGATATCTTTTATTTTTTTGGTGAGAAAGACCGGTTCTAAGCTAATATCTGTTGCCAATCTTGCTCTTTTTTTCCCCAAAGCCCCAGTATATAGTCGTATATCTTAGTTGTAAGTCCTTCTAGTTCTTCTTTGTGGGACACCACCACAGAACGGTTTGATGAGCTGCGTGTGGGTCTATGCCCAGGATCCAAACCGGTGAACCTCAGGTCGCTGAAGTGGAGCATGGAATCTAACCACTATGCCACCAGGCCAGTCCCGACTGATATCTTTTTTGTAGCTACAAATATTTGATAATTATGTCAAAAAATGTTTTCCTATTTTCTATCTGGCAACCTATTAAGGACTATGCCTATCCAATAGCCTCTGTCAATTTTATACTCTCACTAAGCTCCCTTCACAGTCCTCTCTACTTCTTTCCTTACCTATTTCAGAATTTCTGGGAGAGACAGAGAAACTGGACAGGGGTCCCTTGTGTCTCAAGGGTCAAGAGAAACAACCGAATCCTAGCTGCAGGGTGGTTCAGGACCATGGACAACAATTGCGGGGCACCTGCCTCCACCTCTAAATTCAATAGCCAGGATCAGAGAAGGCAAGAAAAAACTGCTGCTCATATTAGGTGGTAATTAGTCAGGGCTTACTGTTAAATTTTTATTATTTTTTATTTTTAGGCTGTCAAAATTCTCCCTACAGCTAGGTTAACATGGTTTCATTAAAGTGTCATCCCCTGAGAAAAACAATGGGCTGGCTAAACTTACCAGGGCAGGCCAGAAATCTGGACTCCTCATGATGATGGGGGCATACCATGCTCAAATTTACAAAGGTGAGTACAGATTCTGAAGTCCAGGGTAACAGCCAGGTGAACTGAGAAACAGGAACTGAGAGGGGAATGTAAAATCTGATATAAAAACCACATCTAGGTCAATATATGTGGGTAGGCTGAATAATCGGTCCCCCTAAGGGTGTCCATGTCCTACTCCCTGGAGCGTGGTAAATGGAATGTGCAGATTAAATTAAGGATATTGAGATGAGGACAGTGTTCTGTATTATCTGGGTGGGCCCAATGTAATCACAAGGGTCTCTATAAGAGGGAGGCAGGAAGGTCCGAGTTGGTAGTAGGAGGGTGAGGAAGGAACCATACGTCAAGGAATGCAGGTGGTCTTTAGAAACTGAAAAAACATCGGGGAAACAGATTCTCCCCTCAGGGCTCAGGAGGAAGGCAGTCTTGCCAACACCTTAATTTAGACTTCTGGCCTCCAGATCTTTAAGAGAATAAACTTGCATTTTTTTTAAGCCATTACGTTTGTGGTAATTCGCTACAGCAGCAATAATAAATTGTACGATATACACAAGAAGAATCCATGTGCAAAGAGAAGGAAAGGGAATCAAGCAACATTGGAATATTTAAGAGTGGAAGGACTTTCATGCCATTGCTGTCTTCTGTCTATTTCCTTACACTGACTGGGACCTCCAATAACTATGCACTTCCTTTACTCATCCCCTTTTCCCAAGTAAAATAGATAATATGGAATCATATAAACCACACATTTCAGTTTATGCCCCCAGCCTGTTGAATAACAAACAATGGCAATCAGTAAGGAACTCAGTAGACTGCACTCGAGACCACTGACAATTTCTCTCATTATTTAAAAATTCTCCAAGTTTTGGAAAAATGTACTTAAAGTAAATATTTAAAGTAAAGCCAATTCAATAAGGTTGGGCAGAACTGAATGAATGCAATGCAAACAAGAGAACATTTTTTATTAATCTGGCCTTTTATTTTGTCTAAATGTCAAGCATTTCGGACCTTGAAAAGAAGGGTCACGCTATTTTCATAGCCCCTGGTCACTACTGAGGTCTTCAGAGAATTGAGGAGGCAGTAAAAGACTATCGTCAAGCTAGAGACACAAAGACCAATATGGAAACAAGAAGGGAAATAATGAAGGGTATTTGGGGTTGGGAGAGTGAATAGAAGATTGGTGGGAACTGGAACTTTCCTCCACCAATTCCAGTCATCTTTTGAATCTGGCCAGGCACTGTGCTACAATCCATGGCGATATTTTTAAAATGTATGCAATCACACCATGAAGACGGAATTACTATTCTCATTCTAACAGACTTAGAGGTCTAAGTAACTAGCCCAGGTTGACACAGCTTGTGTGACTGAGCCAGGGGATCTCATTTAAAAATATCTAACCCCCAAACCATGCTTTTTCAATCCTATATTTCAGTGATGAGAGTACCTAAAGCCTTTTAGTTTAACTATTTGTCTTCCATGCCCTGGAAAGATAGGGTTTTGTTTGTTCCCTTGCCAAGCGAGCAGGATTTTCATTGAAGCTGGACAACGATTCAGAAGCCTTACAAGCCACCAGCCCCCCTTCTCGCTGATACACCAAGCATTCTCCAGATTAGCCTCCAGAAATATGAACACCACCATCACCTGTAAACCTGCGTACATAACATCTTCCTTGGGTTTAACTAACCTGTACCATTAGGTGGAGTAGGAGAGGAACTGGAAGCTGCTAGAAAAGTAGGAGTATAGAGCATGTATGCTGATTTACTCCTATAATTTCCATGCATAATTTATCAATTTATGAGAACTTTGGTTCATTCATGGACAGTTTCTTTCTTTCTTTCTTTTAATTAGTTTATCCTTTGACCTTTTTCTCTTAGTCCAGATAACTGTCATTTTCGAACCAGGGGGCTTCTGGTGGGAGAGGCAGCAAATATTTTTGAACACTGATACCCCAGACCCTTCTTCAATACTGACAACACAGCTCTACAGTACTCAGCCTTTTTGAAACAGAGCTGGCTCGGAATCCAGATCCCCTAATTCCCAGTCAGAGCTTCTCTCATTTATAGCATCCTGCTATCTTCCCTCCTCCTAAACCTCAATATAAACACCAGGGTACCGATGATCACCCCTCAGACTTCTTATATATCCTCAGCACAGACTCAGTAAATACGCACCCAATAAAGTAAAAATACACGTGTGCTGGACGTTATTTTTCTAATTAAAAAGAAAATTAGAGTTCCACTGAAAATATTCAGAACTGTGTTCCTCCACTGTTTTGAGTCATTTGGTTTCCATTTCAGGGCAGACAAGGCTACATTTAGCAGAGCAGTGAAGAGTAAAAGCATCACTAAGATGTATCATTTAGGGAAGAGCTCACAGTGATTAAAAAGTGAAAGATCTAGAGCAGACTAGCAACGTGCCAAGAAGCTGGTTTCTCACCCCAGGTCTACTGATGACTGACTATATGACCCTGGGCTGGCCACATAGCTTTTGTTGCAGAGAAGACTTAACTATAAATTATGGAGAAGAAAGCTAGTTCTAACTGTTCCACAGGAGTGTAGGATGATAACCTGTATCAGAGATGTGGAAATTCCTTTGTAACCCTTACTTGCTGAACTACATAGAAATAAGAAAGCCATGCTTTGAGGAAATCTGGAGTCTTGTCTTGATATAACTCCCACTACTTGGGTAACCCTGGGCATGTTTCCTAGTCTAGCATTTCCTACTGCTAGATGTGAACAAATCACCATGGAGAGGCCGTGTGGGGTGGCTGAAAAGGAAGGAGGCTCAGAGTCAGGCACCCTTCGATTCCAATTGCAGATTCTCTCATACTTGTATGACTATGGGGAAGTTAATTAATCTCCACAAGCCTCAATTTCTCAATCTGTATAATGGGTAGGATGATTAAAATGCCTATATCAAATGAATGGTTGTGAGGAGTGTAAAACTTTTGGATAAATTAGAAATGTTTTCAGCTTCAAGCAACAAAAAACACAACACTGACTTAAACTATTAAGAGTTTATTCTCCTCCCATATCGAAAATCTGGAGGTAGGTAGCTGCTGGTTGGTTTATCACCTTGGTGCTGGCATCTCTGTAGTTTTCTTGAGCTCTGTCTCTTGGTCACAAGTTGGCTGCCAGAATTCCATACATCATAGCTGTATTCAAGGTAGGTAAAAATGGGGGAAAAGGGAGGAATCAGATGTGTTTGTTTCTTTTATCAGGAAAGCAAAGTTTTCCTAGAAGTTATTTCTTGCCTCCTCTCATTTTATCTTATTGGCCAGAACCGGTTCACATGGGCCACCCCAGCTGCAAGGGAGATTGGGAAATCAGAGACCAGGATGAACTATGACCCAGGCTGGGCATTCATGGCACTGAACAAAACCAGGGTTTAGGTGGCAAGAAAGAACAGGCGAGTGGACACTGGGAGACAAGTAATACCAGTTAGGTGCTGGCTACAACCTAGCACCTAAATCACTAAATACTGCTTTTTTCATCTTTCCTCCACCGATAAACTGAATAAATCCATCCAGGTTTAATAGTCTGTGATTCCATATAGATTATTAAATTACAATCAGAGACCAATACTATAACAAAAATTCTCTAAACTGACCTATTTGAAGATAAATATGACAGTGAAAAATCTGATTCATGGAATATTTTTAACTCTTTGTTTTGAGATAATTTCAGATCAACAAAAAAAGTTGCGAAAACAGCACAATGGGGTCTTACACACCCTTCACTCTGCTTCCCCAAATGTTAACACATTATATGATCATAGTACAATGATCAAAACCAGGAAAAAACCCACTGTTACAGTGCTATTAACCAATCTACAAGTCTCTATTCAAATTTCATCCATTGCTCTATTAACGTTCTTTTCTTGTTCAAGATCCAATCCAGGCTTCCACTGCATTTATTTCTCATGTTTCCTTAGCCTCCTCCAATCTGGGGATGGAATATTTTTAAAGCTGGAAATGTTTACTATTTTGATGTAATGACAACAACAGAGCCATTTGTTTTAAAGTCTTTCAAATGTGCCATATCGAATTTAAAAATTACATTACTGTGTGGTGCCTGGAGGATTAAATGGTTGATTTGCTATTGTTGATTTGCTTAATATTCTTTTACATTGAGAATAAACATACATTTCAGAATAAAAAGTACAGACATCAAGCAACACATAAGTACAGTATGGATTAATGAGGGATTTCTGCATCTTGTTTTGGATAATCCTAAATTTTTCCTTTGGAGCATTTTCCTGCCCATGACACATCATTCATCATACTATAGTGGGTAGATTTTGAAGGTTCCAGATGGATGCATTCAAGACATATGCTTGAATAGTGATAATTAACTAAACAGATAGAGTATCATTTGCTGAGAATTCCAATACAGAGTGCTTGGAGGTCCTGGAATCACAGTTTTCTTACATTCCCCTGTGAGGTGGCAGCTGGCAGCAGAGCAGTCGTGTGCCAGAGGCCATGTGGCAAGGCAGCAGAGAGTGTAGCCAGGGATCCCTATGCAGCCTCCTTGCCTCTATGCCCCGCTGCCTGCCTGCTCATGGAAATAGAATGATTTATGATCTTGGCAAACGGATTTAAATATTATGCCAATATTTTGGATCAATACCTGGGAGCATTTCCCTAAACAATGCATCTTATTGACTCTTTCACCGTTTGCTGTTTTGATAAATTGAGACTGGCCTGCCCTGAAATGGGAGTCAAATGAATCAAAATGTCCATATTTCTAGGCTTTGATGTATATATCCACAGCTCTATGTTGAGTCGGTACCAACATCCTCCAGTTGCTAGCTCATGCACTGCTGTAGCCACAGCGCACAGGGATGCAGGGCTGAGGGAAGCCTCATCTGGCTCAGCACTAATGGAGAAACACAACATGCTGTGAGTACACTGTGATGTCTGCACTAACACACTGACTGCACAATCTCAGAAGAGAACAGTTTACCATCGTTCCAAATTCTAAACGTAGGTGCTTTCCACTGGTACTCTGCTTTCCATTGGTTCTCCACACTATATTTCTATTCTGGGGATTAAGAACTGGCAAATCTGTGACAATCTTTAAGCAAATGATAGGTACCTACTTTTAGAGTTCACAGTATCCTTAGAGAAGAAGGTGTCAAAATACATGAAGAAGGACAACATAGTTTAAAGACATTCCTTTCCCTCTCCATCAGTGGAAAAACAAAAACAACAGTAGATTTCTGAGCCTGATCCTGGTTAAACTGTGAACTTGCTAACCTAAGCAATGGGACAGATTGTATCTTTTTAATGTTATTACGAAGTTGATGTAAAAAGGGGACAACTGTACTTGAGGCAAACGTGACAAAAAGTTGTAAAAGTATATGAACGTGGGGGGCTGGCCCCGTGGCCGAGTGGTTAAGTTCGCGCGCTCCGCTGCAGGAGGCCCAGTGTTTCGTTGGTTCGAATCCTGGGCGCGGACATGGCACTGCTCGTCAAACCACGCCGAGGCAGCGTCCCACATGCCAAAACTAGAAGGACCCACAACGAAGAATATACAACTATGTACTGGGGGGCTTTGGGGAGAAAAAGGAAAAAAATAAAATCTTTAAAAAATAAATAAATAAATAAAGTATATGAATGTGGCAACATTTCTTGTCAGCTGTATATGTATTATTCCTTTCTTAGATTAAAAAAAGTCATTGTATGAACAATCACATAGTTTACTTAAATATATTTGTGTGTGTATGCTTTTCTTAGTAGGAACTACTTTTGTCATCAAATATTTATCTTTTGTGCTGCATAATATTGGAGCCTGATCATCACTAATAGAATAATGTGGAAGAGAACAGTAAATTAATTAGCAAAGACAAGCAGTAAGAAATGAAAATAGAACTTCTCCAGGAAATTGACGTGTTTTTTTTTTTACTGTGACGAACCCCCAGATTTTTCACCTGGTCTATATGTCTACGCTTGCTGGCTTTACTGTCCCAGTTTTTCCTTACCCTTAGAGTAGCCCTGCACATGCACAACCAAGTCGCAGGAAAACACATGTGAAATGTCTACTGTGATTCTGGGGTTTAGGAAAACAGTTCCACAGAGCTGCAGCCTTCTGCACACGGGAAGGGCTGTGATTCTTGGAGGCAGACACCACCCTCAAAATAGCAAATCTGAGCCCAATTTTCATTTTGGTCCTGCGGTGTGTTATGGATTTTATCCTTTGAGTAAAACAGTGTTAAATTGCTTCATAGTAGTGTAAGGCGCTCTTGTGTATTAAAATTACAGTTTTAAAACAGAATTGTTTACCATTGGTGTGAGAGGGAAAAGGAAGGCTGCTTAGAGGGAAAGTGCCCTCATCTCAGACTGCCCTGTCCATGCTGGTAGCATGCAGTGGTGTGCTTATAGAGTATCGAGTTTCTTCATTAGTGTTTAATAATTAGAAAACTTCAGTTCTCTTTCCTATAATTTCTTTGGTTTGAAGAGGGTATAAAAAAATAAAAAATCAAATATGAGACAAAATAAGTTGATAGGAAAGTCATTAATCCTTCTTTGTATTTGGGAAGAGCAAATAAATTCTAGGGAAGACTACAACAGAGATAATGAGAGGCAAGCTTAAAATAGGAACAATTTTACTTCAAAACAATAATGATAATGGAAATGGAAACTCAAAAGTAGCCTTTTAAATATTAGGTTGCTGGCTCCTCACTTTTATTTGCCTCTCCACCCCATGGCGATGAAGCCAAGACAAAGGCAGCGGCAGCAAGCCAATTCTGTAGAGCTAATTAAACTGTAAACATTTACTGAGTGCCTACTTATACAAAACCCCTGTCCAGGGATACAAAAATGAAGACAGAGTCCTAGTTCTCAAGTATCTCAGTGAGCAATGAGGGAGACAGACATATCAAAAGACTATTACGATTCAATGTAGCAGATATATACATGCCTAAGATATTGCTGGGAATACAGAGGAGCAGAACCAAACTATGTCCCTGAGTTGAGGGAAGAGAGATGTCGTAGAAAGCTGGGAGGTAGATGGAAGGCATTCTAGACCTGGTGACCGGGAAGATTATCTGCAAAGGGGACAGCAGGAGCAAGGAAGGAAGGAAGAAACAACAAGGCATTTTCAGAGATTGATAGGCAATTCGATAATGCTGGGATATATATAAAGATGAAGCAGGAGAGGCAGGTTCACGTCCCAACATGTGGACCCTGAAGACCATGTTAAGGAACACTGACTTATTCCTAACCAGGATGGTGAGCCACTGCACGTTTTATGAATGGTCACATGAGAGACCCTGGACCAGCAAACTGATAGCAGGGATGGAGCACAAGGGATAGACTGAAGAACTATTGGGGGTCGGGGCCTGATAACGAGTTAAGTATTAAAGGGTTAGTTTGAGGTACCTGCAGGTGATCCAGGCAGAGATGTCCAGCAGACAGGTGGATTTACAGGTCTAAAACTCAGGAAAGAGTCAGCAGTTGGCACATAATTGGGTTGTTACCGTTGATGAGAAGAGGTGCAGTACCACTGGTCCCAGCGTTCAGACCTCCATTTAATCATCCTCCGCATATCAAAAAAGAATCTCCCTTTGCCTACACTACAATTTATTTATTTATTTTTTTAAGAGAACTTGGTGTCACAACACAATGGTAAGGCATGATCAGTTGTGATATGTATCCGGGTCGTTTGTTACTATATGAACTATAGCACAGGAGTCTTTGCTTGATGCAGATTTTTTTTCTTTTGTGTGTCAGACAAAATGGTTTGGTTACAGGTACTGTGCTAAGAACTAAGTAAATTGTGGCGATGGCCATGGGAGTGTGTTACATTTGTGAACATCACCCATGGCAAGATCATAAAAGAAAAGTTGAGAACCACTGTTCTGATTATAGCACTCAGGTCGAATTTGGCCCACTACCTATTTTTGTACAGCCCACCTCTGCACTAAGAATGGCTTTTTTTTTTTTTTTTTTTTCCGAAGAACATTAGCCTTGAGCTAACTACTGCCAGTCCTCCTTTTTTTTTTTGCTGAGGAAGCCTGGCCCTGAGCTAACATTCGTGCCCATCTTCCTCTACTTTAAATGTGGGACACCTACCACAGCATGGCGTGCCAAGCGGTGCCATGTCCGCACCTGGGATCCGAACTGGTGAACCCTGGGCCACCAAGAGGCAGAATGTGCGAACTTAACCGCTGCACCACCGGGCCGGCCCCCAAGAATGTTTTTTACAGATGAACATTTGCAAAAACATTTAGTGATAAAGAACAGTAACTTTGAACCCCAATGAAGGGAAACATCCTTCTGCAAAAAGAAGTTCATTCTTCTCATTAATAGATCTGTATTACAAAAAATTCATACTCAATTCTGTTATATTTTGAATTTTGTCATTAAAATTTTTAAAGAAATTTGTCTTATTTCTTTTCATGTAGATAGCTATATAATATCATCAACTAGTGTCTTGGCCTCAAAACTTAAAATATTTACTATCTGGCCCCTTAGAGAAAAAGTTTGCAACTCCTGCTCTAGATTATAGTAAAGCAGCAAAGCCCGCAAACCATTTCCAGTGTGCCCAGCACTCTGCTGAGAGGAATATCCTCAGTCTCTCATGCAACGCTCACAAAAGACTGTGGGGTGAATGCTGTAGTTAACTCCATCTCACAGGTGAGGAACCTGAAATGTAGAGATGCTAAATAACTTGTCCAAGCCCACACGTTAATAAATGACAAAGCTGGGATTTGAAACCAATTGGTCTGTTTTGAGGGTCCAAACCTGCATTCCTAACTACTCTCTGTGAGCCTGAGGCTCCTGCTTCCGTCTCTCCTCCCCACAGGCACATACTATGGCCCTAAGCTCCTGTTGGCCTCTGTTCCGCTTTCTACCCCCTGTTTCACTTCTTCTATACCTTACGTCTGCTTATAATGTCCACTTGCACCGTGCTTATCTCTTAGCCAAAAGGGGCCGCTCAATCTCAAGGATGAGAAAATGATGAGAGAACACATCTCTCTATACTTGTATTTTTATTTACTCTAGTTGATATGCGTTAAGAATAATGATGGTATCCTGCAGTCAAATGAAAGAATATCCTCAGTCCTTATCACATTGTCATGATTCTGATCTGTGGAATGTGAAACATGATGTCATTTCCCATATCTATTAAACACTTTCCAACAATATATTGAAACTCAGTCTTTGGTTTAAAATTGTTATTTATGAGGATTAAACCAAACAACATACATTGTATTTGCAACTCAAAAGTGACTCCAAAGTCAAGACGCAATAATGCTTTGTTGTAGAGAAAGAAAACCACTCCATGTAACCTATGTGGTAATATGAGATGATTATCATAGTTTTCCTTTCATTCAAGGAATTCTTATGAGACTAAACATAAATGACATTAGATAAAACCCCATAACAAAATGTCAGTGATCTAGAACTCACCAAAAGCTTTGCAGATGCTAATGTACTTTGCTCCAAAAAGAGGCCCAAATTTATAGCCCGTTTGTTCTCATATTTCAGAAAATTCTAAGACACTTATTGATGTAAATTGTTAAATAATTATAGCTAAATTTATCACATATTTAACATATACTAAGCATTGTATACTCATAATGCAATTTGCTGTTACTAAAATAGTTAGTATGTTTTATCGATGATATATACTGAGGCACAAGGAATGCTAAGTACTTGTAGTTAAGTACTTAGTTAAGAACAATTGACAGGTAGGGCAGGGTTGGGATTCACACCTAGGATTGTCTTTGCTCTTAAGCAGTAGACACTGCCTCCCCATTTTAAGTCTGCAGCAGATTAGAAGTAAAAGAATTGGAAGAGAAAAGGAATGCTGCATCCAGTCCAGCGATAACAATGAAATGTCCTTGATAGCAGTGTTAGAGCTAGAGAGAAAAACAGATTAAAACCAGACATAAGCACTCAGAAGTTAGAGCAGTTTGGGGCCATTTAAGGAGGCAAACAGCTTCAAACATCTCCAAAGCCACTCAGGACACCACTATATAATAACACAAAGCAATAATTAGATTTTACATGAAGGCCGTAAATTATCAAGACTCAAAATTCTGTTCAGCATAAACTGTCTGGGAAGACTCTATATTTGCATTTTAGATATGTTTCAAGCAAAATGTTAAGTTAAAAATTATTTTGAAACATTTCCATAAGTGCTTTCAGCATTCTGAAAAACTGAGTCATCAACAATACTTCATTCTCTGAACAGTAGGCTAATTGTTTGACGAGAATTATTTCAATTAACCTTCAAAACTACTCTAGGCAGAAAGCATTCCTTTTATCTACATTTTACAGAGTTAAATGTTTGCAGATGAAGCAAGTGAGGCTTAGGGAGGTAAAATGACTCACCCCAGGTCACAGAGCTAACAATGGTAAGCAGCCAGCTGGGATTGGAATCTGGTATCTTACTTCTACCTTCAGTAAATTAAATACCTAGACTGTAGCTGCTCATTAAGAAAGTGACTGCGATACGTAGAATTACAAGATGGCTTTCAAGGATCTCTATCGCCTGCTGTTGGTGCTTTTGTGGAACCCTGCCCCACCTCCAACAAGTGTACTTCTAACCAATGGAAGCTGGCAAAGGTGAGGTGATGTCACTTCCCTGGTTAGGTTATAAAAGACTGTGACTTCCATCTTGCTAGCAGACTTTCTCTCCTCCTGGCTTTGATGGAGCAAGCTGCCATGTTGAAGAGGCCCGCATGTCAAGGAATTAAAGACAGTGCCTGGCCAACAGGTAAAGAGGAACTGAGGCCCTCAGTCCAACAATCTGTGAGAAACCGAATCCTGCCAACGACCACATGAGTTTAGAAGCAGATCTTTTCCCAGTCAAGCTTTGAGGTGACCACAGCCCCAGCTAACAACTTGAGATCCTGAAGCTGAGGACCCAACTCAGATGCACCCAGATTCCTGACCCACAGAAACTGTGAGATAATAATGTGTGTTGTATTAAGCTGCTAAGTTTTGGGGTAATTTGTTACACAGCAATTGATAATACAAGACATATTAATATTGAGAACCCACATTGGTCAAAGGAAGTTGAAGAACTTTTAGTTTTAAAAGTTCAAGTTAAAATTCAAAGAACTTTTAAGATAATTTCCAAAGAGGATTCACTTTTAAATGACTTCTAGGAAAAGTAGCAAGTCAATAGATATGTAATTCCAGAAGTGAAGAGATTCAGTGGACTGAAATAACAAATCTTTTGTTTCCAAACTTCAAGCTCAAAGTTGTGAAGGAGCAGGAAGCCCTGAACAGGACTTGAGCAGATATCTCTGTAGTCCCCGAAAAGCAGAGGTGCAAGGTCATGAAACCCCAGGCCCTGTCTGTGCGCAAGAACATCTCTGGGTATGTGGAGTCCTTGTTCATGGCGTTCTCCTTCCCGAAACCAGACTGTGATATTTTTGGCACCAAGACAGCCATAAACAATTATTTTTAAAGGGAGGGAAAAGGAAATTACCTACTCAAAAAAATTAATGCTGTAGATTACTCAGAAAGCAACTCTGAAGCAATGGAAAGGAAATGGAAGAAACAGATTGCTTCCAATGTCAACAGAATGTTACCTCTTCAATACTCCTTCTGTCCACATGCACACACATTGTAGCTGATCAAGACAATGGACAAAGCAGCTGGAATAGGGAGGTGGTTGTCCAGAAGAAAGATGAATGATTTTCACATTTCCTACCTCTTTCATTTTCCCATTCACGCAATATTCTTATAACTGTCTAATATCCATGGTCATCTGGAAATACACATGCCTACTTACTTTTTCTGCTTTATTCTCTAGGTATTTCTAGCCTATTTAGAAAAATTTCTAAAATATTTCTCATTTTGATAAGGAGTTCTAATTTTTTTGTTCAATAAATTCATTGATCCAGACAATCTATGACTTAAAGTTGTTTGTTCTCATTGCTGCCACTTTTGCCATCCCTCTTTTGCCATGGCAACAGAGACAGTACTTCTTGCACTGAACTCCTGCATATGCCTCAGCCTCTAACCTTCCTGGCTGATGCTGGCTATGGGGATGACGTCTTTGCTCTGCAAAACAGTAAGTTCCTGGATCCAGAGTGCCTTGTCCTTTAGTTTTTGTATCTCATTACTTATTATTTGAAACCCAAACATAAAGTCAAAAGAGTTTAATTCCTTTGTAAAGCCCAGTCTATTAGGTGATGATGAGCCTGTGAAAAACCTCAGCAGAAAGAGAGCTGAGACAGTATGGATCCTGAATTCTTTTATCCAGGACTTTCTCATCTCATCAACTTATTTTTCTGCTTCTCCAAAATGCAGATCATTCAAATGGACTTCATTCATGCATACACACATACATACATACATACAATACACGTGCCTGAAATGAATATATAATCAATGTATTGTAAGTAAAACAGATCTTTAATGGCACATATAAGAGAATACTGCATTTAATCATTTTTCTCTAAGAATAATCACAGAATAATTAGCCATGGTACGTGTGTGCCTTGCAGGTGTGAAACACTTGGTGTAAAACTGTTCACACAATTAACGATGGCAGCTGATCCCTGCTCAGCAGGAGAATGGAGTGCCCCCCACCTCTGCCCCAAGTCTGCTTTGTTGACTTTCCAGACCTCTTCTTCATCTTTAAAACACAAATGATGGGGGCAAACAATCTCAAGATCCCTTCTGACTCTGCAATGGGATTGTTCTATGGCAGTCATTGGCTCATTTATTGATACCACTTAGTAAAATGTTGAGTCCCTTATTTTACCCACATTCCATTTTCCAAGAGAAAGGCCAACTCTTCCATGGGCACAGCACGCCACTGCTGATGCCAAACTCACCCTTGGTACACTGTTCCTATAACTTTTCCCAAAGGAAATGCCTACTTTTCCATCTAGGTATCATATCTACCAAGCAGTCTTCACTCAGGTCTGCTTGTCTTCGGTTGGGTTAGGTCTTTCGTTGCTATGCTCTGATAACACCCTGTACAAACCTCAGTTATAGGAGTTACCACAGTGTACTCACGATACCACAGTGTATTGAAATAGTTTATTTCATATCTGCCTCCTCCCCAACTACACTGAGCTCCCTGTGACCAGACACCAGTCTTCAAAAGAACTTAATCCCCTTCAGGGCAGGGACATTGTCTGTTTTGTTTCTTGTCATATTTCCAGTGGCTTGACATAGA
This sequence comes from Equus quagga, assembly GCF_021613505.1. NCBI lineage: Eukaryota > Metazoa > Chordata > Mammalia > Perissodactyla > Equidae > Equus > Equus quagga. The sequence goes on from NC_060275.1 coordinate 108,126,488, forward strand.
CTAATGGCTAAATATTTTCTGAAAAGGAGAATGAATGAATATAAGAATTAATATCTATTGACATTAATATCATCAGTACCCATCAGAGAACAGCCCATTATAAACATTCAACAAATGATTGGGGGTCTTAACAAACAATTTACATTTCCAGAACATACACTACTGAGACCAGAAAGAAAAAGATACATATATATTTCACAAAGTACAATGTCAAAGCATAATTATTTTGTTAATAAGTATAAGTAAAAACGTTTCTTCAAATTTAGAAGCTTGTCAATATCATGTACTAAGTTATTTCAAAGGTGGTCAGTGGAAGTCTGGGAAAAATTACATCTAAGAAAGATGGAAAGTAATTTCATTAGAACAGTCTCCTTTCAAGTCCATGGCTCAGTTTAAAAAAATAATAGCCATAAAAGTTATTATGAAATCATTTGATAGGACTGGATTCCACATTAATTGTTGGATTCCATACTATTTACATTTTACTTTTTCATTTTTAACAGGGTTTAAAAATGTGGCCTGCCATTAATAAAATTATACTAACAGCATCAGCATTGTAAGTCTACCTTATTTCAATTTCATAAGTAGGAAAAGCCTAAGAAAGTAACGATTAGTATGTAAAATATAGCTTCATCTTTATAAACACCTTATAAGTTGATCAACGATTGATAACGTCTACCTCAGGCTTGTATAGGGCCACGATTATTGTAACAAATCCAAGAACCTATAAAAATCTGTTGGCAAATATCTACATTGGCATATTTCAAATGTGTGTAGTGTCTGTTCTGACGACACATCTATTTTAAAGATTTAATAAAATGGTAATAGCTGTTTGTCGTGTTTTCTCAATCAATGGATACTAAAATTATAACTGATGTATAAATCCATCACATAATTTTCTTTTAAAATTTATTTATCATAATTAGTTTTATTTTTTCTTAATATAAAAGCAATCCAAGTTAATTAGGCTATCAAGATAAATAAAAAGAATACCTACAATCATACCCAATTATATAGAGACAATCCTGTAAATACCCCGTTATGGGTACATTTAATTAAGTCTATGTTTTTAAGCAAAAATGGGGTCATGATGCTTTGTGACTAGCTTTTGAAAAAGCAGTATGTTGTGAGAAGCTTTCTATTCCAATAGATATATTTCTGTAACATTTTAACTTTTGCAAAATAGTCCATTACACAAAAGCATCATGATGTATTTGGCCAGTCCTGTTTTGGGATATTTTTCACTTTAGCAAACATTCATGTACACCAGGATTTTTCAACTTCAATCCTATTAACACTTTGGGCTGAATAAGTCTTAGTTTCTTGGATCTGTCCTGCACATTTTAGGATGTTTAGTAGAATGGCTGGCCTTCACCCATTGTATGAGTTGTGACAATCAAAAATTTCTCAAGACAGTGCCAAATATTCCCTGGGAGACAAAATCATCCTCAGTTGGGAACCACTCTGATAGATAAATAATTGCATATACAATGGATTATTTCCATCAAATATTTTCCCTTGGGTAGAATTGCTAGACCAAAGGGCATGACCTGCAGAGGGCTTGAAGGTGTGTGGCCAGATGGTCACTCTTGAAGACGGGTCATCCCAACTCCTCCACTCAACAGCACAACAGTGAGATATTCTGTTTTTCTTTCTCACCAGTATTGAACCCTGTTTCTTTTTTTTAATCAATGCTAATTTGAGAGTACTTCATTATTGTTTAAAATGCACTTGTTTAACCAAGTGGTGAAGATAAACTTTTTAAAGTATATTTTTGCATCATTTGTATTTCCTCTTTCTTTGGTAAACAGTCTTTTTTGTCCTTTCCTGTTAAAGGGTTTTCTTTCTTTGGTTTTCTAAGAGTTCTCTATATATTAAGGTATTGCTACTAACTTATGTTGTAAATACTTTCTCCCATCATTATCATAATTTGACAGAAATAGGTACCAACAAAGCCAAACAGAATGTAACTGGAGAAAATAGGAAAAAAAGGAAACCATTTTGACTTATCTGTTAACTTTAAAACAGGAATCAACTAGTTGTGGGTAGAAAATGAATACATAACATAAAGGGGTTGATTGAGATTGCTTGATGATGGCTGAATCAAGCTTCATTCCCATTTAGCTCCATCCTTCAGCCCTTTGAGATTTGTGGAATGCCTTAAGTGCACCAAGTGTTTCCATATACGTAACTACTTATATTCTCAAAAGAACCCAGTGGAAATTCTAGTCATTTTCAGTTTACTAATGAGAGAACAGCAGTTCAGTGGCTCATGGGTATTATGCAGCTACTAGGTGACAGAGCCCTTATGCACAGAAAGTCCTTAATTCTTTTGTAAATTACCCTCTCTCTCTATGAAAACAACTCAAAGCATCTGGTCAGGAAGGTTTTTGCTGTTGTTGTTGAGAAAATGAACCTATATAGGGCTTTGGCAGGAACGTAATTCAGCTTTCTGTTTGTCACGGTGAATTGATGTCTTCCGGACTCTGTGACTCTACTTGGGATTAGTGTCTGAAGTCTGAGAGCCTCCTAGGAGTATTGCAAGAATTTGAAGCATTCTTCAAAAAATGTAAAGGAATGCAAGCGCCTAGGTCTCAGAACTGCACAGCTTTAGTCAATTTCCTCCTAACGGCCTCCTTGAACTGAGGGAAAGACTTCTCTGGTTTTGAATTATTTCACCATCACTTCGATAACTTTTCTTAACCACAAACCTTGCCTTGAAAGAAAAAAACCTACACTCTTCTAGGCAAGGATTCTGAAGCAGGAGTAAGATGCAGAATTTGAAATGACAAGGCAGCTATTGTTCATTTATCGCTGATTCCTAAATCCACATACTGATTTACTTTCTGAGGTTCACAAAAATACCATTTAAACTATTTTCTGTAGACACTACTGCTGAATAAAGGAACATTTCTTGCCTGATACTCACCCCCACCAAAAAATACTTAGAACCCTTCATATTTACTCTTCTGCTCAAACTATTCACTCTCATTCTTTGCAGATAATAAAAAAACAGGCTGGCAAATATTTTTTCTTTAAGTTTGATAAATCTTTTTTTATTTTCCCCTTTCTTTCTTATTGTTTGCCATTAAGGTTATTTCTAGTATTAGATAATGCTCAAAAAGACACTGAGTTCATTAAAACATTTGAGAATGAGGAAAGAGCAGACTGGAAACTAATCTCTTAGTGACTTCAATTATACATTTTACAAGTGGTTGTTGGCAAGTCATTAAAAATGACCCACTTTACACTCATGGACAGTCTCGTATTGCCTTGGGGGCTTGATCTTTGACGCTTTTCTTTTTCCTGATTAAGAACAGCACAGCTGGTAAAACTAGGGTCATATGGCTTTAAAGTATTTGAATCCAATGTTGGTATCCTAAGAACGGTCCATTTGTCTTAACATTTAGTGACTTCAAGAATTTTTTTGTGATTATCCTGCAAGTCCCTGGCATAAGCCATAGCAAGACAAGGCTATTAGGACTGAACACTCCAACTCAAATCTGCCTTTTTCTTGGGGGGACAGCAGACTGATAATAATTTGGTTCAATGGGTATAAGAAGTACTATCAGGATGTCCTTTTCATTAATTTTAACCCTTTGCTATTGACATTTTTGCTATCTGGAAGCGTCATTACTGATTAGACCAAACGTTTCCAAATGGATAGCAACAGATTGTGAAAATCAAGAAAAGAGAGAAAGTACTCTGCTTTCAGCTAACACTGAAATGCTTACAAGGAGGGGGGAAGTAAGATTGAAAATGTATAGGTATGCTATCACAAAACTAAATAAAATATTTTCATTCACATGAGGGCAGAAAGAAATATGGAAAATGAAAACATGCTTTATTTGGAGAGGATTACTCTCTTTTTGCTTCCTCTTGATGTAAGGAATTGTTAAGTATTTTGTACGATGCTTGCATTTTTAGAGTGAAATAATTTGAGTGGAATATTTGAAAACACCATCTAGACTGAGTGAAAAAATAAGAATCTCAACCAGTTCTTGGGCAGATCCTTTAAGATTTCAGAAACATGCAAATCAGTCACTAGATTGGATGGCTTCAGGGCTAATCCTGGAATTATGGAAATTCTCAGTATACCTGGAAATACCAATTTACCGAGAGAAAAATTCTCACGAACTAGATGTTTTTAATGTAACCACAGCTAACAGGGGAGTCTGAAAGCTGACTGTTCACATTCTCTCTCTTCCCACCTCCCTTTCTCTCTCTCTCTCTCCCCATTCCACTATTATGGAAAATCGGAATGCAGTTGTTTCAACAGAGGCAACAAATTTCTTTCTGGCCCACGCATTGGAATGCAACAAGTCTCTTCTGTGCCAGACTTTCTCTGTTCGTTTCAACAGTTGTGCTCACAACAACCTGTAAACTATTCCTCACATTTTATAGCTGACAACATACATCTGGCTAGTTCTTATTGGCTAAGAATTTGTATTGGCCAGTGATTGTTTTTGGCTATTTCCAGATGTAATGAAAAGTGTTGCTAAACTACAAAAAAAGAGAGAGAAAAGAAAAATAAAGACTCACAACAGGTAGAGGGCCAGCGGCGAAGTGCAGTGAGAACTACTGAGGAAGCTGTTTCCATTACTATGCTGGTTGCTAGCTCTGCTAACTGGGTCACTAAATTAAGTGCACCACGTTTACAGGTTCTGTTGTATAAAGCAAGCTTTCTTCATATATTAACAGAAAATTACTAAACAAAAAAAAAAAGTGTTCATCTTGATGGAGAAAGGAAGGTAAGGGGCAAAGGATATTTCTCCTGGATGCACCTTTTGAAAATTGTCTGGTTAAATTACTAACTGAGACTTCCTAAGACTGGTTGCCCAGGCAAAGTACAGCTATTTGCTGAGAGCTTTATGCTTGCTGGTGGGCAGAAACTGCCTTCCCGTGAGAAAGGTGGGACAATGTAACTTTTATTTGTAGATGAGAGAGAGAGAGAAAAAGAAAATCATACGCACAAGCACACACCCAGCAGAGCTCCAGCCCTTGGAAATCCATCTTTTATGCCTGCTCACTCACACTTTCAATGCCCCCATCCTTTTTTTTCAATTAGAGATATTCTTGGATGAGATCTATTGATATTCCTTAATCACTTTTTTTTTCGGCAATGCACACAGGATCACTCTTACCCACTAAATTACAAAATTAAATTTCTCCTAAACTGAGCCTTTCCTAAGATGCAAAGAGTCTATGTTTGCAAACTCGTTTTCAGACAATAGTCTGGTATAAAAATCTGAGGAACATTATGAGGTTTTGGAAAATGTTTCAGTGCTTCAGAAATCTTGAGAACAAGGTAGAAGAGATTTCCTAAATATTCAGAAATAAACTGCAGCCAGTCCCCTTTATTTTCCCATCACCGAGCATTCAAGAAAAAAAAATTATAGCTTTAATTGTGTTAATCAGTCCCTCTCCCATTTCCCAATTTGCATTTAGAAGCACTTTGGCCCTTGTAGTCAGTAAGGATTTTCTTAATAGCAGGAACTAAAATGTACTTGAAAACAACTTGATAATATTGTGGGCAAGGTTTGAAAAAGCCAAGTATTTAATGCTTTCCAGAATCACTAATAAAGCCTCTTAGAGTCTAGACCACAAAGACAAAGGCCAACACTCTTCTCAGTTCATTCTGTATGTTTGTGCACATGTATTTATTTCACAGTTGTTGAAGCATAGTGGTGATACAGAGACAACAAGAGCTTGTTTAATTTAATTTTATTTTTGAAATAGCACATTTTTCTCATAGATATTAAAAGTCACATTAATGGTAGAAATACAAAGAGTATTGGTTGCCCAGTGACTTGTGAAATCAAATTATTCTTTTTTTCTAGATCTAACATGTACATAAGCTTATTGAAATATATTGCATCCCTTATACTGAACTCACCACCCCAACAGAATGCCCAGCTCCCTCTAGCCACCACTGCCGTGGTCTCCCCGCTTCTAAACTCCAATACACCAGGTTTTAGGAGTCTTTCACACTAGTTCAGGGCTACTGTTACTATCTGGGAACTTCCTACTACCAAATTGATCCAAATTTCTGCTCTTCTTACGGTCTACTGGTAGCACTTCCCCAATTGTACCTACCGCAGCCAATGCATTCAGAAGCTCCAAATAGACTATCACAGCCCCTGGGCATGAAACAGTCACCCAAAGCTAATGCTGGAAGTGGTCAGAGAAATCACCAAGCCAGTGATTCTCAACGTGGGGTCCTTGGAACCGTAGCATCAACATCACCTGGGACCTCATTAGAAAGGCAACTTCTCAGACCCTTGTCCCAACCCTGCCGAATCTGGGAGGTGAGGGTCAGCGATTTGCATTTTAATAAACCCTCCAGTTGATTCTGCTCCACACTCAAATTTGGGAACCACTGATCTAGTACAACCTACCCATTTTACAGATGAGAATGCCGAGATTCATGAAAGTTCAATGAGTTATCCATGACCTCACACCTAGTTGGCGATGAAGTCAAGGCTGGAACCCACAACCGATGTCCAGTTCAGGGTTTTCCGTGTTCCAGAATAGCGTTATTGTTCATCATGCCATGGTTTGCTGACCCTTGTCCCAAACTAATAAATCCAAGTTAGTAAATACAAAACTTTTGAAGGGTGCTGGACGTAGTGAGAATTAAAGACTGTTACTCTAAAGGCATGTGCCATTGCTTGATCCCACTATTTTTACTGCCCCTGCAGACAGCTAAATCTTCTAAGAAACAGTAAACATATCCACTAGGAGAACTAGATCAAAGCCCTTAACTACGTCTGGTTAATAGTGTTCAGTAATAAGACAAGTAATGAACTTGTACTAATTAAAGTTCTGAAGGTGGGGGGGAAGCAATACAACATAGATCTGTGGGTTCAATCTTTAGAACAAAGGACCACAAGAATCTCCTGTCCACACTTCCTTATCTGCAAATAAAAAAATCACATAGAATTTTGATAATAACGAGGGCTTTTCAGACTTGTTTTATGTGGGCACTTCAGAGCTTTTGATGTATACTCACAGACGGGGAAGAAAGCAAGCCAGTTGTGATCAATCCCTCTGCTAAATCACAAATACTAACATTAAAAATGTGAATCATCTAAAGTGGAGGTCAAATATTCCCCTTGATCATCCTTAAGCTGCTTCAGATAGCTGATTATTCACTTGCCAAAATAAGCTCTCAGATAAACAAATGGTCTGCTGAAAGAACAAAGTAGGAGTATTCAAGTGCTTAGTGAATTCATCAGTCACAAACACTTGAGGGAAAAAACGAAAGAAAGATAGAGTGTGTCCTAGAGAGCGTGTGTCCTAGAGAGCGTGTGTCTGGCAGGGGGTCCAGCCCATGCCGGCCCCCTAGATTCTACCCTCTCTGCAAGCAGAAGTGCAGCCCTCTGGTCTTGCTGAGCCGAACAGCCAAGCACTACTTGAATTTCAGTGACAGTAATGTTCAAAGTCTTATCACAACAGAAACAACTTTGCCCTAAAGTCAACATTTTGCTGAGGAAAAAGATTGATTAAACCAACGTGAAATCCCTGGACACATCCCTCTGAAACAAGAATGAATGATGGTAGTGAAAGCACAGGCATCCCGGGAGTACTTTACAGTTCCCCAAGAACCTTCTAGAAGGATAATTTATAGTTGATGAATTTAAGACGTGACTGTAGAAGAAGGATTGGGGGACTGAGGTTAGGGGTGAATTTATACAAGTCTCTATAAATATATGTACATTTACTAAAATGAAGCAATAAAAGAGTACAGTAAGCAATTCAGTATGAGTTTTGATATATATAATAAGTTAGCAATCATAACACAACATGTTGAGTTTCATTTATCATTCTCTGATCACATATATTCTTTAAGATCTTCCCCTACAGAGTCACTGAGATGTTTGCAAATTCTTTGGTTGTATATTAAGATGCATTCTTCTTTTTGGAGAGGAAGATTGGCCCTGAGTTAACATCTGTTGCCAATCTTCCTCTTTTTGCTTGAGGAAGATTGTCTCTGAGGAGACATCTGTGCCAATCTTCCTCTATTTTGTACGTGGGACACCGCCCCAGCATGGCTTGATGAGTAGTGTGTAGGTCCATGCCCAGGGTTCCGAACCCATGAATTCTGGGCTGCTGAAGCACAGCATGTGACTTAACCACTATACCACCTGGCTGGCCTCTAGGCTTTTTTTTTTTAATCCAAACTCCCAATGCTTTTGCAATTCTTAATTCTCACCTCCTGCTACTTGCCTTGGTATTGATGGGTTGGAGACATCCAACGGTTGGAAATTAAAATAAAATCAAATAAAACACAATGCTTTGGGAAACTCAGCTCTGTTGACTGTTTCTCAAACTGGGTTTCCTTACCTGACATCTCTGCCGGTGAAAACTTTATGACAAAGCACAGGCCTACAGCCCTCCCATCCATCTCAGCAACTTCAGTTGTAACACATGCCTCCAGAGAACCCAAGTGAAGCACATGTCTTTTTTCACTTTTTCCCCAAGATTTTATTTCAAAAACCTCTAGCTCCTTCCCCATGATGTTTTTTACACTCCATTTTCTATTCTCAACCCCTAGGTGCATTCTCCATGTGGAGTGATGTACGAACCATGTGCTCGAGAAACTAAAATTCCGATCAAAGAGAAATAAACTCAAGTATTAAAATTTTTTCAAGAGGAACTCACTCTGACCACAAACCTTATAATTACTTAGTGAGGTAAAATGATTTATCTATTTCTCCATTCTGTGATATTCCCAGAATGCACTGGGGATTTGCAGCGCTGCCTTATTTCTATTCGCTTTGTGGATCATCTATTTTTAATCCATTACCGGTTTCCTGATGGCTGAGCAGCGTACTCCTCGATTTTCCCCCTGCAGTTGGGTAATCATTATGTACCCAGGGAAGACAGCCCTACTTAAATATTAACCTGACCAAAAAATATGACTTCAAATGTAAACCCACTACAAAAACAATGAGAACAAATACTCCAAACACTAAACACAAATGCGTTTTTAAGGTAAGCCATTGTCGCACATCATGCCAACTGCATTCCTCTCTTTGATACATATTATTAAAAACTGACACTGACCCCTGAGTCTCACCTACTTCTACTTATTGTAATATTCACTCTCCAAAACGATAGGAAAGGAATGTGATTCCATTCAATTTATATAGGAATCCTATGGTCTCTGATATCCGCAAGCCTTATAAATGAGTCAAAACTCACCTAGAAGATACCAAAAATACTTAGTAGATTCCAAAACAAAAGTAGCCAAGTGTTTTCTGAACCAACTCATACCTACAGATGACCCCCTTGTGTAACATGAAGTCTGGTCTGGCCTTCAAGTCCACTGACTTCTAATCTGAACCTCAAAGTTCACGTGAGAACTCTTTTTTCAAACTCTCTCTGTCATAGTACATACAACCTTCAGTCTCCTAATGGTCCCCTTTTCCCAACTCTAATTCTAGTTACCACCTGGCAACTATCAAGAAAAGGTGAAAAGAAAAAGTTTTGCTATTGGGCCAAAAGGCAAGTTTTCAATAACAATTATGGTGGGATGGTTATATAGGCACCTAGCTTTACTGAACATCATGCAAATATCTTTTTGCAAGCAGACAATCTTCAGAAATCGCAGTACCTCAGAATCAAAACATAGAAAGAGAAATATGTTTGAATGATGGCATATGAATTATGTCTTTCTGAAAAAAATAATTCATCTTTTTCTTTCAATGTAATAGATATAAGTTGACACATTTTAGAGCAGGAAAGACTGAGCTCAGTAATTTATATCATGTAGGTTTGAGCATTGTTTCCTTCCAGATGTTAAAGGAAGACAGGGGAATTCACACTTTGGCAATTGCACTTCGGAGCTGCATTCCACTCACATGAGCTGCTCACTGCTGCCTGATTTATCAGCTTGATCTTTGGTTTCTGTGCCCTTACATGCTTTGCTCCAGGACTACAGTCACAAGGATGGTGATGGTAGTATATAGAAATTGGAGTAAGGTAGCACTCATGACGTTGGGCTAACAGCAACTCCCAAATCCCCAAACAGAAAAAACACAAAAGAAACCTTTTAACCAGGATGGCCCGAGACACAGGCTTTGGGTGCCTGCGGGCAAAAGAGCAAAACAAGACAAAACAAGTAGGAAATGTCTAGTAAATTCAAAATGGAGCTTTAAAGTCAAATGTTCAATCAAAGACGTGCCAGGAATGGCAGGTGGGGTTGCTGGAAGCGTTGAGTCACGTGAGGGGTAAAATGCTTTGTTTTCCACTAAGCCAGGCCACTAGCAAAGGCTTGAGGTTAGAGAATAGTGTTACAGCAAGTAATGCAAGAAGGAAGCTACGCTAGACCTCAGGATGAAGTCAGCTGGAACATTCTGCAGCAAAAAGAAAGCCTAGTATGAGGCGCTCGTAAGATGTTAACCAGGCCATTACTATCTGTACCTAATGATGAAAATCTTTAGCAATTTATTTTTTTTCACCTACAGTATTCAGTTATACCCAAACTTTACATCCCAAACTTCTAAAATGCAAGCTCCACTAGAGTGTACACCCCACTAGAATATGAATTCTTTGAGAATAGGGATCTTTGCCTATTTTATCCATCGATGTACTCACATACCTCAACAGACACAAAGTAGGCACTTCACAAATATTTGTGCAGTAAATAAAAACCAAAAAGGATCCTCAACACAAAGCTATTCTTCCAGCAGGACTGTTGCACATATCTATGCAGGTTGTGTCCTGCACAAAAATACGTGGCCCAGGTGGCAAAGTGAGGCTGGAAACCAGTCAGTGTGTACACACCCAAACCTGGCCTGCGACTGCAAAGCTCAGAAAAGGGTGGCTTTTTGCAATTCTTCTGCCCACTGAGGAAGCTTCCATGTGGACAGAGTTCCCTGGGCTCCACCAAGGCAAGCTTCCTCAGGGTGGTAGTTTGGTGAGTTGTGTAGGTCAAGGCACAGAGGCACTCAGAAGTAATGCAATGTAATACATTGCAATGCATGTAATGTAATGCAATGCAAAGTAATCTCACTGACACCATTCTACAATTCAGACATTTCATCAATTCATTTCATTATTGAGGTCTTCCTACGTAAACAATGCTGTGCAATGACTGAGGATACAGCTTTAACAGTTTGTCAACAAGTCCTTACAAACTTAACTCACAGGTTGAATTTGAAGTCTTGAAGTGATAAAGACACCTTTGCCCTACTCTTCATACAGCTATTAACTAGCCAACATGCTACTCTTGGCATTTGGATCATCATTTGTTTCCTCTTCTTTTGTTTTTACGTAATGAAATAAAATTAGTAACTGAAAGCACTTAAGATATTTAAACGGAGAGAAACATTAGCATGGAGGGTAAAATGAGAATGCATAGGTCAAGTTTCCTTAACTTTGGTGTGACTGGGATTTGAGGCCAGATAATTCTTTGTTGTCAGGGGCTGTCCTGTGCATTGTAGGATGTTTAGCAGCATCCCTGGTCTCCACCCACTAGATGCCAGTAGCATTCCTCCCCCCACGTTGAGTCAAACAAAATGCCTCCAGACGTTTCAATGTTCCCATTCCCTGTGGAGGAAAATCACCTCCAGTTGCGAACCACTGGTATAGGTAAAGCTGCCATATTGGAATCAGGCTAGAGCCAGCAGACATTTAGACTTTCATGGGTAATTAAAGAGAATTACCAACAAAGTACCAGAATGGGCCTATGACCTAACATCAAGTTGGGAAACGGTCCAAGTTCAGCTGTCCCAGTTGGGGAAGAGGTTGGAAAGAGGGCGGAGGGATGAGCAGTCAAGCTCCAGGCTAGGCAAGAAATGTGTGGCAATATTTATAAATGGGTGAATAAGTCACAGATGGAAAACCTAGATCGTGCAATTCCCTCTGGGCTCCACATCAGGTAGTAATCTTATGTTGGCTTCACACGTGTGTATTTGAACCACTGTCCATTGTCCATAGATGTTTTTCCCTTTGCCTGAAAATACAATCTTTGCTGCAAAATCAAGAGTACCACCACACTGGTGGCCTGATTCAGAGAATGTGTTGGCTGAAATAATATCTACTGCTAATAATAAAGAAGGACAACCCGAACAAATAGAAATGGTTGGTTTGGTAATGACTTCAAGGGACATGTTGACCCCCTACAGCCTCCAATCTAGGAGTTAGGCCACTTGGCTTGTTCTTAGGAAGGAAGATGTTTAAAACTCTGATCTCACTCTAACCTTAGTGATCCTGTTGCTCGTTTTTTGAGCTTCTTCATTCAGGTTTGTCCCCAAACCGTCTTAGAACAGACCACGCATTAACAAAGCTTAATATTGGTAGAATTGTATCCTCATGGAAGCTTGTGGGAGAAGGAAAGAGTAAAAGCAAATTAACATCTTTGCATTTATTCTGGCCTATTTTTATCATGATAGTTGATTTCTGGGAACATCTATTTTGCCTATATTATACATGTGCCTCATTTTTCTGGAAACACCTTCTTCATCTGGATTCTAGGAACCACAGTCTGATAATTTCCCTCTTCCCTCCACATCTTGCTGAGGGATAAAGTTGGAGGCCCAGAACTCCTTCTCCCTCTATACTCATTCCCAGCTTGGGATAACCACACCATGGTCCACTGACAAGTGCTGCCTACAAACTGTTTGTTATCAGTCCATGGCAAGATAAGTCCAGAAAGCCAGAGTAAGTGTTTAGAAACTTTTACAGCCATCTGACAGAATAATTTCATATCTGTTAAATCTGATAGCAAAGAAAAAAAAGTGGCACTTGTATTTTGCATATCTCTATTTCACTTTTCCTTTAACTTTAATTTCCCTTTAATTTATTTTTACTGTATTCCACAAAGTATTAGTCCATAGCAAATTAGAAAAAGCAAAGGTCCTTTGGCAGAGATCAGAGGTATTTTGAGAAGAACCATTTCAAGATGATCTCATCTAATTCCATGGTTTTAAATACCATCTATGTGTTGCTGGCATTCAATTTTATATCTCCAGCCTCAACATCCCCTGTGAGTTCCAGATTCATATATCAACTGCCTACTCCACATCTCCAATTGGCAATCTAAAAAACATCTGAGAGTTGACATGTCCAGAAATGAAGCCTTGTTTTATGCTCCTCAATCCTGCTCTGCCCTCTTTCTCAGTTCATTAAATGATACTATTATCCACTCAATTTTTCAGGCCAAACACTTTGGGATCATTCTTGACTAGTATCTTTCTATCACCCTCTACATCCGATCCAGTGGTAATTTTTGGAGGCTCTAACAGATTCCTCAGATTGGACCATTCCACATCATCTCACCACCAAGATCCCAGTTCAAACCCATCATCCTCTCTCACCTGGAAAAATGAAAGAGTCTTCTGCTTTTTCTCCTTGCTTCTACTCTTGCCCATTATAGTCTATTTCCCCAAGCTGCCACATTGGCTTTTTAAAATATAAACCTGATCAAGTGCTGTATGCTCCAAACTTTCCAATGGGTTCCCATCACACTTAGAAGAAAGTCCAGAGTATTTCCATGGGCGAGGAGACCCTATATAATCTGCCCCACCATTATTCTGACCTCACTGGTGACCAGCCTCCTGCTGGCTGACTCTGCTCCAAACACAGGGCCCTCTTCTTGTTTTATAAACACCTTAAGCATGTTCCTGTCATAGGAGCTTTTGCATTTTGCTTCCCTGAGAACATTTTTCAAGTTAGCATTATTGCCATGCTTCATCTTAATCACTCTATTTTATTTTACTTTGATACATCATGACTAATTAATAGTGTAGTATAATTTAATTATTTAAAAATTTGTTTATTGCCTCTCTCTTCCCTCTAGCATATAAACACTATGAGGGCAAGCATTTACATTTGTTCACTGCTATCTCTCCTATGTCCAGAGAATGCCTCTCACAGAGCAGAGACCTCAAAATATGTTTGAATGAATTATTTTATTTCAAACATGTTCATGACTGGGGCAGTATTAATAGTGCATTAGCTCACACAAGGGTTTTTCTACTTATGCTTGTCACTCATCCATTCATTCTATTCCTTTAACATTTTTATTGAGAAACTATGCACCCTCATAGCCACGGTTTCCAAATAACTAAATATTTATCCTAAATATTTACACTATTTAGCAATAAGCCACAGAAATGTGAAATGTGGATAAATGCATTAATTCAGACTCACTTGGCTTTTATTTTGTGATAACAGTTTGAGTTTTTTTCAGCAAACCATGACAATTCAATAAATTAGTGTATATAAGATTGAAAGGGAATGCTTTAAAACTTTTAGGGATGCCAACACTCAAATACCAGAGAAGAAGCCATAAAAGCACAAATTGTTTCAACGTATTTACAATGTAGCCTCATCCACTCATTAGCAGAGGTCACTCAACATTCCACTAGACAGCACTCATTCATTCATTCACTTTGCTACTTAGGCTCATCACTCATCAGTCATGTTACAGATATTTATTGAATACCTACTATGTGCTGGATGCTGCTCCAGGGAGTGGGGAGGGAATAATACAGCCATCAACGAAGCAGACAGAAGACTTTCCCTCACCAAGCCATTTTTTCAGAGGAGCTTTGCTATTTTTGACACTCACTTTTGAAAACAGTGAAATTACTTTTCACCAAATTCTCTAATTCATGGGCTTGAGGAGTTTTAATGTCCTCCTTGTTAGAGATGAGTTTGCTTTCTTCTCCGGACGCCATATTTTAAAATGTCTGAATGGCTTCAAAATTAAGATATATTATTCTCCTCCACCACCACAGGGGAAAACACTTAGGAAACGCTTTTCAGATTTTGATTTATTAAAAACAAAGCCATTTGTGTTTCTCACCAGGGAGTATTTATAAATATATCCCCTATAAGTAATCTCATCAAGTAATTTTGGATGAAAACACCTCTGAGAACAGAAGAAAATGTTCATGAAGCAGAAACAGACCTAAGAAATCTATGTGCACAACTACCAATTCACTCGTCTTCTTCTGAGCTTTGGGTGTGTGCTCACTCTGGCTGCAGTAAAACCTCCACTCTGAATTTTACTCAAACCTAGCTGTAACCACCATGAGGCCAGTGACTTGATATATTTGCCCCTGACCATCGTGCCCCTGGACATTCAACAGATTTGCTTTATATTTGTGAGGTTATCCTATTCCAGCTGGGCTCTTCGTTTTTTCAGGGGAAAAAACTTGTTCTTCTTTCAACTTTTGTAAGTGATATTGTAACCCTTAAGAATGGTTCCATTTTCCATATAAAACTTAACCGGGCTGTATGATCTCTTCCTTCCTTCTCTGCCTCACATCTTGCTTTTTTCCAGCAAGGCACCCTCTGAGAACACACAAATTGATATTCACTGCACAGAGCCAGAAGTATTTTAAAAATTTGTGATCTTTGATTCTTTTTACACTCAAGAGCAGCATTTTCCAGGAAAAGAAGAAAAACAAAGAGCAAGGAAAGATCTTTAAATCTCCAACAAAATGTAGTGAATGCCAAAGAATGACCTCCTATATATATAATTTCACTCTGACTGTGAATCCACAAGTTTTACAAAGAAAAGTTCTTTTTCTAAGTTGAAAATTCATGTGAGAACTATGAGTTCCTGCAAGAGCTATATGAAAGAAGTTGCAGATATATATGCAAAGACTCATATCTATCCAATGGGTAACTCATCAACCAGGTGGATATTATCTTGAATATTAGCTAGAACTGTCATCAAAATTAAAAATATATGTCAATAGACTCAAAGTCAATATATCTCAAAAGACTCAAATATATGTCAAATAGACTCAGTTACAGTCTTTGTAACTGAAGGCTCAATACGAGGCAATGTCTAAAGCAAGACCACCTACTGACATCATATTTCTATCTATAAAAATATTCCCTAAATAAAATATTTTCTAAATAATCCTTGGCTATGTACCATCTGTTTGCACTGGAGAATGTTACTAGAAACAGCAAGAGGATATCTGCTATTGATTTGGACAATGTTGGCTTTAGTCACCTCCTCTTATAGCGTGCCCATTATGGGAACACTTAGGAGACGTTTCTCTCTTAGGAAAATGTACGATTGTCCCAAGCAACTACATTCTTTCAGTCTTATAAATATATTGAATTGTGAAATTGACTGTTTTCTCTCTTCGTTTGGACAATTAGTGAACTCAGGCACCTGTGTGACCACCCCCCTCTGACAAATGTGGCAATGCCTAGCACATGTGAATGTCACCAATTCCTCAGAGGTGTTGTGTTTTTCTAGTCTTACTTTTCCTTTGCCCAATCTCCTCTCTATTGATTTTATTCTGTTCTCTTGGTTAGCCACCTCAAATCCATTCTGGTATTTGATTTGATGCAGGGAGACAGGGAAACATACACATATTTTCCAGCAAAAATAATTTCTCATTAGATATATAAACATTCTCACTTGTAATTTGTGGCTATTTGCAATAGTCTGTTTTTTCTTCAGCGAAGCCAGTTGAATCACATGCAGTTCATTTTAAGGGTGAACTGAAGAGGAAAACATGTTCAAGTGAAGTTTGAGGGGGTCTGTGTCTAAAATACGGTGCTGTGGGTAGATAGTAAATGGAAGACCCACGTTTTTAGAGACAATTCATTTGTAACATGATGTTAAATGGATATTTCAGTCAATCCTTGAAGACTCTAGATCCGACATGTTAAAGAGAAGGGGCAGATGCTATTATGCAGAACCTGTGGAAAAGGAGATGGCAGAAAACCAAGGTGATGACTCTGAAATCCCTCACCTTCATTGAGATAGAAGGTTTCAGAGGTTGGAAGTTAGAGAATGATCTTTGAAGTCACTTTCTTTGGAGAGAGCTTTGCTGTGAGTGCCTCATCCCCACCACTTAACGAGGCAGATATGGGGTGCTCTCCCTCCACCCCAACTTCAATCTTGGAAACAGAGGCTTTACAAAACCCCTTGAAACTAATGAGATGCCACTTCATGCCCACTAGAATGGCTATCACAAAAAAGAGAACAAAAAATGTTGGTGAGGGTGTGGAGAAATTGGAACCCTTATACAATGCTGGTGGGAATATAATTTGAGCAGTCACTGTGGAAAACAGTCTGGCAGTTCCTCAAAAGGTTAAATATAAGAGTTACCATATAACCCAGCAATTCCCCTCCCAGGTATATACCTAACAGAAATGAAAATAGATGCCCACACAAATGTTCATAACAGCATTATTCCTAATAGCCAAAAAATCAGAAACAATCCAAATGTCCATCAACTGATGAATGGATAATTGGGTAGATCTATAAATGGAATAACACTTAGTAATAAAAATAGGAAGCACTGATACATGCTCCAATGTGAATAAACCTTGTAAACATTATGCTAAGTGAAAGAAGTCTGTCACAAAAAAAACAAATATTGATAATGGTCTTCATATGAAATATCCAGAATAGGCAAACCCATACAGACTAAAAGGAGATTAGAGGTTGTTTAGGGCTGCAGGGTAGGGAGAAATGGGGGGGCGGGCAGTGAATGCTAATGGGTGTGGGGTTTCTTGTTGGAGTGATGAACATGTTCTAAAATAAGATTGTGGTGATGGTTGCACAACTCTGTGAATATCCTAAAAACCACTGAATTGTTCACTTAAACAGGTGAATCATATGCTATTAAAAAAGTCCCTTTGGATAGCTTAATATCTAGTTGGAGCAATAACTGTTGAGTTACAGCTGAAAGCATCTGAGGGCAAGAGGCTGCCAGAAGCAGAGTAGAGGGCAGCAGTTTGAGAAACAAAGGTGTTCCATGAGTGTTTCCCTTGGCTGAGAGAGAGTCAACGGACAAGTGAGAGTCAGTGAGTGGTAGCATGTCTCAAATCCTGTCCCTGACGACTGGCTGGAGATGTGAAGAGGTGTCCTTGGAGCAGATCCCAAGATGTCAGGGGGCTGTGGAAGGAGCTGCAAACAACAGGAATAGGGATGCACCTGCCACGTGAGGGGAACCACAGAAGAGAAGGCCCCAGTGATGGGGGCCTCTGAAGAACTAAGTGGGGTACTTATGGGAGAGAAAGTGTCAGCTTTGCACATCTGCTAAGTCCAGACAATGGGGAGAACAATGCCACCACAGCACAAATCCCCTTCTCCCTTTGCCTCTGCCCCTCCCCACACCCACCTTCAAGGTCTCTGAATCCCAGGTTAGCAAAAGGCAAAGTTGGTAGAGAGAAGAAACCACCAAACTCTTCTTCCTCCAAGTGGAGGCTGTGGGCTTTCCATCTGCAGTAGTCCAGGCCAGGGAGGGAGTAACCCAACCTTCCATCAAGCTGGTGCCTTCATTATTCCAAGGGCCTGGGCAACGGGATTACTGAAATAAGGTTGTCTTTGTACCTTATCCAAGAGTGACTGAGAAGTCTGGGTCCACGTGAGTGCTCATCCAGAGAGGGAAAGGCTGGCCCCTACTGCGTAATGAAGAGACCATGTGAGACAAAATAACTTTGTTTAATGAATATATGCCATGAGCCACACTGTTTGACACAACATTTACACATTTTTCCAAGAGTTACATATTTATTTGTCATGATTAATTTTATGGGTCAACTTGACTGGATGACAGAATGCCCAGATATTTGGCTACACAGTATCTCTGGGAGGGTCTGCGAGGGTGCTTCTGGATGAAATTGGCGTTTGCATTGGAGGAGTCAGTAAAGCAGTTCACCCCCCTCAATGTGGGTGAGTGTCATCCAACCCATCGTGGACCCAAAGAAAACAAAAGGGCAGAATAAAGCAGAATTCAACACTTCTTGCCTAATTTGGGGGCTGGAAAATCTATCCCTTCCTGCCTTCTGTGCTCCTGGTTCTCAGGCCTTTGGACTTGGACTGAAGTACACCCCAGCTTTCCTGGCCTCCAGCTTACAGACAGTAGGTTATGGGGACTTCCCAGCCTCCATAATTGTGTGAGTGAGTTCCTCATAATAAATCTCCTCCTATATATCTATATTCATATCCATATCTATATCTCCCATTGGTTCTATTTCTGGAGAACTCTAACACATTATTATTTCATTCAAACCAAAGGGATATCCCGCAACATGAAGCTGAACAGGTCCTCCTAATACGTAGACGATACTCCTTTTTTATGTACCATATCCTAGGTGCTGGTGACTCTGGTACTGCTTTCATCCATCTGTGGGCAGGGAGCAGCTCTACATGGGGGCCCAGGCACCCAATCACACTTTAGCTTTCCTCAAAAGAAATCACAGTTCTGAAAAGGTCTCGTTATTTGTCTTCTTTCTCTATAGACTGTTTGATTCAGACACTTGTCAAAGTATTATATAAGGACAATGTCATTTATGGGAAAAGGTACAATGTAAGATCTCCTTCCTTACCAGATCTGATGAGGGACTCCTCAGCTTCTACTCTATGATGGCATTGCACAAAGTGGTCACTATGCAAAATAACACCCACTTTATAGATTGAAAAAGTGTCTTTTCTACCTATTCTACATATTTCTTTTTAAATTTCAAGGAGTAGCCGCTGGATTTGGCATACTTAGATTTTTACAGTAAGTCTATCTACGTGACATTTGTTATTTTATACATCTTAAGTCATTTGTTCATTGAAGTATTTTGAACATCTATGGGGAAACAAATTCTACGGCTGTGATTTGAGGTGTAAAAGATGCACATGGCCTAGCAACACTTAGTTTCATGGGAGAGACACATGGAAACTGTTAGCTGTAAGAGCACGTTGTAAATGTTGCAGAATAGATAAAATAAAGAGCTTCAGGTACCCAGTGGCAGAAGGATCAGGGAGCAGTGACTATAGTGGCAAGATGAAGACAACTCTGGAATTAGAGTGCTGGGGCTCAGATCTTAACTTTTGACCATTGACTGGCTATGTGACTCCGGGCAGGCTAGTAACCTGTGTGCTACCATTTCCTCATCTAAGAAATGGAATGATAACTGTATCTACCTCATGGAGTTGTTATGGATAGTACAGTTAACCCAGAGAAAGCACATACAATGGTTTTTGGAACAGAGTGAGGATCACATCAGTTTCAAATATGATAATTACCAATAATTACCCATTATCTGTGGTAATGAGCAAATATCTGGTGGCTTTTTATCCATAAAATAAAACAGACAGAAACTCTTGTATATATCCCATTGGGCAGAGCGTGTCAAGTGGCTCCCTGTGGCTGCAAGAGAGGCTGAGAATTGGAATAATTCACTTTCCAGCTTTTAAGTTGGAGGAAGGCAAAGGGAACAACAGCTGAGGAGACAAGACCTTGGGTGGTAGAATCGTCTCCTTAGTGTATAAATTTTCTTAAAACCACCAAGGTTGGAGGAAGGTACAAAGATGATGAAGCAAAAACAAGTCCAGTGCATTAACATATTTGTGTTTCACAATAATTTATGTACATTTTTCTATTTTACATATTTATCAAATTTAAAACTGAGTAATTTACTTAGATTTGTTACTCTAATTATAAACTTATAAGAAAAATTTACTAGTTTATAAAACAATATTTTAATGTTCATACGAACTTGAGTCACCATACTTATAAATTCAATTTATTATATTTATGTAGCTTTCTCCAGAACTTGAGACTGTTTAGTTTGTTAGACCTTTGAAAAGCTTAAAAGATAGAAATGAATATGTTAAATTTATGAATGTAATTTCAATGCTTAATGAAATTTAATTAACTAAGTTGTGAAGGTCCCCTTGAAAGTGATTGCTAAACTGTACCAGATTTATAAATAGAATAATGAGAGTGTGTGTCAAATCTAAGAACTTTAGAAAAACTAGATTTTGGAATTTGCAAATTTAACACATTGAATATTAATTTTAAAAAACAGAAGTAGGTACAAACGATCTTTTCTTTGGATGAAACACCCAAGAAGACAGCAAGTCTTACACTGAAAATAACTAGTAAGAAACAAGCCTTGATTTGAAACCATCAAATTAAATCTAAGGCTTACTATCAACCACTGAGCTATGCTTTGTCCTACACTGGCTTGGCCGAGTATCACCCTGTAAAACTATTTCTTAAAAATCTCTGATGATCTCTTAGTTGATCAACCCCATAGCCTTGAATCTCCCATCTTCCAACAACTCAGTGTACCACAGTATTCAAAACACCCAACTGTAGCCTTCTTCTCTGAACATTATCCCATCCTTCTGAGTAGTAGTTCAGGTTCCTATTCTGATTTCTCTGAATCATCACTCACCATTCAAAAACTAAATCTCACTGTCCCTCAGATCATTTCATCTTAGCCCCTTTTTCTTCTGACATTTATTATCCTTGGACATTTCTTACAGTCATTTAACCTCTATTCCAAAATCCAGGAAGTGGTGCTTAAATAGCTGTGGAATTCAAGGCTTATATTTCTATCACTTTCTTTCCTTTTTTTTAATTTTTTAATGCTTTTTGGTAAGGAAGATTGGCCCTGAGCTAACATCTGTTGCCAATCTTCCTCTTTTTTTAATTCTCCCCAAAGCCCCACAGTACATAGTTGTATATTCTAGCTGCAGGTCCTTCTAGTTCTTCTATGTGGGATGCCACCACAGCATGGCTTGTTGAGCAGTGCTAGATCGGCACCCAGGATCCAAACCCTGGGCCACTGAAGCAGAGCATGCAAATTTAACCACTACACCACCAGGCTGGCCCCTCCTATCACTTTCTAACATGACTTCTGGAATTTCCAGCTGAGATCTCAAATTTCCTTTGCAAACATCCTTCTCTCAATGTATTTCCTCTTCATGATCACGTCACTTTTATCTCTCCAGGCACAAAGCTTAAAACCTCAATCACCTTTGCTTCCCCCATATGCTTTGCTCCCTACATACAATTAGCTGTGAGTCCTACTGAGATTGCAATTTATTTCTCAATAGCTCGTTCCATTTCATTTGTCACTGCCCCGTTTCAAACTCTCGGAAATGGTCTCCCTATCTCTTCCTTACCTATTCAATTAATCACACGTGCCATTTTCAATATCAACTCCCTGAAGTATATCTAGGACATTTTATTTTAAAAAAAAGACCTTCAAAGACTTCACACTGCCTGATAAAGTCCTAACACTTGAACTTAGGATGTAAGGCCTCCACCCACCCATCTAGATATTCTTTCTTCCTTTTCTACATATGTAAAGTCTACTCAAACTTCAAGACCTGCTTCCAATTGTCAGAAATCTCCTTCTTTTCTGAACTCCTCCAAACACATCACAGACCCTTCTTTTGTAGTTCCTATATCTTAAAAAAAATAATAATAAAGGAAAGCAAAGAACAAAGAATAAAAAGAAGTGGAGCAGAAGAAGAAAGCAGCAAGAAATAGATAAAGAAAACGAGGAAGGAAGGAAGGGAAGGAGGGAGGCAGGAGAAGGTTAATGGACATGATTAGGGGTGTGCTCTGGGATACCCTGGGAGAGTCTTTCTCACTTGATACCCATTTGATACTTCCTATGAAATTTCCTATGAAATTTCATAATCCATAGTTTTCAAAAGAGGACACAGATCAGAGAAATTAAATGCCTTGCCCGAAGTCTAACTGGCTAGTAATATCTAGAGCAAGATTTAAATCTATAACTTGTGCTTGCCACCTCTAGAGCAGCAGCTGCCTGTGGTGAGAGGACAATGAGTCAGGAGGCAGTGCAGGTCTCAAGGAGGTCCCAGGGAGAAGAGACAATGTGTAGCATCAGAAGCATTTGGACCACATCCATGAGGACATTTGAACTGCCACAGCCATGCACTCCCTCCTAAGTTTTGATGGGGAAGTTGACAAGGGCAGGTCACTCAGCCCAGCCCAGAGGGAGTATCATTATGGAGAGAAAGAGGAAAAGGCTCATGTAGCGGGCAGCTGCAGGAAAATATGTGCTCAGCCACGATGAGGGCAACAAGACCAGGGACTGGGTTGCGGCAGGGGCGTTAACAAGTTTTGTGCCCTTCGTGGAAAAAAATTATTATGAAAACAAAAATAATATATTTGAAAACCACTAACCTGCAATTTACCACAAAGCCTTCAGTGCATCCACCCTCCCCAACAAACGTTTCAGTTATATTACATTTATGCAAAACCCCAAATTCTAGCCTCTGCCCTTTTATAGACAGACAGGTTGTATTGGGACAGTTATGTCTGAGTCATCTTTGCAGCATGAACTCTTGTCAGGACAGTGATCTTTAAAGCTCGTTTAATATTTTGTTAGATTCATGAGTTTTATTAGCATTCCATCAATCATTTTAGAAAAAAGTTACAATATATGCATATATTAACTTCATTTTCCTGTGATTGTATCATGTTAAATATAAGCTCTAATATTTGTGCTGGGTCCAAGTCCATGGGCACTATCTTAGTGCTCACTATTGTGCTCGTCAGAATGCATCTATTTCTGCAATGTTTGGATCATTTTAAGCACCATGGTTCTGTACAAAACTATACTATAATCCTAAATAGAACAGTCAAGCTGACATCATTTCACCCCAAAAGAGAGGGAAGTCCTGAAAGTGCAAAGCTCCTTTGCTCTTTCCGGATTAAAGTCCAAGGGCAATGAGATGACTCACGACGGCATTTTGTTTTCTGTATTTGACTTTAGGAAGCTGAAGGAGGAAATTGCACATGAGAGGGAATCCTTTTTGACATTAAACTGTGGTTCCAAATACGCAAGTATTACAGTTTAGATAAAGCGGGGTTTCCATAGATTGAGATCTTAAAATATACAAACCATTCACCATAATTCTGACCTTAAGCCACACAACCTTTAAAATAGAGTTCCCTAAACTGGCCTCACATATGCCTCTGTAACTTAATAAATACAGGAGTCCTGCATCTGACATGCTGGGGTTTCTTACTTTTACCTAAAAAATAAAACACTGTAGAATAAGTGAAAATATAAATAAAAGAGAGAAATAAGAAACACCGAAGGCTTCATTTTAATTACCAAAATGTTTCATTGCTATTGTGGTATTCAACACATCAATTAATAAAAATTATAAAACACTAATAACCCTTTTGTATTAATCAAGTTTCTCCTTCTTTTGTTTTTATGTTTTTCGTTTGTTTAACAAATAGAGTGACCCTTAAATCTTGACAGAATAGCTAATTATTGACATGCCCTGGTTATAAAGAAGAGTAATCTGAAGAAAGAAAGAATTTTAGACGTGAATAAATAAACACATCTGTGGAATTAACGTAAGAACTATTTGGTTAACTTTGCCAGAACCAACTTTCAAATACTGAATTTTATATCTGGGAAAAAGATATTAGAGTATGGAAAACAAACATACCATGGGCAAAAGAGTTCGTAAGATTCACCAGAGGGAAATGGAACAAGTAAATTCGTCCATCTGTTCATACCTTTTTTTTCATTGCATTTGGAAACGTGCTGGACAGAGATAACTTTGTTCAGTCCTGAAGTGCGACTTGACATGACTGTTGTTTCTGGCACCCGACGCACCACACAGGACCCATGAAGTGCAAGAAGCCGGCCAGGAAAAGGCAGCTGCCAGTGGCTGCAAGGGAAGCAGAGCCCCCAGCACCGCCTCCTCCACCTCTGTCCTCTAAGGACACTCAGGAATTCAATCCATCAAGAAAATTCATCATCTGGACCTACTAACAGCAAACTTCTCGGAACGAAAAGGTAATCGTGTGTCCATCGACACACATTGCAGAGATGACTCAAGAGGGGCCGTCAGGAGGCTGTTGCTCTCATTGACTTATTTTGGCCATCAGTGTCCTGTGCTCATTAATTTTTTCATCCAGAAACAATAATTTACTTTTCCTATTTTTTTCCCCTAGGGTCCTTGCTTTTTTCCCCTCCCTGGAATATTGTGGAGTAATCTTTTTTCTTTTCAGCCCCTTTCCCTCTTGCAAACAAGAACGGACTCAGCAGGTCCTGTATCTGGGGTGGGTGCTGCCTAGAAAAATCCTGCCCTCCTGGCCGCGCTGACAGTGAGAGGCTCCCGGACATCACTCCCCACTGCCCGGAGAGTTTAGCAAGGTGCTTTCAGATACGACCTCTTAACCTCGTCCGAATAATTGGCCTGGAGTTGCCATCTCTCAGTTGTTTGAATAGTCAATTCTGATGTCACTGAAAAGTTGGGCTTAGGTTGATACTAGGTCATCCAAGATGACACTATTTCATAAGCTACACAATATTCTGGAGAAAGTCACCCTTAACATTTGTTATGAGGTGCCAGAAAACCATCCTTTTGAGTCATACAACTAATCGTGAATGGAAAAACATACTCTAGAAATAGCTTCTCCAAAACAGAACAAAACATTTTCGCAGTAGGATATGTGAAAAAAGATTTCATGTATGATGTAATTGTGTCTAAGCTCAGTTCCTAAAACCAAACCCAACTAAACCATCGCTCTCTCTTAACATAACAGTTAGAAAATCCCAGGGATCTTTACATAAAACAACATATTTTGAACTTTTATCTTACATATCTTATTTTTGATGTATTTAGTCTATACCTCACCAAGATTTTGAGGTGCCTTGAAGGAATTTTCATAATACAAAAGAATGAAGAGTAAATAGCTTAAGAAACGACGGATTATGAAAAATTGGGCAGAGAAATAATATAAAGCCAACATATGATTAATGCCAAAGACGTCCTAAAATCCTATACAATTATTACAGGTAGGCTGCACATTTGGTTCTGAACTTCTCAGTAGCCAAAAAAAATAGGCACACATGGTCAGTTATAAAATTCACAGTATTTATGCAAGAGAAAAATAAATGAAAGTCTGGGAGAAATTTCTTCCAAATTTCTCTGTCCTCATAAAGTGTAGACTATGTGAAACAGGAAAAATGTCTTTAAAATTTATTCTATTTCTACATCTTGTGTTTCAAGAGAATTCTAGTGCATATATCTTCCTGACCACTGAACTTGTTAACTTGATAAGGGGACGCTAATGGTCCAGATGTTTTGTCATTGGTTTGTGGGGCATGTGCTTATTTCTCATGGAAACTCTGCTTCCATTCTTTAATCATACGTCATTTAGCACATGGTGAAGAATCTGGAACTGGCACATATAACTGAAATTGTGAACTGGTTGACCTGCTTCACTTCTTTGGGCATTGTTTTTCTCATTTGTAAAATGGTGATAACACTAGAATCGACCATTTAGGCTTGTTGTAAAGATCAAATTAAACACTTATAATACTACCAGGAGCAGAGTAAGCACTAAAATCGTTAGTTATGACTAAAATTACCATTACTATTTACTATTAATATTTATGTCCGTGTATCACATTTAACTATTTATTACCACTTAACAATTAATTTTTATGTTCATACATACTATATAACAGTGTACAATAATAATGCTAATTCTGCCTTAAAAGATAAACATCATTACTAATAGATTATGCAGCAGCATTTTTCCCAAACAAAGTCTGTATGTCAACTTCTATTAAATTAATTTAGTGCTGGTCTGGAATCACAGTATTTTTTTCTTTTTTCCTTATGAGGTAGTCACAGTCAAGGAAAGAGGCTAATAGATATTTTACATCGTTATTTGGAACATTGGTCATAAAAAAAAGCCATCATCAGGTTGATGGGCCTCTGGGAAATAGCATCATCAAAAGACCCTTGGAAGTCAGCCATCCATGCACAAGTTCTCTGCTGGTGTTAAAAGAAAAAGGAGACACTAAATTATCCAGAACAATAAATTCAGAAACCAAAATATAAACTTTCAAAAATTGACACCAGCTATCTGCAGGTCTAGTTGATGTGGATATAGTCTATGAAGAAGTACACACAAAAATTATTATCATCTTTCTTGGCATGTTATCTCCAGTGGATAAACAGATTCTTTAATTATCTACGTCCTAGTTCTAAATTCAGCACATTTCTGTCTTGCATTAACCCTACAGAGGTTACTTTGCTCATTTAAGTAAATTAGGTCCATACACACATTAAATATTGTATTCCTCTGTGACACTAATAAGTCACTCATCATCCAATCCTTAATTCTACAACGCCAATCAAAATCAGATGATGTAAGAGTCAAATCATGTGGTTGTTTCAGGCAGGAATTTATGAAAAGCCTGATCCATGGAATACTAGAAAAGAGGCCTACATGGAGAAATGAAAGACCTTTGTTTACATCTGAGCTTCACTACCCACGAATTTGTGACTTTGACCTAGATACTTAAATCTCTTAGCCTCAATTTACTTAACCTTAAAATAGGAAAAATAATTATCACTAGTTCAAAGACATATTGTGAGGATAACATGTTTGTAAAAAGCCTTTGAAAATTAGAAAATATCATACAAAAATAGAACAGTAGTTCTTGATCTGACCCTCACTTACTCATTCAAAAATATAATCCTAGTGGTTTAGGCACAGATCAATCTCACTCATAGGAAATGAATTACAAACTAGAAACCCAGTTTTTAAACTTAAATGGCAGGACATAATGGTGCAGGCTTTCTTCACAGAGTACTTCTTTCTGATGGCCATGTCTTCTTAAGATAATAAGTTATACATTAAAAGTTTGTTTTATGAGCACAGAATTAGAGGAAAAGTAGCAGAGAACTTTTCCAGAAGTTAAGGGTGAAACTCTGGAGTCAAACTGCCTGAGTTTGGAATCCTGGTTCATCATTATTTCTCTATACCTATTAATTTCTCTCAGCCTTAGTTTCTTTATCTGCAAAAATGGCAGTAATGATAAAACTTAAAATACCTGTGAAGACTAAATGAGATAATATATATGAAACACATAGTGGAGTGCCCAGCATACACTAAGTCTTCAAAGAATGCTTGCTTTCTTTATCTATTAACAGGGGACCAACATCCTACATTATTGAATGAAGAATGATCTTCCTCTGTGAGGAAGATTTACCTCTTCATTTGAGCATTATAAGAAAGGGTACAACATAGAGCAGTCATGAACAAACCAAGTGGAGTAATGAACTACTATCTGTAGAGCAGTCAAATTATTCGTGGGTTGAACGGATGACAAATATGATGTCACCACTTACTTGGTTGTGCTTAAAGTTTTGTTAAGAAAAGACTAATAAGACAAACACTTCAACATTGATCAAAAAAAGAGACAAAAGTCTCAAACAGAAACATATTATAAAAAAGAGGATGAAATAAAATAAAGGAGAAATGCAAATAACATAGTTGTAAAATAAATTTTAAAACTTAGCTGAAATGGAGAAAATACTAGAAAATGTAACCTAACAAAATTGACTCAATAAGACAAAGAAAGTATAAAAAGTCCTAGTGTCATAAGAGAATGCGAATTTGTTTTACTGACAGGAATCAGCAAACCACAGTCTACAGTTTGGCTGCCTATATTTGTAAATAAAGTTTTATGGGAACACAGCCATGCCTATTTTTTAACATATTACCTATGGCTGCTTTTATAGTACAACAGTAGAGCTGTGCATGTGATAGAGATGGTACAGCCCACAAGCCAAAATTATTTATCATCTGACCCTTTAAGAAAAGGTTTGCCATCCTCTGTTCCATGAAGCCAAGCTCACTTATAAATATATGCAAAAAGGTCATTAAAGGAAAAAATTTATTATCAATAGTTACAGTAAAAAGCAGTCAATAAAATCCAATACCCATTAATGATTTTTAAAAATGTTAGAGGACTTGGAATGGAAAGCAATTTCCTTAGGCTAATAAAATCTGTTTATATAACACCTACAGCAATTATTAAACTTAATGGTGAAATATGGAGAAACATTCCCTTTAAAAATGAGAAAAACCTGATGATGGTTACTATCATAACAACATCAACTTAACCTTGGATGTTCCGCCAAGCATACGATAAGAAAAATAAAGGGCATGAGGATTGGAAAGGAAGAAATCAAAATGTCATTATCTCCAGATTCTATTATTATTCACATTAGAAAACTAAGATATTTTCAGATAAATTATTGGATTTTAAAAAAGGGTTTATCAAAATAACCATAAATAAGATGAATTCTCACAAAATATAAATTTTGATAATTTTTTATATATTTCACAAAATATAAATATAATGTTTGAAAAATAACATGAGGGTCAGCAAAAAGAACCAGACCCCAAAAAGGTACATACAGTATGATTCCATTTATATGAAATTCCAGAACAGGCAAAGCTAATCTAATGTGACAGAAAGTGAATCAGTGGTTTCCTGGGGCTTTGAAGGGAGAGAGGATTGACAGAAACGGGGCAGTAGGGAAATTATTACATGAGTGGAGGTGGTTACATGAGTGTATACATTTGTCAAAATTCATTGAACTGTACATTTAAAGTTGGTACATCCCATTGTATGTAAATTATACCTCAATGAAGTTGAATTAAAAAGAAAAAAGGAAGATAAAACAATCTTTACAGCAGCAACCAAAAATATAGGGTACTTAGAAACAAATTTTTTAACAAGTTTTAAACATTTCAAGATTATATTAAAGACATAAAAGAGACTGAAATGGAGAGCTATACAATATTAATGCATAAGAAAACTCAACATCATAAAAAATGTCTGTTCTTACAAAACTGACCTTAGA
Source organism: Equus quagga (assembly GCF_021613505.1). Lineage (NCBI taxonomy): Eukaryota > Metazoa > Chordata > Mammalia > Perissodactyla > Equidae > Equus > Equus quagga. The sequence goes on from NC_060275.1 coordinate 108,155,937, forward strand.
TTCAATGCAATTTCATTTAAAATTCCAAGTTTTTTGTGAAATTCACAAAATAATCATAAAGTGTATATAGATGAAGGAAGTGCCAAGACATTCCTCAACAAGAACAGCCAAGACATTCCTGAGGAAGAAAACTGTGAAGTGATTGCCCTTCCAGATATGAAGTTGAATTTTAAAACTGAATTAATACAATGTTGTATCACAGCAGAAATAAACAAATAGGACAATAGAATAACAAACCCATAAACAACTCACATAGACTGTCCAGCCAATGGTGTTGGGCAACACTGTACCTGATCTGGCTTGAACCAGCTCACAACAACTGAATGTCAAATTTTTAAAAATTTTGTAATCTATTTATTGATATGGTCAATTTTAAAAAGTAAATTGTGTGACCTTAAAATTAAGAAAATTACATTAATAAAAAAGAAATGAATACTCAAAACTCATCACTTCTTAATGATTTTACCACATTTTACTGAACTCCACGTGCCTAAGATCATTTATGTCCTTTGATCAGTATGGTGAAAAGACTATGTAACATGGACTACAGCATGTCTTTTCCAAATTCTGTTCAGCAATACCACGTTAGTAGCTTGAAATTGGCAATTGTGGGAGTATTTATGCCAAGAAAATTTTCAACGCTACAAATCAGAGCTTGATTTATTGTTTTGTGGATTACCTAGACTTAAGAGCATAATCAAAAAAATGTTAATAATGCAGATTAAACTTAAAAGTGTGTCATGTCTATGGTCATTACACTGTGAATAGTACAAAAAAATGAAAGAAGTACTCTCCTAGTAATCAAATGTTATTATCTGATTCAGAAGTCACTAACGTCACTGGCAAATAGTGAATTTCCAACACACCTTGTTGTTTCACTTTTGTATTAGTTATTAACATAAACAAAGATATCATCCAATATTCAACACTACACTCACTCATCAATTACAACCACAGGTTGACTACAGATACAACAAAGACAGTAAAAGCACTCTGTGATAATCAGTGAGTTACATAAAATTTACCATAAATAATATTGTATATCTATAATATATGCATACATATTTTCACTGCTTTATAGTCTTCTATTATGTAACCAATTATCCAATCTCCTGTCAACCAATAACTGAGTTTTTCCAGATTTTTTTTAACAATAGTGATATGAACATTTCTATGAAATCTTCTTAATGCATATGTACAAGAAGTCAGCCAACCAAGGGAATGTGTCCACCTGATACCTGCACCCTGTTCTAGCCCATACTCAGATATCCCGGATCCTGGAATACCCTGCCCAAATAGCCGTTAGCCCAATTCCAGGGACTATGCCAATCTATTTCTTTTGGTCTATCCTGTCAGTAGCAGACTGTTGTCATTACTTTGTGCACCTTTGTGTGTGCAAGGTTCCAGTTAGTATAAGACATGGTGGGGAGGAGGGGGGCAGTGCAAGTATGAATAAGACACCAAAAATCCTAGAAGTCTAAATTCAAATCTGGCCTTTCAGGTTGTTTTAAAGACATATTTATCAAGGCTGGAGGAAATACTTCATAAGCTTGACATGTATCTGTTAAATATTTATCAAATGGTAGGTGGGCCTCCATTTGTACTTTCACTATGGGCTCTGAAGGCTTGCTATTGGAGGTAGGAAAATATTTCATAATAAAATGTTTCATAGAAAGAAAGAAAGAAATATGCTAAATGAAAAATGATGCACATTCTTAGGCGATACTTGCAATTTTAATAATAGCAAAAATAATATGGATAGCCAAAAAATAGTATAAAATGCAATCTTACTTAAAAGTATCCTCATCTGGATTGAAAATATGCCTAGGAAAATATCACTGCCATGCTAACAACTAAAAAAAGTATACAAAAAGTCAGAGGTGAGGAAATGAAGGCAATATAAAAAACAGTACTTGAGAAGTTTGTAAAGGAGAGCTGAGAAATGGAAGAGTCAAAAAAGATTTTCTCTTTTTTCTAAGTTGGGGGATATTTAGTTTTGTATCATCATGGGAATAAACAGAGAGAGAAGAATTGAAGATGGGGTAGAGAGAGGAGAAAAGAGAAGGGAGGAAGGGAGGGGGAAGAGAAAATATAAATAATTTTATTTGAAATGCAAATAACAAGGTAGAAACTATAATGACTAATTTTTCCTGTATGTTTTGATCTTTGTTTGCTATGATTTTAGGCAAAGTATTTCCTAGATTTTGTGAGTTACTTGACTTTACAGATCCCATAGCTTCATAAGCTTAGAACTCTTTTATCACTTTAAATACCCACAAGTCTCTTAAAATCACACACTTAAAGGAATTTAGAAAGACTGTTTTGTTTGATAGCATAGATTTCATTTCACACTGAAAAGTGATTCTTTGAAAATCCAAGATAAAGTCTATAAGCAGAAAATTAAATGAAAATTTACCTAATCCCTATAATAAAAAAATATTGAGCTTAAAAGAAGTGTGTGAATGAGCATTACACAAACCTCCTCTATCAAATAGTTAACAATTTTCATAAATGTTCTATCACAAAAGCAACATTATATACTCTAAATTGAAGATGAGAGCTTTTTTAAAGAGTACAATACTCTATATTTAAAAAGTAAAGATAGATATCACTGTTCCATAGGGAAAGTTGTGCAATGAATATAACTTAATAGAGGAAAAAAAGACTATATTTAAAAATTATTACTTTCAAACATATTTCTCGCTTGACTCATTGTTGCCTTTATTTAAAAAACAATTTGCACTGTAAAAACATCCAGTTTGTTCCAGAACAAGCTCATTCTCTGACCCTATTATGTGAGGTTTTAGAATTTGGGCATTTTTCTCCCAGACTTTTTTTTTCAGAGAAGCAGGGGTAACTATCAGTTTAGGTGGAAAAACTCACACTAACCTGTTATAAGCATTCATGATTATATAATATTAAACTCTTTCCAGTAAACCAGTTTTAAAGGGAACAGTTAAAAACAGAGTGCAGCTGATGATGCCATTGTTGCTAAAGCTGGTGGCTCAACGTTCAAAATGAAGGACCATATTAGAAGAAATAATTGCTGGCCAAAACATTTCATAGAATGAAGATTGCCAAATTTATTAAATGGAAGGGAAAATAGAATTAGCTAGGCATAAATGCAAAATCAGACTTAGATTTAAAATATACAAAGTTTTAATGAATTACTAAATGACTTCCCAATATTTACAACCTATTTGCATGCTTCCAAGGGTTCACAATAGAAATAAATCATTAAATCAGGCACAATGTGGTTATATCACCATTTTAAGCACAGAGAAAAGTTATGTAATTTACTCAGCCATGCAAGGTAAATATAATCAAAGCTTAAAGTTTTCAACATGGAAGTTTCTAACTGGTTGTCTTCTACCCGATTCTTGACTATTTTCAAGGAAAGATCCAAAGGAAGTTTGCTAGGAAAATGTCCTGGAGGCATCCTTAATGTGGGCTCTTTATTACTGTACATGGAAGATAATGCTAATAGTCATGATTGCTAATAAATGACAGGTTTAGTGTTGGTATTATGGTTTATTGCTAACAGCCTACTCTATGCACAGCGATTCAACAGAGATTGCAAATTTAGACTTGTAGGAAACTGTGGTGATTCTTCTGAGTGACTTCAGCACACAGCCCAATGCCTGGCACACAACTGGTGATCATGTCCGTTGAACAAACAAGAAGCAGTAGCTACTGCTGTTGAATATGCACTCAACTTCTCACAGGTCAAGTATTTTTGAGTCAGTGAATGGGTATCAGTTGATGAGCCTTATTTCTTCAGAATCTCCCACTACTTTTCTCTCTCCTTCCCAAGGAGGGTCCTTGAGAATTCAGCTGAATTCTTCCATGATCTTTGGCCTAAATCAAGGCAAGCTACCTTGACATTAATCATTCCTGCAGAATGTCTGATATTTCCTTTAGTTGGCAATACAGATTTTAATTGACAAATAAACGTCCATCCTTGTTGAGACTTTAGAAAGATAAAGACATTCTTAAAAGATCTATCTTACCAGCTGGTAGGGAAAAGTAATAAAATTGCCACCAAAAAGAACTTGTTTCAATCTTTTTAATTGCATTTCTGTATGTTATCTATCACAATTCTTAAATGGATGATGGAGTAAAAGAAAATAAAGGTCCTTCATTTGTAGGAAGCAGTATATTGTAGCAGTAAAAGGAAGACATTATTACCACACCAAAAAACACCTATTAACTTAGCTATAAAATTTTCCTTCTCTGTAAAATAAGATAATAGTACCTGTCCCACAGGGCTCTTGTGGTGTTTGCATCAGATAACTGGAGGTGGTTCACCTAGCACAATGTCAGAAACATCATAACTACTCAAACAACGATATTCACTATAGTTTCTGATATTTTGTCAAAGAAAGAAACAAATAGAATTTAGAGTGACAACAGATTAATTATTTTATCTCCTTGCTAAAAGATTTATCATGGCAGATTGAGAGAGGTCTCAGAAATATGGCCTGAATTTGTTACTATTTTTTCATAAGAAAAAAAAAAAGAGAATCAAAGTCTACCAAAAAGACATCGTACAACCTTTTGCTATTCCCTGGAGAAATGTGTGGATCCTTTTAAAACCGGCCCCAGGATAACTACAAAGACAGTCACGCTGCTCAGACCAATGCTGGTTTGAGTCAATTCCTAGGAAGTAGAGACATCCCCTTGAGCATATAATTCCATTCTGAATTATGTCTAACAGGCAAAATCCAGATTTCAGGGGGAGAATGTAACCAACATGTTTGCCTTATGTTATGTGGGCTTATCCTTGGGTGAAAGCCACAAAGAAAAACGGCTTTGGTGCTGTTTAAAATGATGGTGAAGCCCTTCACAACCCTCAATCTTTTTATCACCTCTTAGTCAATTGAAATTCCGTCTCCCCCAACACACATTCATGAGAACTTGGGGCGATCTGAATGTTTAAAGGAAAAAAAAAGGTCATGTATGTTTTCTCAACACTGCAAAATTGTACTGATGATATTTATTTTAAACACCACATATTTTTCCCTAAGAGGAAAAGCTCGTTATTATTACAGCTGAAAGCAATAACTCCCAAACTGGGACACGCTTCCAAATCAAAAACTTGTGATTATCACGATGCCTGGATGCCTGGCTGTGTTATTTTATTTGTTTGTTTATTTACCTGCCATCCCTTAAGGGGGGATATGTATGAAGACGTATTTATTTAGCTAGTCTTCAGCTGCCCTTGTCTATCAGTACTAAAATATCCAGATATTATGAAAGATAAGAACAGATTATTTATTTTAGTAGCTTCTGGATTTCCCACTTTAGTTTATCTGAACCTTCACTAACATCCAAACAAAAGCTGAAGAAAAGACCCTTTGAGAATGGCTATCTTTTACTTCTCAATTTTTTATTTTGAGAAATGTCAAACCTATGGAAAAATTGGAAGAACAGTATAACAAACACCTATATACCAAGAATTACCAATTGTTAACGATTACTACACTATCTCTCTTATTTACATTAGATTTACATATACATGTACATACACATACATGAGTGTATGTACATATGCATGTATGTATGGGTATACACACATACACACAGTCTCTTGGCTAAATTAGTTGAGAATTAATTGCAGATCTTGTGACTCTGAATCCCTAAAATTCTTTAGCATGTAACTTCTATGAAAGATATTATCCCACCTCACATCAATATAATTATCACACATAGAAAATTTAACAATGATTTGATACTCTTACTAATATACACTCCATATCTAAATTTTCTCCGTTAACTCAATAATGTTCTGTAAAGATGGGAATTCTTATTTTATTTTATTTTTGAATCCAAGATCTGATCAAGGATCCTTTATTCTAGAACATTTCTCCAGATTCTCTTGACTTTCACGACATTGGCATTTTTTTAAGACCCAGGGCAATTATTTTGCATAACATTACTCCATTTGGATCTGTGTTTTCTCAAACTCAGATTCAGGTTACACATCTTTGGCAGGTGTACATCAGAGGCAAGATTGTGGAGCAATGTCTTGTGTCCATTTTTATGTAGTTATTTGATCTCAACTTTTTGCTCACTTTCTCTCACTCATCAAAAGAGCATAATATGCAAGAGATCAAGCAAACACTTTTAGTGTAGTTTCTTATTATTCAGATGTCCTAACTGTTTGTCTGCAGAACCTCTGGGCATCAGAAGATCTATTTCAATAATAAATCATGATAACTTTTTCAATGGAGTGGGTGCAGAGAGAATTTAGAAGGAATAATTTAGGTGCTCAGCACATTTATTTTTTTTTATTTTATTTTTTTTTTTTTTAAAGATTTTATTTTTTCCTTTTTCTCCCCAAAGCCCCCCGGTACATAGTTGTGTATTCTTCGTTGTGGGTTCTTCTAGTTGTGGCATGTGGGACGCTGCCTCAGCGTGGTCTGATGAGCAGTGCTATGTCCGCGCCCAGGATTCGAACTAACGAAACACTGGGCTGCCTGCAGCGGAGCGCGCGAACTTAACCACTCGGCCATGGGGCCAGCCCCTCAGCACATTTATTTTAAATGAACTTCCTTAGAATAGTTTGTCATGAAGTCTTAGTGGAATTCTACTTTTTAAATCTGCTGGGTGGCTGGAAGTATAGTCTGTCAAAGCAGGCCAACAGCATGGTCATCATTCCTACAAGACATCAGACTTTGAGAAGCAGGTGTTCCTGGGAACAGGAAAGAAGACAAATATAGACTGCTAAACACAGTTCTCCATACCAAGAGGTATATTCACCAAGGTCTGGCAAATGCATAGGGCCTTACATGGTAGATTATTTAAATTAGAATCAATCCATGTCAAGAGACTCTGGACTTCCTTTCTCTGTAAGTCTTTGAGGACAATAAAAATCCTTAATCATCTGCAATAGTTTAGGTGAAGTCATGCCAAAGTCAAAAATGTTCAGGAATACATCCTAATTATTCTTTACTTCCAAGATATTAATTAAATGTTATCAAATATGATTTTTTAACATAAATTATAGCCACCAAGCAAATCTGGAAATGATAGTAGATTGCTTTCTCTAAAATACCAAGGGAGGGGATGAACACTTGTTGTAACTTTAAAAGGTATAATGAAAATAAGGATACCATTGTAAACTATTAGCATATTTCTCAATATAATGTCACATACCTATACTTAAAATCCAAAGAATGCTATCCAGCAGAAAATCAGTAAGGATATAATTGAAGTCAATAACACAATCAATCAACTGGATACAATTGACATCTATAGGCTACTTTATCCAACAATAGCAGAATACACATTTTTCTCAAGCTCACATAGAACATTCACCAAGGTAGACATTCTGGGCCATAAAACACATCTTAACAATGAAAAGAATAAAAATCATACAATGTCTGCTATCAGACCACAATGGAATTAAACTAGAAACCAATAACAGAAAAAAAACTGAAAAATCCCCAAATACCTAGAGATTTAACAGAATACTTTTAAATAATACGCCGGCCAAAGAATAAATCACAAGAGAAATTTTTAAATATTTTTAAATAAGTGAAAAGGAAAATACAACTTATGGAAATCTGTGGGGTGCAGCAAAAGCAATGGTTAGAGGGAAATTTATAGTATTGAATGCATTTATTAGGAAAGAAGAAAGACGTAAAATCAAGAATCTAAGTTTCTACCTAAAGAAACTAGAAAAAGAAGATCAAGTTAAATCCAAAGTAAGCAGAAGAAAAAAATAATAAGAATTAGAACAGAAATCAATGAAATTGAAAACAAGAAATCAATAAAACCAATAAGCCTTTAGACAGGCAAACTAAGAAAAAAAGAAAGACGTAAATTACTAATATTAAAAACGAAAGAGGGGGCATCACCACAGATCCCATGGAAATCAAAAGCATAATAAAAGAATACCATGAACAATTCTATGCCCACAAATTTGATAACCTAGATGAAATGAACCAATTCCTTGAAAGACATAATCTGTCAAAACTCATATAAGAAGAAATAGATAATCTGGATAGGCCTTATAACTATTAAAGAAATTGAATCAATAATTAATAACCTTCTAAAACAGAAAGCACCAGGCACAGATGGGCTCACTGGTACACTGTAACAAACATTTAAGAAAGAAATTATACCAATTCTACAATCTCTTTCAGAGGATGGAAGCAGAGGGAATACTTCCTAACTCATTCTATGAGGCCAGCACTACCAAATATCAAAACTAGACAAAGATATTACAAGAAAAGAAAACTATAGCCCAATAGCTCTCATGAACGTAGATGCAAAAATCCTCAACAAAGTATTACCAAATCAAATCCAAAAGAGCATAATAAGAAGTGCATGCCATGGCAAAGTGGGATTTATCTCAGGTATGCAAGGCTGGTTCAACATTTGAAATCAATGAATGTAATCCATCACATCAACAGACTAAAAAAGAAAAATCACATGATCATATCAATAGATGCAGAAAAAGGATTTGACAAACTCCAACACTCATGAATGATAAAAACTCTCAGTAAATTAGAAATAGCAGAGAACTTTCTCAACTTCATAGAGACTATCTACAAAAAGCCTATAGCTAACACCATACTTAATGATGAGAAATTCAGAGCTTTCCCAGTAAGATCAGGTACAAAGCAAGGATGTCCCTTCTCACCACTCCTTTCCAACATCAAACTGGGAATCCTTGCTATTGCAATATGGCAGGAAAAGGAAATAAAAGGTATACAGATTGAGAAGTAAAACTGAAAACTGTCTTTGTTCACAGATGACATGATTATGACATGATTATCTATGTAGAAAATCCACAAAAATTGACAAAATAACTCCTGGAATTAATAAGTGATTATAGCAAGGTTGCAGGATACAAGATTAACATACAAAACATTGACTGCTTTCCTATATACCAAAAATGAACAAACGGAATTTGAAATTTAAAATGCAATGCCATTTACATTAGCACCACCCCAAAATGAAATACTTAAGTATAAGTCTAACAAAATATGTACAAGATCTTTGTGAGGAAAATCACAAAAATCTGACGGATGAAATCAAAGAACTAAATAAATGGAGAGATATTCTGTGTTCACAGATAGGAAGATTCAATATTGCCAAGATGTCAGTTCTTCTCAACTTGATCTATAGATTCAATGCAAGCTCAATAAAAAAGCCAGAAGTTTATTTTACAATATCAACAAACCAATTCTAAAGTTTATATGAAGAGGCAAAAGCTCTAGAACAACCAATACAATGTTGAAGAAGAAAAACAAACTTGGAACAATGATGCTACCTGACTCAAAGACTTAGTATAAAGCTACAGCAATCAAGATAGTGCAGTACTGGTGAAAGAACAGACAACAGACCAATGGAACAGAACAGAGACCCCAGAAATAGACCCCTACAAATATAGTCAACCGAACTTTGACAAAGGAGTAAAAGCAACACAATGGAGCATAGAGAATCTCTTCAACAAATGGTTCTGGAACAACTGGACATCCACATGTGAAAAAAATAAATCTAGACACAGACTTTGCACCCTTCACAAAAATGAACTCAAAATGGATTACAAACCTACATGTAAAATACAAAACTGTAAAACTCCCAGAAGATAAATGAGGAGAAAACTTAGATGAGAATCTAGGGTATGGCAATGACTTTTCAAATATAACACCAAAGGCATGATCCATGAAAGAAATAATTGATAAGCTGGACTTTGTTAAAATTAAAACTTCTGTGAAAGATAATATCAAGAGAATGAGAAGATAAGCTACATACTCAGAGAAAATATTTGCAAAAGGCACATCTGACAAAAGACAGTTATTCAAAATTTACAAAGAACTCTTAAAACTTAATAATAAGAAAACAAACAGCCCATCTGAAAAATAGACCAGGCCAGCCCCATGGCCTAGTGGTTAATTTCAGCATGCTCCACTTTGGCGGCCCAGGTTTGGTTCTCAGGCATGGACCTAGACAACTTGTCAGCAGCCATGCTGTGGCAGCAACCCACACACAAAATAAAGGAAGACTGGCAGAGATGTTAGTTCAGGCAGAATCTTCTTCAAGAAAAAAAAAAAAAAAGGAAGCTTGGCAACAGATATTAGCTCAGGGTGAATCTGCCTCAGCAAAAAAAAGACTAAAAACCTTAACAGATATCTCACCAAAGAAGATATACAGATGGTAAAAAGCTTGTGCAAACATGCTCCACATCATATGACATCAGGGAAGTGCAAATTAAAATGAAATGGCACTAAACACCTATTAGAATGGCCAAAATCCAATAAACTGATAACACCAAATGGTTGGCAAGGATGTGGAGCAATAGGAATTCTCACACATTGCTGGTGGGAATGCAAAATGGTACAGCCACTTTGGAAAATAGTTTGGCGGTTTCTTACAAAACTAAACATACTCTTACCATACAATCCAGCAATTGTGCTCCTTAGTATTTCCCCAAGGGAGTCGAACACTTATGTCCACACAAAAATCTGTACAAGGGTGTTTATAGCAGCTTTGATCCATAATTATTCAAACTTGGAAGCAATTAAGATGTTCTTCAGTAGGTGAATGGATAAACTATGGTACATCCAGATAATGGAATATTATTCAGTGCTAAGAAGAAATGAGCTATCAAGTCATGAAAACATATGGAGGAAACTTACAGGCATATTACTAAGTGAAATAACCTAATCTCAAAAGGTTACATGCTATATGATTCTAACTATATGACACTCCAGAAAAGGCAAAACTATGAAGACAATAAAAAGATCATTGGTTACTAGGAGTTCAGGGGAGGGCAGGGAGATGAATGGGCAAAGCACAGAGAATTTTTAGGGCAGTGAAAATACTCTGTATGATACTATAATGATGGATATATGTCATTATACATTTGCCCAAACCCATAGAATGTACAATATCCAGAGTGAACTCTAAGGTAAACTATGGACTTTGGGTGATTATGATGTGTCAATGTAGGTTCATCATTGGCAAAATAAAGTACCATTATGGTGAGTGATGTTGATAATGGGGGAGGCTATGCATGTGTGAGCATAGAAGGTATACGGGAAATCATTGCACCTTCCCCTCAATTTTGTTGTAAACCTAAAAAAGTGTTTAAAAGATACAGTCAAAAAAATTCAAAGAAGACTCAAATTAACTAATACAATCTAGCAATCAAAAAGATAGAAAAGGGCCAGCCCCGTGGCCGAGTGGTTGAGTTTGCAGGCTCTGCTTCAGCGGCCCGGGGTTTTGCAGGTTTGGATCCTGGGCACGGACATGGCACCGCTCATTGGGCCGTGCTGGGGCAGCACCCCACATGCCACAACTAGAAGGACCCACAACTAAAAAAATATACAACTGTGTACCGGGGGGATTTGGGGACAAAAAGGAAAAATAAAAATCTTTAAAAAAAAAAAGATAGAAAACATTTATTGAATATATACTTAAGTATTATGAACTATAAACAAATTATAAACTAGTTTCTGAATATGAGTGTCTGTAATTCAATGGAATGCATGCAAAAATCATGTAACCAGTAAAGCTTCATGTGACATTAGTTAATTAATCCACATAGAGAGCAGAGGGATGTTAGAAGTTGCAGAGGAAGTACTGACGAGGCAGGCCTGACCACAGAGCGGGCAGGATTGCATCTGAGCTCTTAAGGTTGGAAGTCAGTATAACGGGCGAGGAGCAGGGGAGAAGGAAGCCAGCAGGCACAGAAGGGGGGCCAATGTCATGTAATCCTGACATAAACATGATGAGGGCAGAACTGTATTTGGCAAACCAGGTATAAGCAGGCTGCTTTAACTTGCCACATTAATACAGAGGTTTGGGGTCAGGTTCACAAAGCAAAGAGAAGTATGACATGAGCCTAATAAGAATCTCCACATGCAGCAGTTTCTTTGGCTAACAATCACACTGTCTGTACAGTGCCTCCTCGGCTGAGAGAACATTTGCCTCAAGAGAGAGATCCCAGGAAGAAATTATAAACAAGAGAGCATTAGCAATCCTGAAAGCTGTACACAAAAACATGGTTTGGTTTAATCCTCTGTAGACAGTGCTTGATGAAATACATTTTTATGAGATCTGCATATTCTTAGCATTAGAAATGCTGGCAGCTTCATGAAAATACTGTATGGTCTTCTCACTTGAGCACATCAAGCAAGAGTAATTTAGCACTACTATTTACACCTCTAGGACACAGCTTATGCAGTGTGCAAATACTGAGGAATTAAAGATAACTGTGGAGTGTTAACAATGAGCTTGATCTTTAGTTAAAATCTTAAGGCTTCTGCTTGGAGAACCAACTACAAACTGTTGCTAAATGTTCGATGCCTAGTTCAGTGGGTCATGTGGCACACTTAAAAAGGAATCAGATTCCAGAATAAGATGAAATCATGAAGTATCAATTAAGACAATAAATAAGGATGAGCATGCATTGGCAAGCTAGAGCCTATGGGCCAAATCCCATCTATTGCCAATTTGCGTAAATAAAGTTTTATTGGAACACAGCCACATCCATTTATCTACATATTTTCTGTGCTTTCATGCTACATGGCAGAGTTGAGTTACTGTGACAGAGATCATATGGCCCACAAAGCCTAAAATATTTACTCTCTGGTCCTCTACAGAAGATTGCCAACCCTAGTCTCTGCTTTTAATTGCCAGACCCTTAATTGCTCTTCCTTAAAATATGTGTGTTAGTTTCCTATTGCCACTGTAATAAATTACCACAAATTAAGTCACTTAAAAAAACAGCACAAATTTTATTATCTTACAGTTCTGGATGTCAGAAGTACTAAAATTAAGATGACAGAAGGTGTGCATTCCTTTCAGAGGTTCTGGGTGAGAGTCCATTTCCTTACTTTTTGTAGCTTCTAGGGGCCACCTGCATTCTTTGGCTTGTGGCCCCATCCTTCATCTTCAAAGCCAGCACTTCAGTCTCTCTCTCTGCTTCTGACATCACAATACCTTTTCTTCTTTTCTGCTTTTCTTTTCTTTTCCTTTTAAGGACTTGTGCCATTAGATCCAGCCAGATAATCCAGAATAATCTCCCCATCTCAAGATCCTTTACTTAATCATAGCTACAAAGTCCCTTTTGCCATGTAACTTAACATATTCGTAGGTTCCAGGAATTAGAATGGGGTCAACTTTGAGGGGACATTTGGCCTACCACAATAAGTAAAATAATTAATCTTCCAAAGAGAGTGTTGGTGCTTGAAAAACAAAACCAAAGATGGGTAAATGTAGTATAATATAGACTTATTAATATCCACCAAATTTCTCCATATTTCTTAATTTTTCTTTTTCAAACCCTTCTCTCTGAATCATAACCTCTTTTCATCATTGTGTATTGCTGTCTCAGAAAACAACTGAGGAATGTCATGTTCTTACATTTGAAACTTGACATTCTTTTGTTTAGAAAAAAAAATTATTAAAATTTAAATTCACAATCTCCTCAATAGTTTTATCAACACAATATCATACTACTGGTATGTTTATCATCCTAATTTAGAGGAGACAAAGTCTTCATTCATATATACTTAAAAGGACATGCTTAGAAGTAATGAATGCCATCAAAAAGGTAGGGCTAACTTGCCTGTGTGCTTTGAAGATGGAGAAGTTGGACTTAGGAAGGAGGATGGCACCTGGTTTTAAGTAATAGTTGCATTTGAGAAGGGTTGAAGGAAAAGCATAAGAAGAGACACATGTAGGAATGCAGAAAGGGGTACCTATGGAGAGAAGCAAATCCTACAGCTGGATAGGTCACAGGTTATGTGACAGTGGGTGGCAAACAGAATGTGGAAAGCCTCAAATTCTAGACTAGAGAATTTAAACAACTTATAGATGCTTAAGGTTTTTGGTCTGAGTAGATGCTGGACCAAAGCTGTGCTGATGGATGTTAGCCTGGTTGAATTTTATAGGAAAAAGGGAGGTGAGGTGACATACAAAGAGAACCTTTTTCTTCCACCCCATCCCATGTTTCCAGACAGTAATGCCACACTCAATATTACAGATTTCAGAGGTCTTCTTTTTCTTTCTATCGTTCTCTCTCTTTCTTCTTCCTTCTTTCCCTCCCTCTCTCCCTTCCTCCTTCTCTCTCTTTCTTAGTTTCTGTAGCTACCAATGCAAGGTCTCTTGGCTTTGTGGAAATTTTCTTCCAAACCTTGATTAAAAACATACAAATTGATAAAATGATTTACACAATACATGTTCTATGTGTGACTTTTCTACAAAAGAGGTGTGGAAAAATAACACACAAGTAACACAATAGGTAACTTTATAAATCATAAAAGATGGCTCATCCCAGAGATGCATACATGCACTCATGAAGAATGGAGAATTTTATCATACCTACATCTATATCGGTCTGTCTGTCTGTCTATCTATCTATCTATCTATCTATCTGACTTTGGGAGGGGGGTAGAAATTAGGAAGATTTCTCCTAAGGTTGGATTTGCATGAAAGGACTGATAGAAGCATCAAACAAGCCAGAAATCCCTAAGGGTTGTGTTGATGACAGTACATTTCTGGCCACAGAAGAGGCAGGGAAAAGCTCAGATTTTCCCCAATTTTGCCCTCCATCTGAGGGCTCTGCTCTTCTGATTATCATGAGAATCCACTGGGGCCTACTGAGAAGCGTTGATGGCAGACAGTGGACTGAGATGAGGAAGTCCACTGTTTGTTTGCAGTTAGTTTGTTTGCAGGTACATTCAGCTGGCCTAATGGTGACCAAAGAACTTTTTAAAGATAAGTGAATTTAAATATTTCCATTTCCAAATTTAATTCAAACTTCAAAGATCAGTAATGTATAAGAGAAAACAGAATAGGGTAAAACATGAGAGATGATATGAACAGAGGGAGAGAACAGGTGTCCCAGTGAGCAAAGACTCAATACAAATAATATTTATGATAGTTCAAAATTAAGCTTTAAGGGACAGAGAAATTAATGTCCAAGGTCCCCACGTACAAGGAACATAGTATTCTGCATGAAGACATGAAGCAAAAATAGAAGTTTCAAGAGAAATTCTTGGTTATGTGAAGAAAGTGAGAGAATTTAAAATGTGCAACCAATTTTTTATTTGACATGATTAAAATTGGCACTTACCTCCTTCCCCACTTTCTACCAGCTCTTTAACAGTCTGTTTCTTGAAAGCAGGGAAGGCAGTCCTTGATACACTCATTTCTTAGCAAGAGTTCCAGAAGACACATAGCCCAACTCTAGACATCAGGCTGCCTCTAGGATGTCAGGCAATTTATGGATGAGGAGACTGAGAGTGACGGGCTGGTGTTACTGTGGGTCAGCAGCGGAAAGCTGATCACATCTTCCAACCTCCCCAAGTCCCACCCCAGGGCTCCATCACCTTCAGCACTGAGGTGCTTTCTACCTCCTTACACTCCAGACGCAACTCTTACAGGGCATCCTGTGCACTCTTCCTTCAAATCTCATGCCAGCTATTCACTCTCCATGTCCCCATTTCCATTGTCTCTACTTAATGCAGGCCTTTACCACCTGTGATGGGTTGAATTGTGTCCCCCATAAAGACATACTGAAGTCCTAACTTCCAGTATCTCAGGGGCAACTCTATCTGGAAATTGTTGCAGATGAAATTAGTTAAATTCAGATGGGGTCACACTGGAGTAAGATGGATCTTTGTTCTAATACAACTTACATCCATATAAGAAGATGCAGATACACACAGAAAGGAGAACACCAGGTGAAGACACAAACAGAAGAGGAGAGAACGCCCTGTGAGAGGGAGGTAGAGATTGACGTGCTATAGCTGCAAGTTAAGAACATGTGAGGCTCCCAGAAGCTGGAATAGGCAACTAAGGATTCTGCTCTACAGGACTCAGAGGGAGCACGGCTCTGCAGACACCTTCAATTCAGACTTCCATCCTCCACAGCTGTGAGACAATAAAAGTTCTGTGCTTTAAACCACCCGTCTTGCGGTACTTTCTTACAGGAGCCCTAGGAAACTAATATAACACTTGGTGCTTGAAATAAAAATAATCATTCAACAAATATTTATTGGCTACCTTCTGTGCATCAGGCACCATTCTAGGTGCTAAAGATATAGCAAACAAAACTGAAAAAAAAAAAAAAAACACCTGCCGTCACGGAGCTTATCTCCTACTGGGGAAAAAGACAATCTACAAAAGATTACAGCTTCATATGGTGATATCTATATGGGAAAAAATTAAAGCAAGCAAGTGTTTTTGTGTGTGTGTGAGCGTGTGAGTCCAATTTAAGACAACGTGGTCTAGGAAAACTAGGCCTGTGAATGGAGACCTGAATACGTGAGGGGTGAGTCATCTCGGGGAAAGAGGATTCTAGCAGAGGGATCAGCAAGTGCAAAGGCCCCCAGAGTGCAACATTCCTGGTGTACTCCAGGAAGAGCAAGGAGGTGAGCGTGGATGGGCAGAGTGTGCAAGAGGAAAACTTGCAAAAGTTGAGAGCAGAGTCAATGAGCATGTGGGTGGCTCAGCTGTGTGTAGAATCCTTGTATTGCAAGGACACTGGCTCCACCCTGAGTGGATCCAGAAGCCCCTAAGGGTTTTCAAAAGAAGAATGACATGATCTAACTCACTTTTTGACTGGATTGTCCTGATTATGTTGGGAATAGGATAAAGAGGACACCAGTGAAAGCACAGAGATGCCACTAGGATATTGACTATCAGGATAAAGGATGATGGTGGCTGAGAGCAGGTGGCAGCAATGGACGCGATAAGAAGTGGCCTGATTACACAATTTTGAAGGCAGAGCTGACAAGGTTAGCATTTTTAATGATGCCTTTGAGACCATAACCTAATGCCTTCACTTCCCATCTAGACCGTAAGTTCCTTGCAGGCAGGGCCCAGGTCTCACGTGTCCCCAGGGACTTCTCTGGTCTTGGCCCCAGCATCTTACAGAGAGCAGGTGCCGTGTTTAGAACACATCCTTGATCATTCCATACGAATGAATTAACCATGTCCAGAGACCCACTAATGTCATGCAAGTTTGATTCCAGAACACTTGCCATTTGAGTTGATGACCAACTATGTGACAAAACTTTTCCTGGGACAACTCCCAAACTTTATGTCTAGCCAAAAACCCTACAACACATAACTTTATTGCTGGAATTTAGCTATATTCAAATATTCCAATAGTGCATTATTAAGCATTTGGCATTTTTTAATTCTATAAACTTTAGTGAAAGTGCTCTTCTGGTTTGAAAACAAATAAAACCCCAAAGAAAAGGATGTAACTTGCAGAATTCATGCAAATAGAACTGACAGTAAAAGTACATTGGATTATTGGCTCAGGTTCCTTTAAGTGAAAGAGGAAAAAATGGACTTGTCTGAGGATAATGTCTCAGAGATTTATACAAATAGTCAGGGGATTTGATAACTGATCGTTCATTCCCCTGAAGCAAAAATTAACTGGCAAAGAGAATTCTCCAGCATTGAGATGTCAGGCAATGTGATATTTGGCATCAGCAACTAAGTGTCAGCACACTAGTTCAGCTCCTCACGTGCCAGAGTTTGTAATTTCTAGCTACAGTAACTGAAAGTTTATTTGGGTCACTAATTTTTCAGGTAAAGGAACACTGGAGTTGATTAGTAGTGAAAATTAGTTATGGGTACCCCTCTGCACCTGCTAAGACACATGGCAGAGAGTGGACCATGCACTACACTGGGATTCAGCACATCTGGCTTTCATTTGGAAACAAACCTTCTTGTTTCACAGGTTTGTGCCTTTGTCCCATTAGCTGAGAAATGGGAACCAGGTGATAGGTCTGACTCTTTTCATCTCTAAATATGGGGCTACTTGTACAGCCACTGCAGTGAGCAGACAATGTTGGGAAAGGATGGATATTGCTGAAATTTGCCTTCAGACATCAGATTTATGTTCTTTTGAATAGAGATCAGGGTAGCCAGACACCATCCCTCTTCAGACACCAACCCAACCCCTGGTCATGAAGAGATCTAGAACGGAGAGAGAAACTGTAAGTAGAAAAGCATTCAGGTCTTGCAGGAAATTCATATTCAAAGCTTGGCATAAAAATAGAAAAAAATGGTGGTTCAACCAGTTTAGGAAGAGAGCAAGACAAAGCATTAAAAAGAAAAGGGAGATGTGAGACAAGTGGGACAGAATCGAGGTAAAGGGGAGAGGAAATAAAAGAGGAAAAAACACAGGGTGGGTACAGGAAAGGTTGGAGACATGTAAAGAAGAAATCCTTGACACTACTCTTGGTGACTTGTATATTCCCACAGTAGCCAAAGCAGGATGTCCCAGGAAGACTGGAGTGCACGTAGGTGCTCCAAGAAACCTCGAAGTGATTTTTGGCACACTAACTGGCCTGCCTCAGTCCAGCTCAGATGGAAAGACATCCCTGTGGTCTGCACTTTATACTTGTCCTCTGAAGAACTTGCCAAATAGGTACAACAAAAAATAAATAATTGTTGGAGGTGACTGAAAGATAAAAATTTTAATAGCGTACTTCAAGAGCAAGACAGACCCTTGTTTCTCCTTTGGAAATTCTGTCTTGGCAAGAAAAGTGGTATAGCCCTTTGAGAAGGGCAATACAGTGAGATAAAAATAGTATGAGAAGAAATCAATATCCAAAGGTGGGAGTGTCCAGGAAAAATATTTGTGCTAAAGAAGGTTGAATGACCACAGCACTGGACGGTGGACAGACTGACACATTTTAGCCCTGACACATACACTTTCTATGGTTCGTAGATAGATCTAGCAAATGAGCAATAAAACCCATTTCTGTAAATGTGGATTTAGTTTACCTTTAACTCCCAATGCAATGTCATGGGAAAGGAGATATTGAGGAGGGAATAATTTTTAACAGATTCAACCAGTGGCTTTCAGTGTTGAAGGCTCTAGAAAGTCATAAGTCAACTCTTTCTTCTTGTGATTGCTTAGTCTTTCTGTGTGACAACATTTTGTGGGACTCCGTTGTCACACTGCAGCCTTCCAAAGCTCTATGTGCCCTTCAATTCCAAATAGTTTTGGGAATTCCAAAGAATCTTCTTATTCCTCATGAGGCTCCTGGCTTCAACCTGACAAATGCAAAGATCTGGTCATCCTTCTGTCTTGGATGTCTTTGTACAGCAATAGAGCTACAGACAATGCTCCTGCACAGAGTAGATGTCACCAAAAAGGATGTAATGTCATCCTAAATACATTCAGTTTAAAAACATTAGATCTTTATCTTTTAGACTTTTCAAACAAACTATATAGTTTCTTTACTGAAAATCAGAGACACTTGCAACGAGATAGTTGCACAGAGAGACTTAGCTATCTAGGTAGACTAGAAAAACTATCATGATATTTGCATTTTCAAATGCAGCAAAATATTAACTAACATGGAATCCCTGTTCCAATGCGAAACGTCTACCTTAAAGAGCAATTCAATCTGGATTTATGCAAGTAGTAAAGAATATTAAAAATGTTTGCACAATTTGCATACACTGGTCTTTTCTGGATCTGAGAATAGGGAAAATACTTGAAAGGGATTATTAGCTGATTTTACTTTCAGTAATAAACACCTGAAGATCTGTAATCTATAATCCAATGTACCTACAGGAGATGCAAACTATTACTGTAAATTGAACTGTCTTTTAAAAAGATTGCTTATCAGATTGAGATGGCAATTTGGGAGAAAACTTAAGATCCCAGAACCTCTAAATCTAGGCCTGGGAAGGTGACAGAGATATGGATAAATGGGCAAAGAGATATACAAATGAGGCTGTGACCCATTAAAGGGGGGGGGTAAGGTATCATGGAATGATACATCTCAGAACCTTTGGATACATTTACAGAAAAAACGTCATTTAATCAGTAACTACTGATTACGGACTTATGACATATCAAATACTGTACTACTGTGGGCACTCATGGTGTTGAGAGGGAGTTAAAAGGCTCAGGAGAATCCTGATCATCTAGCATCTTATTTTCATAGTGGAGAAAATGTTTCTAACTCATGGTATTATTTGAAAATTTTGGTAAGATGTATCATGAAAACAAATTGTATTGCCTGCTTCACATGCAAATTGGAACCTGATCTACAAATGCCCTATAACCAATAATCCTCCCTCATTCCTTTCTTCTTCCTCCTTTCATGGGTAGGAAGTCAGCCTCGTTTTTACCGAAATGGGACACATAATGACATTGGCAAGGAAGCCACATCTTAAAAGATTTGTAGAACTTAGAATATTGTCACTAATTTTACAAATATAGCCAGGGCATTACTATTTGTGGATCGCTGTCTATAGCAGACAGGGAGGGTCCAAATGTTGAGAAGCAGCTGACGGAGGGGCCAGGTTAGGAGACCGAAAAGAGGGTGCGCTGGAGCAGAAAGGTGGGAGACGACAGGACAAACTAGGTGTGAGAGAGAACCAAAGAACAGAGTCACGTCAAGAAGAGGAAATGTGGGAGGACAAGGGTCCTATGGCAAGTAAAGAAAGTGTAAGACCAGGCTAAGAATGAAAAATTGGGTAAAACAATGGGGATGAGAAAAGCGTTTGCATTGGTTCACTGTCCCGGGTAGGTGTTCTGTAAATTGAACACGCCCAGCTGGTTCTCCATCACTGTGCCATCAATATGTTGAGGAGTCTCACATTTATATTATTAGCTCAGACCTATCCTCTGAGATCCACGTGCACACATCTGGTTCCCTACTCCTACCTGACATCGCTGACTTTGTCTGGCAGACATCTCACACTTAACGCGTCCACCGCTGAATCCATGCCTCCTCACCTCAGATTGATCTCTTTGCGCCAGTATTTTCCATCTCAGTAAAGAGCACCACTATGCACCCATTACTTCAGTCAGAAACCTTGGAGTCTTCCTCTTCTCCTACTTTTCCCTTAACCCTCCCCCACTTTTTTCCAAAAGCAAATACTTTAATTCTACCTCAAATCCTTCCATACCTCACCTTCTTCACTGCTGCTCCCTTAGTCAAGTTCGCCATCATTCCTTTGATGAACTATTAGAGAAATCCCTAACTACTTCAATTCTGTGCACTACAATCCATTCTCCACGTGAGCAAGACTGAATGTCTTAAAATGTCATAGTATCATGTACATTATGGTACAATAATGTACTACCTCCCTTTGACCAAATCCTTCAGTACTCGCCTCTTTCTTCATTGCCATCTAGAACAGCTCTCTCAGGGACTGAGTTCCACACTGCCTTAGGGCCTCAGGGCCTTTGTACACACACTTTCCTCTGCCTGGAATGCTCTTCACAAAGCTGGTTCCTTCTCATCCTTTAAGTTTAGCTTAAATGTTCCATTCTTGGATTTCGCCCTTTCTAGAGTAGCTATTCTCGATTATTCTCCACCTCAAGGGCCTATTTTTTCCTTCAAAAAATAACATTATATTTATTACTTACTTTTTTACTGTTTTCCCCATTAGATTATGAGTTCAGTTTGGGAGTTCAATACATGTTATGTATTATTTTCCTACTTTGAATATCTGGGATAATTTTTATATCATTATTTGGACAATTAAAATATGACTGTCCTGTGATAATTTTCCATTGTGGTCCCAAACTATTTTTGCTCTTTAATATTTTGCTAATCTGTTTCCCAAACCAGACTGCAAACTTTTTAGTGGCAAGAACTAAATCCTTAAGTCCATTAATTCACTCGACAAACGAGAGGCAAACATTGTTGTAGGGGCTGCAGATACAGAACTGTACAGGCATGGTTCTCAGACTCAAGCGAGCAAGAGTTACCCTCACATTCATTCATTTAACCTATTTAGCATTTTTATGTGCCAAGCACTCTTGACAGTAAAAGAAATATAACAGTAAACAAAGAGAAATCTCTGCCCTTGTAAGTTCACATTCTTATATACATGACCTTAACCGTGTACATTACAGTACGTAGCCTCCAACATTGAGATCAGCGATATGTATCTATGGATCTGATCTCAGAACATGTTAAGTTGAGAAGAAGTTAGACAATTATGTGTTTATGAAAATTCAATGCAACGCTCCTTCAGCTCGTACGGAATTGTGAGAACACGAAATGAGAGGATGGGGCAGCCCTGAAGCTCTGAGTACCATGATTTTTTTAACCCATTTGAACCAGATAAAAATTGTCCAAACTATTTTTTTTTACCTAATCCCCCAAACCAATCTGAATGAACTGTCTAGGCATAGAAATCTGCTTTATGGCTAAGAGAATAACTGGGATTCAAGAGGGAGAGAAAAAAGGAGTGTGTGGGGTGGAGTAAGTAGGTAAAACAAGAGACTCACTAACCCGGAGCACTAGTCCTTCGAGTGCTCCAGCAACTTACACCACAGTTCAGACATCTGATCTCATGCACAAAGTATTTTAAGTAGTTTAGTATGTTGCACTGTCAAATGACAAAGAGCATAGTGGATTTAAAAAATAAATAAAAACAGGCAGCCTTGTCTCCAGCAGAATCCCTTAACTCCAACTAAGGGATGAAACAGAAGAAATGCTGTATGTCTTGATTTGGACACTAGTGATAGGAAATGGGAAACTCTCAGGTTTTGAATCCAATTCTTGGTTTTCCTATCACCGCATGGAGCTCTGCATCTTAGTTCTTTTCCGTAATCGTCTTTCAGAATCCCTATGTAGAACGCTAAGGCTCCACCTGCATCATCTTAGAAGAAAACTTCTTTACCTCGAAAAATTGCCTCACATTCAAACCTCAAATTACGTAGACTATAGTTCAAGTAATTAATACAGACACACACACCCCCAAAAAACAAGAAGAAGAAGAAAGACAAAAAGAGTTACACCATAATATAGAACCCAGAGTCTTTAAATATCAAAGTTAGAGAAGTCCTTGTGCCAATTCCTCATTTTATAGATGAGGGAACAGAGATCCTGAGAGACTGAAGGCTTTCCTTAAGACACCGTGTTCATTAGAAGCACAAGCAAGATTTAAATTTGATGACTCAAAGAGTGACTTCTTCACTCTCTCAGAAAGAGCTGCTTGCCTTTCTCATCTTCCTCCTCTATGCTAGGCCTTCCTAGTGTTCTCCTGTCACATTTTGCACCCCACCCTGAACCAGCAGGAGCAGCAGAAGGAGTAGACACCCAGCCCACTGAAGGAGAGAGCATGCAGGAGTCGAAGAGTTGCAGTGCAATGCCAGCCTACTGCTCAGGGCTGAAGCTCAGATACCAGGACCTGCCACTGCCTGAGTGTGACCTTGTCTATCTGCTCTGCACAATACAGACCAGCCGTACCCTTGTGTTCGGAGGGAAAACATAATTGTACTTGTTATTGTATGTCTGCAGTCCATTAATGCTATACACGTTTTGAGTTGAACAGTGAAGTCATTTTCACTTAGGAAACTGAATTGGACATTAAATTATATTACGAAAAATAAAATTTAAACACTTCACTTTTGAATCAAATGGCTCATATCCTTTAAATTTAGCACCTGCTTATTATCACCTAGCTTCTGGACTCACCACTCTCCCAAAACTTTTCTGAGTTTATGAAATCTACAACACACCTCATCTGTTGAAGAAGCACTAGTAACTACTGTCAAAAGTTGTAAGTTATTTTAAGAAGGCTGTGCCTAAAATTGACAATTTCACACGTGTGGCTGTGGAAGGTAACCATGACTTTTCATGTAGATCAACCAATGCTTCTTTGTTGCATTAATTTTCCTGATTATCAGTTCCAAGTTGTTTTATGCACATACAAAAAGTGAAGCAATAACTGTCAATATGTTGGCTCGATTAGCAGAAGAACTTCGCACAAAGTTAAATGATGCAAATTTTGTCAGTATCACTAGACGCTCCAAATGCAAAATAAAGTTCCTTCCAGTAACAATTTGGTTTTCTTCATCCAGTTCATAGAATCAAAGTAAATTTTTGAAATTCATTCTGTTGAAGGTGAAATCTCTGACCTTATTGTGAACGACCATTGTAAACTCAATTTAAAAATTTAACATTGTGAATAAAATGTGAAAATATTCAGGCTGAAATAAGTTATATGTTTAAATACTAAAAACCAGAATTAAGAATAAACTCTGGGGGACCAGCCCTGTGGCCTAATGGTTAAATTCAGTATGCTCTGCTTTGGTAGCCCAGGTTCAGTTCCTGGGCATGGACCTATACTACTAGTCGGCAGCCATGCTGTGGTGGCAACCCACATACGAAATAGAGCAAGATTGTCACAGATGTTAGCTTAAGGTGAATCTTCCTCAGCAAAAAAAAAAAAAAAAAAGAAAGAAAAACTCTGAATTTAGTAGGTACTTAAGCAACTGGGAAGAGTATTTTCTCAGTTACAAATATTTTGATCTACAGAAAAGAGTAAATTAGAAATGTCAAGGGGCTGGTCCATGGCCAAGTGTTTAAGTTTGCACACTCTGCTTGGGCAGCCCAGGGTTTCACTGGTTCGGAACCTGGGCGCAGACACAGCACCGCTCATCAGGCCATGTTGAGGCAGCGTCCCACATGCCGCAACTAGAAGGACTCAACTAAAATATACAACTATGAACTGGGGGAGAAGGGGAGAAAAAGCAGAAAAAAACAAAAGCAATGTCAACAATTTCCCACTTGTTAACCATAAAATACAATCTTGAAGATGACTGTAGTTGATTTTATTTAAAAAATGAAAAGGAGAAGAAAATGATGACCCTAATGAAAAATATTCAGTAAAATACCAGCGACTCAGTACTGGAGAAAGTATATGTAGAAAGAAGCAGAATGAGACCACTTAGAGACCCAAAGAGAGACACATACAGGGTAGCTACCTGATGTCCAAGTTCTCTTGAGACCACACACCCTCTGCATTTTGTTTCTCTGAGAATCTCTCGCATCTTTCAATAACCCTATTTTTACTTGAGTTATTTGAGTGGACTGGGTCTTTGCAAACCAAAGAACCTCACTTTATTTACTTCTCAAGTGCTCCTTCTTCTGTGCTCCATAACAGCCTTCAGTTCTAAGGCAGCGCTTTGCATGATGCTCTGATTCTTCATTCGATTAGCTGTCTTCCTCTCAACCTGTGAGTCTTTAAGGAAAAAACCATGTTCCAATCATCGTTAGCACAATGCCCAATACAGAGAAATGCTCAGCAAACATATGGTGAATGAATAAAGAAATATTATAAAGATCAGGAGTATTTTCTTTAACTACATAATTGTCCATTTCATGAAGAGTGTCTTTTGCTTCCCACGGATTTTTTTGTTATGTTCTTCCTTATGCATTTTTAATTGGATTTTGCTCTTGTACATTATAGTATTTATCATGTTCCAATGTCGGAATTTTTTTTCCCCATAGTCTAGCTCCTCAATTAAACTGAGAGTATCTTTTAAGTTGTTTAACCTGAGTGCATGCAAGCAATAAATATTTGAAAAATATTTAAGAATTAATGAATTAGTTAGTACACAAATAAAGAACTGAAAAATGACGATGAAGATGAGCTGTGGCCAAAAAAACTTGCAGCACAACAAAGGGAGAAAACCCAATAAGTTAATGATGATGCACAGCTGGTAAATTTTGCCACTGAACTGTATATGCTACACTTTGCTTAAAACTACCGTTTTTCACTGAA
This sequence comes from Equus quagga, assembly GCF_021613505.1. Taxonomy (NCBI): domain Eukaryota; kingdom Metazoa; phylum Chordata; class Mammalia; order Perissodactyla; family Equidae; genus Equus; species Equus quagga. The sequence continues at coordinate 108,181,470 of NC_060275.1, forward strand.
GGTCTGAATATTTATGTGGAATTCCATAGTCTTTGGACTATTTGGAGCGTTATCTCAGGTTGGATTTCCCTGCTTCTCTTTGATAACTTTTGACCCAGAAACACAGAGAATGGTAGATCTGTGAAGATATATGAAACACTCCTCCAAGAATCTAGAAATCAAGGTTTCAGTCTCAGTGGAGACTAGATGAGCCAAAAAGATATTATTTACAGAAATAGTTTGTCTCTAATTCTACTCAACCTGACCCTGAGAAAAGTTCACAGACATCCTCTGTATTCAGTCATACCCTTCCTAAATCTAGGGCTAATACTCCATACAGAAACTGATCAAAATAGTTGGCTATTTCATACTAAAAACGTTTTGCATGAAACAATAATTTAGGCAAAATATCTCAATACCAGATTTATTCAAGGAATCATCAAAAATCTGTACCTCACTTTACATGCAACGTCACCAGTGAGGCAAATACACTGAAGGGAATTTTCCAAACTAAATGCAGAACAGTAACAGTGGCACTATAGAAAAAAACGTCCCACTGGAACATAAATGTAACTGAAAATACTCAGAGGAAACTGTGAACTGACTACAAACTATTCAAGTATCAATCATGTTTGCTTTTTTCAAAATGTGTTATTTGAAACAGCAAGCTACATAATAAAAATTATAAATTCCACTCACATGCAACTCAGTGATTCTGAGACATGCTTGTTAATTCTTAGATTGGCATGAATCCTCTTGCCAAGGAAAAGGGCTAAATGCAAAACTATAGTTTGTGAGACACACGAAGGTTCCATTCTTTCCTCCAGCATGATTAGCTCATACAAGCAACCACTGGCAGACTCCACTTATTATCATACTTAAAGACATGCAATTTGAATTATGTTAGTCTCCAAAATCAGAAAATTGGTTCCATGAAGAAGCCTGCAATTACTTTGGAACAGGCAGGGATTAACAGCCATAGATTAACAATGTGTGTATTATCAAGTGAGTCTGCAGCAAAGAACACTTTTGGCTTCAGTCTATCTGCATTTTATCTGCATTCTGTCTTAAAAGGAGGATTTTTAAACATGCCATCTTGATCAAATGCATGGAATCTTGAAGTCCTTTGAGGCTTGGGTGAACTCATATTTACATTTTGGTTCCACTTAAAGAAGAGCCTTTGCCACTAGTAGTGAAAAGAAAACAGTCACCATCGGGGTGAACAACCCAATTCTCATCATCCCTTTGATAATTAAAATCGTGAAAACATAAAACATCAAAAACCGTGTTTAATGTTATAAAAAATAATTCTTAGGAGGAGCTTTCACTTTCCTTAGAAGCATGGGGCAATCAGTTAAACAAGCATAATCTGTGAGCACCACTTCCCCGCTCCTTCCAAAACAGACCAACACATGGTAGTGGTGCCTTGTGAAGGTACCATACATAGTTACACATGGTTATCACATAAATTTTACATAGTCACAACTTATCATTTACCCAGTACATTCACTAAGACATCAATTAAGCAGATGCTTCTGGCGGGGCTCCCCAGAGTGGGAATTTCCTGTAGAACAGAAATGCAGATTTTAGGGCACAATCTCACAGTCAGAATCTAGGGGTCAGGTTAAAGAAACCTGTAATTTTATCTTGTTTCTCAAGAGACCTTTAGACAGCAACACTGGACCAGTTATTGACTTTGTTCTGGGAAGCCAGGATCTATTCTACCCACACACACTTCCTCCCTCTGTTATAGGTTAAATCCTGTCCCCCAAAAAGATATGTTGAAGTCCTAACTTCCAGTACCTCAGAATACGACCCCCTATTTGGAAACAGGATTGTTGCAGATATAATGAGCTTAGTCAAGATGAGTTATGCTGGAATAGAGCGAGCCCTTAATCCAACATGACTGGTGTCCTCACAGGAAGAGAAGAAGACACACAGGGAGAATGCCCTGGGTGACAAAGGCAGAGACTGCAGTGATTGCAGCCCCCAGCTAAGGAATGCCAAGGATCAATCGCCATCACCGGAAGCTAGGAAGGGGCACGGAAGCATTCTATCCAGTCTCAGAGGGAGAACAGCTCTGTTGACACCTTAATTTTGGACTGCTAGTTCACAGAACTGCAAGATTATAAATTTCTGTTGCTTAAAGCCACTTAGTTTATGGTACTTTGTTTCAGCAAACCCAGAATACTAATATACCTCCCAATTACACAATGAGAAAAAGGGCCAGGGGTGAACGGTAGAAGCAGACCTTCAATTGGGGTTTTTTACCTTCTCTCACCTAGAATACGACAGTTACCTTCTCAATCAGTGATGATCAAAGTGTGCTCCGAGGACACCGACCTCAGAAGCAGCTTGGGAGGGCTTAAGAAAAAAATGCACATTCCTGAGTTCCATCTATGACCTAGTGTCTCAGAGGCTCCTGTAAGTTGGGTACAAGAATCTGCATAGTTAAGAGAAGTCTAGGCTACTCAAGCAATTATAGTTAGTTTGCAAACCTGTCTAAAAGAATAGGGTTTCCTGATTAATTTGATTTAAAGTTAACTGAGCATTATTCAAGTAATTCTTTGCTTTTAACCTTTGTTATGAAAAATTGTTCTACACTTTCAGTCTAAATTCTTTCTTAAGTAACTGGACTCAATAATGTTAATCGTGAGTCACTGAATAACAAGCATAATTGAACTCTGTGGATCTTACAAAGAGCGAGCGAGGGAAAGAATCCTTTTTTTCTCTGAGGAAGATTAGCCCTGAGCTAACATCCGTGCCCATCTTCTGCTACTTTATGTGTGGGACGCCTGCCATGACATGGCTTGAAAAGCAGTGCATAGGTCCGCATCTGGAATCCAAACCAGCGAACCCTGGGCCACCAAAGCAGAATGTGTGAACCTAACCACTGCACCACCAGGCTGGCCCCAAGAATTCCTTTTCAATTGGTGACAATCTAAGCTTGTCTACTAGAATCGATCATTACTGTTTCAAAAAAAATCAAGTATAAAATACAGCTTTCTATATTTACAAAAAGTATATAGCATGCCCATCTGTGTTTTGCTCATTTCACTCTTGACTGGTCAAGATAAAAAAGACTGACTCCTGAGAATCAGTGCTCCAGCTCTGTAGTTCTTTTTAGGCACCATGACTCTTTGGATAAACTGGTAAAGTTGTTTTCAATGTGGTCCCCAAATACACATGTGCATATGCAAAAATTTTATGCAACTTAGTACTCAAGGTTAAAGACACAAATTTAGATTTGAGTGATGGCTACTGGGTTGGAATGTGTACCGACTCTACCATATTCTTCAAGTTGTCATGCTTTCATAATAATCCTTGATAACCATTTTAAAAAATAACCATCAGGGGCCAGCCCAGTGGTGTAGTGGTTAAGTTTGTGAGATATGCTTTGGTGGCGGGGGGTTCACAGATTTGGATCCTGGGCGTGGACCTACACACCACTCATCAAGCCAAGCTGTGGCAGCATCCCACATACAAAATAGAGGAAGATTGGCACGGATGTTAGCTCAGGGACAATCTTCCTCAAGCAAAAAGAGGATGATTGGCAACAGATGTTAGCTCAGGACCAATATTCCTCACCAAAAAGAAAATAAATAAAAAACCATCCATTATTTTTTTAAACAACCCGATGATCTGTGTTTTGGTGATTTTTCTAAAAAAACTCCCTCTCTTTTGCTTTTTGTTTGTCTTATACTCCCTGTGTCTCAACTTCTGGAAGACACATTAAAAATCAGGAAGAAACATTTTGCTTTCACATTGCAACTTCCCATGTTACTAAAAGAGTTGTGAATCATCACCAAATTTCCCCCTAAAATAGAAGTGAGTAGGTAGGTCTCAAGAGAATATTGCTGTTTTGCCCTAATAACAATTTTGAAATATTTGCTAACTTTGGAAAAGAGCATTTCTTTAGTTCTTTGCTTTAGGAGGATGGTTGGTTTTGGTAAAACTCAAAACAGCATTGGCTTTAGGGTTGAAAGTTGGGTTTTTGTGCTCAGTTTTAAACACATATGGGAAAAAGAAAAAGACAGAATTTCACAATTTTGCGTTTCAGGCAAGTTTTTAAAACATATGAGAGAGAAACAAATGAGTTGCTTTGATAGCTTAATTAAACCTTGTGTGTACAGTTGTTCTGCCAACTCTTAAGAAAAATGCCTTTGTCACTTTCAGCATTCTGTCCCCCTACTCCCAATTTATGTCTCCTTACCTCAAACCTAGAATCTTAAAACAGACTGTCAGGAGATTTCTCTGCCCATTCCACTTCTTATTATCCCTAGATAGACTACATACTATGGTCACATTAATCTCATGGCACTTTTTCAGTCTTATCATTCTTTGGCTTGAGAACCTACATTTGCTCTCCAATTGCCTTCAAAATTAAATACAACTCCTTGGTCAGACATTTAAGACTCTTCAAAATGTGTCACCAAAATGTATCATTCTCTCACTCTTCCTATATGAGTCTCCATCTTCCACTCCCACTCTATTCTTGAATATATATTGTGCTATTAGACTTTCCAGACTTTGCAATTTTATCATCCCTTACTCCTGGAATTCTTCCTCTGTCAATCTTCACCTACCTTACTTAAGGGATCCACCCCTGAAGACCCAACAGAAATACCAAACTCCTCTGGAAATCACTCTGGTCCCCAAGAGAATGTGATATCACATTTACATAGACCTTGACAACATGGTGCCTGCAACTCTCAGAACTTCCCATAATTTGCCTGGTGTTGAGTTACCAGTAAATTATCTTATCTGCTCAGCTCTTTTGTAAGAGACTATTCATTCACTCACTCAGCACAAATATTTATTGATCACCTACTATGTGCTAAACAATGAGAATACAAAACTTAAGCAAATGATGAGGGCAACATTGTGATAAAGGCAGACAGGGGCTATGGAAAAGGGTTAGGTGGGGCATTTAAGCTATGTAGGATGTGAGAAAAGGCCTCCCAAGAAGGGACCCCTAAACTGAAATGGGCACTTGTCCCATGAATAACTCTGGGATAAGGATGAGATTCCAGGAAGAGGGTATTGTTCCAGGTTCTCAATGCCCACCGTAGAATTAATCCAGATTTTATTCTGATAGAAATTTTCCTGAAGCCATTTTAAAAATAAAAAGTCTGCTCCAGTTCCAAAGCAGTGTTAATAAGGCAGACTGAGCATTTATTTAATAGAGGACTCCCTCTAAAACTCCAGTAGTGGCAAAAACCTACCATAAGCAATATCCTGATGAAGCTGGAGAAAGCTGCATGGGATGATTATAATATAAGTGACTTTGAACACATGGGCACACATAGGATAAAGTCTTAATCAACAAGAATTTATGTGCCCATTCAACTTATAGGATAAGGAGTAATTGAAAACAAAACCAGGTCACATCGTGGTTTCATTTATTTTAAATTCTAGGATGTGTCTGGAAACACTTCAAATTCAAAATAATCCCATTCCTTTTCTTCAAGCTCAATATACAACACTATGGAGAGAAAACTGATGTTTAGAAAGACAACTACAGCTTTAAAGCATGATAGTGATAATTTAATGTATAAAAAATATTAAATTATGTTTACTTAATTTCTGGGGCAGTAAAATGTACTAGTGCTTTTTGGAATGATAGAAGAACCTGAAATTGCAGTTAACCACACCACACCATATGTATTCCAGTAAAGCAGTGGTTCACTCCCAGACGGCAAGAGCTTTGGGCCAAATGTAGTCAGGAGGACAAGAATAAGCAAGAGAGGCACAAAGGACAAGAAGAGGCAAAAAAGAAGCAAAGCGGACCTCATCTTTGGCCTGAGGACTCAGTAGGCATGCCTCTTACACAAAGAAACAAATCTTTCAAGAATTTCTGCGCTGGAATTGCATCAGGCTGAGGCAAAGAATGGAGGCAGACATGGTATTCCTCAGGACAGAGAAAGTAACTGCAGCCAGAAACAGTGGAGCTCAACTCTCCAACCGTGGGCCCTTTATTAACACCATCACTTTTTTGGAATACGGATCAGGAGCTTGGTTTATGGATTCAGACAGGCCAGAGTTGAATCCCAGCTCCAACTTTCATGTTGCGTGATAATCTCTCTGGATGTGATTTTCCCATCTGTAAAATGGAGACAATAAAACCTACTTCAGACTGTTTTTAGGGAGATACAGAAATAATCTATATAAAGTACTTCGCATGGTGACCAACACACAGTGAGAAATCCATAGATCACAGATGTTGTGATTAATTACTAAGAAATCACCCCCGTGCTTGACCTAGACATGAAAGTATTTTTAATAAATATTCCTATTCATATTCAGCCAATAGACCTCGTCAGACTAACATAAGAGGGCTACTTGTTCTCAAAAGGACCATCATTTGAAACTGATTCGGCCTCTGGCCAAAGAAATGCACAGCAGTGTAGGGGCTGTATCGCATCCTTGCCACAAAGCAAGGGAGGGAAGAGCTGCAGGGAGCATCGGGGCTGAGAGACTCACAGCTTTAAACACTCTCCCCTCCCAAGGCCCTGGATGCTCCCACTGACTTCTATTTCCTCCCAGCCTGGGTGTCCAGGGAGGGTCTGCAATGGGGAGTTCTTTGGGAGGACTCCTATTCACGCTTTAAGACTATGCAAACCTCGAATGCAAGAGGCACAGACGAAAGGCAGTTTGAAGTCATTTGTGAAGCTCAAGGACATCTTTTCTTTTTCTTTCTTTTGATTCTAAAAGTCAAAAGTTATTAATCATATCACAAGCCTAAAAAAGATTCTCCTAATCCTGGTCTTTATGGAGTTGGGTTAGACACGCAGGCAGCAATTTCTGTTTTTGTTTATTTTTGAGCAGGTCTGTTGCCTATGCTTAAACTCTCTTGTTAAATCTCTGTGTTTTATAGCTAATCACATTTTTATAGCAGGCATGAAGCCCTCTACAAGGCCCTTGCTGAGCTGTTCCTGTAAATCAAAACCTTACTCGGCTGTTCTTGTAGCTGGCAGTGGAACAGGGTTAGTTTTACCATTTATGGTTGCAAAGTCCATCCAGATTTTTTTTTTTTGTTTCCTTTAGCTTTTTGTTTTTTTTCCACTCAACTCCCTCTCCTCCTCCTGCCTTAAAAATGTATATTCCAGGCTTAGCTAAAACATGTATGAATAGATTACTTCATTCCTTACCACGGTACATTAATAAGGGTGTCAAAATGACAGAGGATGCTTGGCTTACGTTCCTATGTCCCAGATCCATTCCTCGAGGGCAGGCTGCGGCTCTCGGGCAAAGATGATCTGTTGGGCTCTTGCAAGCTGACCTCTAAAATCTATTTAAGGTGTTAAAACACTTTCTAGTAAAATGTATTTATAAAGTGGGCAGGGCACTTAACCACATCTTGTCTTCTTAGGTCACTCACGCCTCAGCATTGTCATTATCTTCATGCATGCATCTTGCTGGGGACAAAGGGAGCCCAGGCACTTAACCCCAGACTGCCCAGGACTCTGGGCATCTGTGTCCCATCTGTGCTGATTTTTAACTAGTGTTAAAAATTGTTCCATTCCTTCGCTAGTTATGGTGAGGATAGGATGAAAGAAAGGTGCGAAGGTTTATGAAAAATAAAAATAAAACATTTATATACAAGGAGGGGCTATTTTTAAATAGCAAGTTAAAAGAAAGCTAGAGAATAAGAGAACATGGATTCCATCTAATATTTGCAAAAGGAAAGATCCCTCCCAGGCACCAGGGGAAACCTGTACCTGTGGGAATAAGAGAAGGGGGAAAGGACCAGATGGCTTTGAGCTGCCAGCAATTCCCATGCCTGGTGAACCAACTGTCACCCATTCCAGGTGAAAACCCCAGGGGACCCTCTCCACAGGAGACAAAGACATGCTTTCTGGTCCCAGTAATTTACCAAACTAAGACCCCACAAGAAGGGAATTCCAGCTTTGAAATTTGGAGTTCTCCTCTCAGGGCCCCACGGAGATGGTCCCTGCCAAAGCCAGGTGCTGGGCAAGATTCTGGCATCAAAAAGATGCATAAGACATTGTCACTGCCATGGTCCTGGTAAAGCTCATTGGTCTTTTTTTTTTTTTTTTTTTGAGCTCTAGTATCTCAATTGGTTCAGAGGACCAAGTTGCAACTCAGTCATGACTAAGCAGAAGGGGATATATTGCCTTCAGGAAGGAGGGTGGTGGGTGACAGAATGGAAGGAGGAGCTGGAGTAAGCAATGCCTCAGAGGCTGGAGCTGGGCATGCACGAAGTCAGCTCTCTCTCCCTTTCTTATTCCTCGCCTCTTCTTAAGTCTGCTTTCAGCCTCCCTTGCTTTTTCTGCTGACAGGAAACTTGATGCTGGCACTGCCAGCTTAGCAACTCCAGCAGAAAAAGAGAACTTGGTTAGTCCAATGTGTGTATAGCAACTGAAGGGCTTGACCACCTGGAGTCACAGGCACAACCCCTGGGACATCTTTCTCTGCAGCACATGGGTCCTCTCGGTCAGGCCTGGATCAAGTCTCCAATTCTATGGCCAGAGTCTGTCATCAGAAGAAAGGAGATTAGAGAGTTAACTAGCTGCCCCATTAACTCCAAGGGTAGAAGGAGATCAGGCTTAGCAATGCCAGGATATTTACCTAAGAGAGAGACTGGGAGGCAAGCAAAACTGGTAAATGGATGGCTCTTAAAAACAGCAGAGGGAGACAAGGAATGGGCTGAGGTTGTCTGCAGATATTAGCATTTAAGTGGGGAGAATGGCAGTCAACTTGATTAGGAAGGCCCACTCCTTGCAACCTCGTCATTCCTTACTAACAACAAGAGAGAACATTGACTATTACTAGGCACCAAGTACTGTTACAAGTACTTTAAACCTATTAACTCAGCTAATTCTCATCTCTACGGAGCAGGTACTCTTATTAGGCCCATTTTACAGATGAGAAACTGAGATACAGAGAGGTTGAGGAGTTGGCAGGATCTCCCACCTACGAAAGAGAAGAAAACCTGGGTTCCAATCCGGGCAGCCTAACCAGAGGGCCCATACTCTTACTTACATTCCGCTGCCCTGGTCCTCTACCCATCGTGGACAGCACCATTTCTGCCACAGTTATTGCAGACACTCCAGAACACAGGTCCTGCGTAATCTCGCATGAGCCTTATCTGATCACGGCAGTTTGCAGACACCTAAACACTCATCTTTCACTGATCTTTCATTATAACCCAAACTCAGTGGTGGGAGTCCCTCTGGATTTACATCCTCCTCAAACATGCCACTGACTTCCCAAACTTCCCTCTTCTCAGTCGACTTCATCCCAGAGAAGGATGGAATGACAAGGAATTCTTTAGGTTTCCCGGGATTATTCTAAGAGCATTAGGACAAGAAAACAACTGTCAGAGATCTTAAAACTCAGGGATAAATCATAACACAGCTAGCCTCAAGGAGTCCATCTCCCCTGCCTGACGGTGTCTGGAACTTAAATACCCTCAAAGGCAGAAAGTGGGGAAACAACCATCAGAGGGGAACTTTCGCCCCTGACGCATAATAAGCAGTACCTGGGTTTCCTGGGTTGCTGTAAGGCCCCACAGTACAGGAAAACCCAGCAGAGGAGATCAAACTCCATCTGCTGCCTCCTACAGGAACGGGATGACAGAGAAGGAGCAAAACTCTAGCACGCTAGCACTTTACCGGAAGGGCTTAGAGAAGCAACCAGAACAAGCATGTTTAGAGCTTTGGGTGTAAAGGTCAGGATGTGGAAATTAATCAGTCCTCACTGTTGTCTACAATATGTAAAATGTCAAGTGGGTTTATAACTTTCCCTGTAGAAGCAATAACTCCACTTGATGATGCTTCTGTCATTCCACCCGAGGCTGGGCACACCCTTGGTGTGTCTGCGTACGATGTTCTGAAGAAAGGCGGGGGCAGGGGAAACCTGTCCCAAAAGGGTGCTGTGCATTTTAGTGGCTCCGTACAGACAACAACGAGGCCAGATGTTCCCCTGGATCAGCCCCCTGGCCGCCCAGTGTAGGAAAAGAGTGACATGATCAGATAGGAAAGTTTGGTAAGGAGAAAGATGAGAAGGGCATGTTGCCCACAGGAAATGTCCCACTTGTGAAAGTTAAAATCAAGTATTCTAAATAAAAATGAGGAGGTATCCTCTCTCTTAAGTTACAGAAGAGGGTCAATAACCTCAGACACTCTGTTAACACTCCATGCACAGAAACTCCCACTCATTCTCCTCCAAATCCTTCACTTCTCCCTACCATGGCAGCAGTACTCAGAGCCCTTACAGCCCACACATGAGAAGTCAGTTGCATCTCCTCAGGACTGCCTTCACTCCCATGGTGTTAAGTGGACAATTTTGAAGAACAAAGTATATCTAGTCTTTTTTATTTTTGAGGAAGCTTAGCCCTGAGCTAACTACTGCCAATCCTCCTCTTTTTGCTGAGGAAGACTGGCCCTGAGCTAACATCCATGCCCATCTTCCTCTACATTACATGTGGGACGCCTACCACAGCATGGCTTTTGCCAAGCAGTGCCATGTCCACACCCGAGATCCGAACCGGTGAACCCCGGGTCGCTGAGGAGCGGAACATGCAAACTTAACCGCTGTGCCACCACGCCGGCCACACAGTATATCTATTCTAATCACCAACTAGATGGACAGTTTCCTACCTGTGTGTCATTATCTGTTTTAATTGAAGTGGGTTTTGATTATACCTGCAAAGCTGATTAAACCAATTAGGTAGCTGGAAAGTTGGAAAGCAAAAGCTTCTTTTCTGAAATGAAGAAATGCTTCATCACTCAGTCCATCTGTTTAAAAAAAATATAAAAAAGAGTTTTCCTTCATGATGAGGATAGCGAAAAGGGCAGAGAACTATTGGTTTCCACCAGTGGTTCTCACCCAGAGGGAATTTTGCACATAACCTCCATTCCCAGGGATATTTGGCAATGTCTGGAGACATTTGGGTTGTCACAACTTGACATATGTCACTGGCATGTAAAGAATAGAGGCCGGGGATACTGCAAAATGTCCTACAACCCACAGAACAGCCCCAAAACAAAGAATTATGTAGATCAAAATGTCAGCAGAACCAAGGCTGAGAACCCAAGGTTTAGACACAATTGGATTCTACCCATTATTAGCTGAATGGTTCTTCATGGGCCAGCCATTTAAATTCTCTGGGATGGTTTCTTTATATGCAATATTGTGAAAGATTGTCATCAGCAGCTACGATTAACCTGTTTTCACAACCATGACCATCACCAATAGTGCAATTTATTGTTAGGTACTATTCTAAGTGTTTTATTTCAGTTTATCAGCACAACTACCTTGGGAGGCACTATTATGTCTCCATTTTACAGATGAGAAATTGAGGCACGAAGAGGGGCAGTATCTTGCCCATGGTGAGAGGTGGCAGAGGAACATAGGGCTTGGAAGATAATGTGCACATTATTAGAGGTCATGTTATTGTTACTGATATTAGATGCTTAATGAAATACTTAAAAGAGTGAAGAAGGACAACCCCAGAAGCTCTGCATCAAGACCTGTTGGTCAAAGGAGGTAGAAGCCACTCAACAAGCCATGTCTTTCTTTCCCATTTGCTCCTTCTATCCCTGGAAAATACTGCCTTATGAGTTTTTCTAAAAAATACAATAATTGAAAAATATCAACCTGAGGACAAGCCATAGTGATAATATTAGGAAAACAGAGACAGGAGTAAGAACAAAGAGAGAGAAAACTCTCTGATATCAGTATAACACACGATCTAGTCTGGCTAGCAGCAACAGCACCAGTGGCACTGCCTGTCATGAGCCCAGGGAGAGGGAAGAGATGGTGGTGATATCCTGGGAGATGGAGGACAAGGCCCTATTCACTGGCTCTGCCTTTGGCAGTTGGATATGGAGAGGACGTTACTTTATGGACCAATTACCCAATGTGGATTCTAGAATGTTCCTCTCCCACCCCTCTGTGCCTTTCTGAGCCTTGTCAGCCCTACTACTACTTCAGCAACCAAAACTCCTTGGTGGTCCCCACATACATAAACAAACCCCGTTACGGGGTCAGTCCTACTGTCCTCTGACTTTGAATGTTATTAGAAATGGAAACCAAGTGTGCTCTGGTCTTGCTGATGGTCAGAAACCCTTAGCCTCAGGGATACTACGCTGTTTCACAAGTTCACTGTGCACATTTCCTCAAGGAGGACGTCTTATAGGTCAGTGCTGGCTGATCTATGCAGAGAGCCCTGGGGCACAGATTGGGGAATTTTTGTGGGGGACAAGAATGTGACTTTGCTTTTGGCTGATGATAAGGCAGCTGCAGAGCCTCTGACTGGAGGCAAACTGTAGAGTGGTTACAAGAATGGTCCGAGTTACCAGAACTACACAAGTTTTTATGCCAGCTCCCAACTACAAGTTTTTGACTCTCACTAAGCAAGCCTCAGTCTTCCAACTTGTACGCTGGGATAATACTGCCTACCACCTATAGAGGCTAAGGATAATCATACTACCTTTATTATGGTACTAGATCAGTGGTTCCCATCCCCAACAAAACCCAACACTCCTGTAACAAATGTTTGCTTGTGTCCCCTTTGCTATCCTAAAAGGAGATTCGTAGATATTAACTTACATACATAATTTCAAAAAAATAATATACAGTCATGCACCACATAATGACATTTCAGTCAACAATGGTCAGCATAGACAATGGTGGTCCCGTAAGGTTAGTACTGTACAGCGTAGGTGTGCAGTAGGCTGTACCATCTAGGTTTGTGTAAGTAGTGTAGGGGAGGAAGAAAATTTCTTCTGCCTTTCTAGGTTCTTCTGGCTAGGCTAAGAATTAGGTTGACCTAAGACAGATTAACAGGAGAAAAACAAACAAAAGTTTAATAACAGGTATACATTGGAGAAACCCAGAAAACTCACCAAAATGGCTGAAAGCCTCACCTTAAATACCATCCTCTAAAGGCAAAAGAAGATGTTGGGGTTGGGGAGAGTCAGGGACTTTAAAAGGAAGGAAGGCAATTTCCAGGTAGGTGAAAAGGAGCGAACTTTGGAAAACAAGTGTTTGGGCACACAGAAACAGAAGAACACAGAGGGAGCCCAACAAACAGGCTTTTCCAGGTTCCTCCCTGTCTACCAGCTAGTGCAAGTTATCCTAAGGTGATAGCTGGCTTCTGAGACAGTTTTTTTTTTTTAAACTAATTTTAACTTTTTTTTAACTTTTTATTAAGATTATGATAGTTTACAACCTTGCGAAATTTCAGTTGTACATTATGGTTAGTCATGTTGTAGGTGCACCACTTCACCCTTTGTGCCCTCCCCCCACCCTCCCTTTCCCCTGGGAACCACCAATCAATTCTCTTTGTGAGACAGGTTTTTTTAATCTAAATTCTTTTAGGCAGTTAAGGAAGAGGTAACAAGAAAAATTTTCTGAGTCTTTTGTTTCTTAAAAATAATCAGTCCAAAATAATCCCCACGTTAAGGAGACACATTTTGGGGTGGCAAATTTTATTCCCCTTCAGTACACTCTATGATGTTCACACAATGATGAAATTGCCTAAGGAGGCATTTCTGAGAACGTATCCCTGTTACTAAGCAAAGCCTGACTGTAATGCACTAACTACATAACAAAGAAGAAATAGAAAAGTAAATTATAATAAAATATTATGCATTTAAATATGCAACTGGCCAGGCTCTTCTACCCAGGAAGATGCAGTAACTAGTTGCATAATTCCCCTTGAATGCAACAGCTGCAGATGCAGACACAAGCGTGAGGAGTTGGTGCCTGTTACACCACAAACGGCATGGCCACTGTGATAGGATTGTCTGAAATAATGAACAATTCCCTGGAAAGTCCTGACTCTGAGTCCTATCATCCCTCAGTGTACATGGTAGTTCAATATATATTCACTCTGTGCAAAAAAAATAGTTCATGTTTACATGGACATGGGAGTTGGAGACTAGATTCAAATAATTATTAACAATATTTTTTTAACCTACATGAATGTCCAATGAGCTCCAAAGTCATATGAAACACAAACATTTCTTCACCACATTTGTTGTGCAAGACTCTTGTACTCATTGCAGGTCATTAGCATCTGTCCTCCTGAATTCCAGTAGCATTCTTCCAATCACTATCATAACCAAATACACGCTCACAAGTTTGACTGAAACAGCACCTTGAGAGTGGTGTCACACTAGTTAAGAACTGTTACACCAGATCAATGGTATTGCTATTACTACAAATACAAAAGGCCCTACAGTTCTATGAAATGATGCTCTATTTCCCTTCTTACACTAAATGCATTTAGAATTAGTGCTAATTGGTAAAAACAAGCACATGTAGCCTCTGTGATGGGAAGTGAAGGTCTGAGAAGACCAGGGAGCAGCTCTAAGTGGGGAACGAGGCACTGGCTGCTCACATGCTAGGCCTCTGAGCAGGTGAGTCTCTTTCTGCTGCCAATTTGGATTCACTAAGACTGATACCAAGACACCGAGAGTTAAGCTCAGAAGTATTAAAAAAGAAAATGCAGTAGTTATACTTAGGGCGTTTGAATTCTAATCAGCCATGTGGATTTATTTCTAATGGTTTTCCAAATATAGAGTTTTCTGTAAACAGGTTGTATTATTATTATAGCCTCCTATTGTGATCCAGGGTGGCCTTGGATTGTAATGCCCTCTAATGCTTTCACTTGTTGTGCTTTTAATGGAGGAAAGAGAGAATTTTGCTATGGAAGCAGAGTGCATGGTACTGTAATTCATCCAACAAACATGTAAGATCCACAACCTGCCAGGCCTTGAGTTCAGATACGAGAACAGGCTCACTTGGAACACTACATAGATGCTAAATCCATGTGACTCGTTCTAGAATTTTTCTGTCCCAGATAGGGATTGTCTTCACTTAATTATAATTAGCCTAGGCCTGGAATTTGACAATCATGGCACCACGCTTGAAGCCCCAGTGGGTGGTCACCTTGCTTCTTGGCTTAATGGTCCAAGCCATTTAAAGTTAAGTAGGTCACAATTTCCGAAACTTTTTCTTTCCAAAAATTTATGTTTTCAAGCATCACTGAACTTCCAAGCTATTAAAAATCCAGTAACTAAAGATACAAGTCCAAAAAAAGTCAATTTCACCTTCTAAATTACATTGAAAATTATATAAATTGAGGTTTTTCTAATTCTGTATGTTTAAGTCTTGGATAAAACGCAGCAGTTAAAATAACATCCCTAGAGGTCAATATACTTTATTCATTGCTACCCAGGGAGAGGCTGGGAGAGGAGTAAGCAGAGCAGAAACAAGGCCCCTAACTCAGCCAATAGGGCTTCCAAACAAGGCAGGGTGGGTTAGACGGATGGACCACAGAGGGGCTGCTTGGTCTGACATTAAGTCTACTCACTATGCTGCTACAGGATAATTTAAACACTATCGAATTTATCTAACAACAGTTAATTACGTAAATGCATTGGCTCTGTCCAATGTGGGGCTGTCTAAATCTGAGTGTGCAATGGACAACAATAAAGAAAAGATAAACTTGGTTCTTTATGATCTTGAAAGGACCTCGATGAAGAGTTGATCTCACGGGCACATCAAAGGCAGGCCAGCAAGTCCACGGGAAACTGCCTAGGCCCTAAAGTACTTGGAGTGAACAGGGGACCTAGTGAAAAAAGCCATTCAGACAGCTAACTGGATGCATTTGGAACTAGCATCCAATACCGGTTTTGGTACATGGAGTCCATAACCCTCTCATAAGGGCATTCCTGAAAAACCGCAATTTCTGGCAAAGAGACCAACAGGGCCATCTGCAAAATCTCTTTTTTCCTGGTATGGTTTTCACGTATTTGCACATCTGCTCTGCTCTTAGCTACGGGACTCAAATACTAGATTGGTGACTGCAGGTTTCAGATTAGATCATGATAAGACACTGCAAGTTCTAATGCAGAATATACCATGATAATAACTACATATATTGAGTGCTTCCTATATTCCACTCATGGCGCTAAGCTCCAAACATATATCCTTTCATTGAATCCTGGTAACAACACCGTGAAGAAGGCATTGTTACCCATTTTATAGATGAGGACACTGAGGCACAGAGGAGTTAAGTGAAGTGGCCAAGGTCACACATTTGGTAAACAGCAGAGTTGGGATTTGAGCCCAGATCTGACTGTCTTAAAAGCTAGCACTTTGCTCTGTAGCCTTCCATCCAACCTATGTTTGCCACCATTGCACAAATAGATGGAATACTCTACTATCCCCTACACACATTTCTTTTTGACATCTGAACTGTACTAGATACCATTCCTTTCACCTGAAATAGTCTGCCCAGGTCTTTCAGGTGAGGTTATGCCCCCTGTGGGCTTTAAGATATTGTCTACGATTTTCTCCTCCCTCACACAACCTTGAAGATCACCCCGCCCTGTTTCAGCTGCACTAACTCCAGCTGTTTCCAAACCCTTTTTTATCCTCTTTGTATACAAATCCAGAAAACACAGGCAGGATGCATTTGTTCATTTTAGGGACTTAATGTCATGTTCAAAGACTGCAGCCCAGCTTATAGTCACACTATACACATAATTAAGAATTTGAAAAATGGTTTCCCCAACCGCATTCAGGAGTTTTATTATTTGTTCATACTCACGAGGCAGGCTTTTTTTGCTGTTTTTGAAGATATATTTCTGTCTGGATCGAGACTGCCATCAGGTAAAGTGTTGGGCAAGGTAGAAGCCTACTAAATGTCACAATAAAAAAAAAATCTCTTTATTCAGAGACGTAGTTAGCCCTATAAATAGGACATTTGAAGAATTTAGTAAATTTTCTCCCCAACAAAATATCGTGGCCATTTCTGTCTTCACTATCACATGTTTACTGACATTACATTGTAATGTAATTGTAAATTTCATACATTATAAATTTAACATGTTTATAACATTGTAAACGTAATGTTTCTGAGGGCAGAAGTATCTCCTTGTTCCTCTTTAAGTTCCCACAAAGCACAGTAAATCACCGTGCTCATTCATTCATTCACGCACTCCCTCACTCACTCATTCACGCAACAATAGCTCTTCCTAAGTGTCAGGCAGCATACTGTAAGCAGAGGGGCAGATACTGCAGTGAACAAGACAAACCCGCCTTCACAAAGCTTATAGCTTGGTGACTTCTATACACAGATGCTGCTGACTTTGCACAGAAAGCATGACATTAACTCAGAAGGACAGAATGTTAGGGGTCCGAGTTCATCCAACGCAGCCTCTGCATCTGCAAGATAAGGACAGTGAGCACAAGAGAAAGGAACGGACTTGCCTGGGGTTAAATAGCTTGTTAGTGTCACAGGGAAAAGTAGAATCTATGCCTTCCAATTAAGGACTCTTCCATGTCTGGTTAATTTCTTTCAATCTATATTATAAATATTTTCTTCATCCCATAAAATGAAAAAAGAAATCTATGAGACTTACTTGTGTGCTAAGGAAAAAGAAATATCCTATTGTACCACTCCTCATTTGAAACTCCTTCAATGGATATCCTTCAGCTACCAGATAATTTCTAACCATCTTACTGTGATCTGGCATCTGCCTACTTTTTCTATTTCCTGCTGAGCATTCCCATTTATTGTATAGCCACCTGCAATTTCCCCAAAAGGCCATGCAGTCTCACTCATTTACGTAGTTCATTTGACAGATAGAAATCCCATGTCATGCTAGGTGCCTGCTAGGCCATGTGGAGACACCAGCAAGAGACAGAGTTCTTGATGTAGGGGGAGCTCATATTTAAATGTATTAGTTTCTCGTTGCTGTTGTAACAAATAACAACAATCTTAGTGGCTTAAAACAACACAAACTTATGATCTTATAGTTCTGGAGGTTATAAGTTCAAAAAAGGCCTTACAGGGCTAAAATCAAGGTGTCGATAGAGCTGAGTTCTTTCTGAAAGACCTAGGGGAGAATCTATTTCATTGACATTTTCACCTTCTAGAGACTACTTGCATTCATTGGCTCATAGCTCCTTCCTCCATCCTCAAAGCCAGCATCGTAGTATCTTCCAGTCTGTAACTCTGACAATTGCTTCTGTTGTTAAACCTCTTTCTTTGACTATGACCCTTCTGCCCGCCTCCCTCTTATAAGGACCCTTATGATTATATCTGGCCCATCCAGATAATCCAGGATAAGCTTTTTATCCCAAGATCTTTAATCACATTAGCAAAGTCTCTCTTGCCACTTAAGATAACACATTCAAAGGTTCTGGGAGCATGACGTGGACATCTTTGGGGGCCATTATTCTGCCTCCCACACTTACCCATTGTTGATTCTTTTTCTTAAAATCTCTCTCACTCTCTGTTGGAGTACTCCTATTTATCCTATAATAAATACCCTTACTTGACCTATACCTTGCTCAGGTAGACGAACCACCTATCTCTTCTCTATACTACCTTGCACCTATCTTTCTCATAGCACTTATCATATTGCAATATCATTTGCCTGCCTCCCTTACCAGACCATAAATTCACCGGGAGCAGGTACTCAGGCTTCATTCACGCACCCCCATAAGGTAGTGCCATGATTTATGAGGACCATATCAGCAATAACTATTCGGGAAATGAATGGATGGGTGAGGGAGTGGATAGCATGGATGAATGCATATTACAATTAAAATTAAATCTATACCATACACATATATTGAATCATTATGTTGTACACCTGAAACTAATATAATGTTATATGTCAATTAAAAAAATTAAACTACATTGAAAATTGTGTAAATTATCTCCATGTGGAACAGTTACTAAAATACTTTTATGAACTTTTCATCACTTCAAATTTTAAAAGAGCTTTGTGTTCCTAAATTTTACTCTGCGTATAGCCCTTGAGAGGCACCATAAGATCTTTATTTTCCATACAAGGAAACTGCAATTTAAGGAATTTAAGGGATCCAAACTTGTAGAGGGAAGGTGAAAGAAGTGATGGACTTCAAATTCCCATCTTTAAACCATAAAATAAAATTATTAAAGGTGAGGATTTCAGTAAAACTTTGCGCTGAACAATTTTTGCTCTCACTTGGAGTACTGAAGAGAAGGATCATTTTTCTAGGTCTAAAACTACTTAACTCTCTTAAAAGCTGTGCCTCCCACTGCCTATGCTTTTATGGGAGAAATGTTACATGTCATTGTATGGCTGCCCTTTTATAGCTATGCTTCGAGGAGGACCTTTGCTGTGAAACACATTTCTTTCCTTCTCAAATACATTAAAATGTCCACCCTCTTTATGGTGTTCCAGAATACATGGTTTATATCTCCTTAAAAAGGGGCTCACTCATGAGACCTGGGGAGCAGCTGCAGTGTATCTGGAAGCCTTAGGTGGAAATTCTTGCAGAGTCCAGCCTCGGGGTGACAGAGGGCACGGCCCCAGCAGGGTTAGATGGTTCTCTGAAGTTGCTCAGCTCTGGTACAGGCCAGGCTCATGTTCATGCATAATTCCTGGAGTACAGCCGCATGACTCAGAAGTGCCTCAGTATAGTAATAACATTTGAATAGATACATTTTTAGTTGCTTAATTTAAAATAACAATAAACCATTCTTTGTGACTTGAGAGCTTCAAGAAAGACAAAAGATACATTTTAGGTCTCCAAAGATTACTTCTAGGTGCCTCTGAAGCAGTGGTTAATGATACATTTGAAACGAAAACTTCCTGTATTACAAACTAATAGGCAAGACACCACCTTTTATCTTGCTCTCATTCTATTTACAACCTGCCCTCAGCTTTTGTAAACTTTACAGGAATGATAATTAGGGCTACAGTTTATTTATTATGACCAGACATGGCCTAAAGCTCCAGACCTGAAAATGGAACCAGGTGATTCCACAAGCTCAAAATTTCTTTTACGGCCATCTTTAACAAATAGAAAATCTCAGACAGTAAAGTGTTTTTCCAGTGTCTGATATAAGCAGAAGACTTTCCAATCAGACATAAACACTTTTGAAGCCGGGGGTAACAGACTGTATCCATCAGTTAAGTCGTAGCCTGCATAAATACGTAGTTATTAAACAGCTCTCCTCTGGACCAAGAGCCATTTGGGAGTTCTGTCTAGGAAATATATTACTATGTTCTTGGGCATCAATTACTGCCTAAGAAATACAATTGGATTTTCTCCGCTGGATATAAAGGTTTTAGAAGAACCACTACAAAACGAAGGTATTAAGTAAGTTACTTAGAATAAAATTAAAAGCAATATTTTATTGATATGCCAAAGTAGAATATAGTATTGAAATACCATTCTCTATAATTGAAGACAAAGTCATTTTTGTCACGGTAAGATGGTACCTTAGAGGGAAGTGGTAGTGACACAAGCCATGTGTTCACCCAACCTGCTTTATTTTCCTCCTGGATACACAGTAAGCCTACATTTCCCAGCCTCCATTGCAGTTACCTTTAAGTAAGATCATATGATTGAGATCTGGCCAATGGAATGTGGACAGAGGTGACGGAGGCCCCTTCACATCTGGCAATAAACTCCCTTGCAGGAGCCTTAATACTATCTCTTCTTATTTTGTGGCAATTTTGAAAGCCTCATGCTGAGCACGATGGACAAAGCCTGGCTTCCCAACGTCAAAATAACAAAATGGAGCAGAATTCCCCTCCCCCACCCTGCCTCTGACCACATTGGTCTCTGATGTAAGAGAGCAATAAACTTTTCTTATATTAAGTTGCTGATATTTTCGTTGCTGTTTGTTACAATAGTCTATTCCAACTCATGCAGACCTGAATTATCTGGGTGACTGATACACTGTGTTTACGTAAACCTAGTCTAAGTGAAACAAACCAAGGACTTCCTATTCCTTGAGAAAAGTCATCTTGCCTAGGCACCACTAGTTATGTTCCACCTTCAAAAAAATAAAATTTCATTTCTTTTTTTCTTTTTGAGGAAGATTAACCCTAAGCTAGCATCTGCTGCCAATCCTCCTCTTTTTGCTGAGGAAGACTGGCCCTGAGCTAACATCCGTGCCCATCTTTCTCTACTTTATATGTGGGACACCTACCACAGCATGGCTTGCTAAGCGGTGCCATGTCCGCACCCGGGATCCGAACTAGCAAACCCTGGGCTGTCAAAGCAGAACGTGCAAACTTAACTGCTGCGCCACCAGGACAGCCCCTAAAATTTCATTTCTGTATGATCTTACTCTAGTATTCCTATATTTCCTCATGAAGGCAAAAAGGAAATGCAAAACTGAGATAAACACAAAAACACAATCAACATTAACCCTTTTCTACATTTAGTTCAAATATAATCACAGGACAAATGACTATATTAAATTCATTTTTTGAAGCATCTTTTTTCTGATTATAAAAGTGACATAGTTTTGTTATAGAAAATAGAAAAAATACATAAAAGCAGAAAGGAAAAAATGAATGTGACCCACTATTATTACCACTCATTGGAAACTACGATTCACAGGTTTGCATAAACCATTCTATTCTTTTCTCTGTGTATGTATGTGGGGGTGTAAATAAACATTTAATTTTACAAATTTGTGATCATACATTTTCAATAATTCCCTTTAAATGGTTTTCAACATGTTGAGAACATTTTCTACAGAACGTTTCTTCCACAACATCATTTTTAAAGCTTCATATGAATATACTTGGTTTTATTTACAAAATCTCCTATTGATGAATATTTACATTATTTTAAATGTTGTTGTTAGCGGAAGCAATGCCAAAGTGAATGAGCCTGAAGAGAAATCTTTACAACCTCTCTCATTACATCTTTTGGATGAATTCCTTACACTGAAGTTGATAAATTAGAGAGTATGCCTTTTTATAAAGCATTTGACACAAATTGCCAAATTATCCTCCAAAAAGGTTGTACCAGTTTATGCTCCTACCAGGTTTGTTATGTTCTTCATACTGACCCCCATGTTTCGTGACAGATTTATTCTTAAATGCTACGCATACTCATCCATTTGAATTTTTTGATAATTACATTTTCCCCACTAATTCTTGCTGGCATATAGAAAGCTATTAATCTTTTTGTTCATTCACTTTCTCATTTAATGGCATAGACTTTGGGGTCCACATAAAGTAGTGTCTCTGCTCTACTGTTAGCTTCAATTTCCTCCTTTAGACAATGGCAATAACTAAAACAATAACCTTCTGGAATTATTACAGCCACTCACCAAGATAATACATCGAAAGCATTCAGCACAGTATCAGAGTATCTAATAAACAATTAATAAAATTTGCTAAAATGATACACTGACAGTGCATCTGAATATATTTTCAGAAATCCACACATTTGGATCAACGTCACTGCCATAGGTTAAAGCACACTCACACTCATGATGTCAGTGGGCTTCATCAAATATTTATTCAGCACAAATTATCTGCCTAATTATTTCTCATTGACATCTCATCTTTACAACTGTTTTCCCCTACTATGAATATGTTAATGAGAAGACTACTGAAATCCAAACATAGCCAATAAGAGACCATGTGAGATATTTAAGCCTGGTTCTTTCCTCTCTATTTGACTGCAGGTCAGGAAGATGAAACTACATAGATTTTTGACTCCTAGAGCAATTTATTTCCTGAAATAGCTGCCTGATACACTTGCTCAGGTTGCGTATTGCACATGGGTACCACATCTAAGAGGTTATAATTCACATCTAAGTCACCTGTTTTTTATGATATCTTCATTGCCTCCAGCAATGAATGTTAATATATTAAGGCAATTTTCCAAAAAATAGCAGTGAAATTTCTTTTTCTAATAAACTTAATACTTAGAATAATTTTCTGACAGTTGGAAATAAAATGTCTCATGAAGAGTTATCTTTTTCAAATGCACATGAAGGCAGTAGCCTTGTCCTCAGGGGCCTCAGTAGTTTGCAGAAGTAAATATCCAAATCACTGAACCAAACTGCATTCAGTTGTGAATGTGAATACTTGTTCCACAAACAAAAGCTCAAGTAAAGCTTGTTTTTATCACCCATTATAAACCTATATAGAAATCTATATTGCGTTACCTACTGTTACACTTCTCCAATCATTTAATGAGGAGTTTAGGCCATACATACATTGCACAAAAATAAACCTCCCTCCTTTGTCTCTCACTTCCAGAAATAGTGCAAATGTCTATTTTTTATTCCATTTTCAGTGTTATTGTCATCTCATTTTTTTCTCATGATTGCATTGTTCGATGTGGTTGATGAACTCTCATTCTTTGGACTAGTACACAAACCTCCAAATTTCACCAAAAAAATTGGGGTGATTCAGTGCTCAAGTGTCCAATAGATACTGGAACACCAGTGTTCATTGTTCTTTTTAAGGAAAACAATGTAAGTTTCCACAACTACATTCATGAAATATATTTTAACTTTTGTATTTGAGTGTGAGAGGGACACTATTCTGAAAAAAAACTATGAAATCAATGAAGTATCTTATGGGTGCTTATATTTTCCAATCTTAATTAATATAGAAATAGTCTCCCAGAAAGTTACCAGAATGATGTGTAACTTACGCAAAAAAACGAACTGGAAAACCATAATTAAGAATTGTAATCACATCTGAAATAGGGATTTCAAGAAGCACTGCAGTAGGCTGGCTATTGTACAATCCATAATAGTCCATTCCCTGTTAACTTCGGTTTCAATAAAGAGGGCATTCTATCAGCATTTAGTAAAAACAAATGAGATGTGTTTTTGTTCTTGTCTTTCAGTGAGAATTGATGGAAAAATAACCAAGATTTGCAACCAAGTTGATCCAAAATAACTCGTCTTCTGTAAGCAGATTAGCAGGTAGCTGTATGTTTTCTGTATCTGCCTCTCAGATGTTGGTCAAAAAACAAGTTGAGGAGTTGGTCAAAATCATTTCTAGTGGTCATCAAAACCAGAAGACACAACAGAATTTTCAGATATATGGTATCACAGAGTGCGAAGAAAAGAAAAGTAGCTCCACCCCAATTTTCTCAATTCATAAAAATGAGGACTAGAAGTTCAGAGTCATTTGTATCTGCCTGAAATTATGTGATAGCCAAATGTCCTTTTGTTCTTTGACATTAACATGCTCAAAGAAAGAGTACAATTCCTCCCCTTTCAAGTCATAGAGGCTGGTTTCACACAATGACTTTCTCTTCTAACTCACATACACCATCTCAAAGATGTCTATAAATATCAACTCTTGAGGTTTATTTTCTTACATACATAGACATTAGAGAGGACCCTAGATTTTTGTAGGTTTATATCTCTCCTCTTTTCTGGGCACCAGAACACCAGAATCATTGAAACCCAAGTAAAAGTCTTCCCGATTTCCATCTTGTAAGCTCAAGAGCAATGCATCCATGCTTTATTTATCCTTGGAGAGGATTAATTTAATTTTGATTTCCTTTCTCTGTGTTTGCTTTGGAGGTTTTCACATATATTGCTGAAAATGACTAGAACTTGGCAGGGAGAAGGCTGTAAAGTGATGTATATCCCTTCAGCCTCCCTCGGCCAACTTGGCAAGGCTGTCAATGGAGGCAGGAGGACAGCTTCATCTCCCACGCAGGAGGCAGAAGACGGGATGAGAAACAAAGTCAAGGTATTCCATTTTTGACCAAAACATTGCAGAGAAGTTGGCACACTTAATGTTCCAGGTGAATAGTGTTCTCCATGCTATCACCTTTCTTAGGACATAAAGCTAAAGAGAAAGAGGCGTTAGGGCAACAATCAGACTGGAAGAGGTGTGAAAATTCAGAATTTGCCGCTCATTTTCTTTCCTCCTAGTGATGGTTTTAAAAAAATGGTTGGTCAGGGTGGTAGTTCAGAAACTAAACCCACATGGTAGCCTGAGATATACATCCTAAAACAGGCTGCTATACTACAAAAAATACTTTGTTTCTGACTTTGATCGATGACATTTAATAAAATTCTCCCCAAACTAGGTTGTTTCCATATCTTGGCCATTGTGAATAATGCTGCAATGAACATGGGAGCACAGATATCTCTTCAAGATCCTGATTTCAATTATTTTGGATAAGTACCCAGAAGTGGGATTGTGGATCATATGGTATTTCTATTTTTAACTTTTTGAGGAACTTCCATACTGTTTTCCATAGCAGCTGCACCGTTTTACATTCCCACCAACGGTGAATAAGAATTCCAATTTCTTCTCATTCTCGTCAATTTGTTACTTTTTAGGTTTTTTTTGTTTTGATAATAACTATTCTAACAGGTGTAAGGTGATATCTCATCATTGTTTTAATTTGCACTTTCCAGATAAATAGATAAACAGAATGTGTTACATGCATACAATGGAATATTATTCAATCTTATAAAAGAAAGAAATCCTGCTATATGTGCTAACATGGATGAACCTCAAGAACATTATGCTAAATAAAATAAGGCAGTCACAAGAGGACAACTACTGCATGATTCCACTTGTATAAGATATCTAGAATAGTCACACACATAGAAGCAGAGAATAGGAGGGTGGTTGCCAGGGGCTGGAGGGAGGGGGAAATAAGGAGTTGCTATTTGAGGGTATAAAGTTTCAGCTGTGTGAAATAAGTTCTAGAGATCTGTTGTACAACATGTGCCTATAGTTAGCAATACTGTACGGAACCTTTAAAAATTTGTGAAGAGGGCAGATCTCCTGATTAAGTGTTCTCATCACAATAAAAATAATTTCCCCAAAACAAAAAAGATTTCATTGAGAAACAGACGAGAACTAAAGCTCACACCCTTTAAAATGTCTATTGATGCATTCAATCTCTCTCCTGACCAGAAATTTCTAAAGGATAGTAAGTATGTTTCATAATTACTTCTCTACCTCAAAAACAAGAGTGTGGTACGTGACGCATAAATCTTACCTGTTGCTATGGATGACAATGACAAAACTGATGATGATTTAGCCAACACGAAAGAGGTTTTTTGTATTTTCATTTTTACCACAAGAACTTAGTATCTGCATTAAAAAGTGCTGCTTTTACAGTTGAAGACCATATTTAATGTGTGGCTTTGCAATAAAAGAATTTAAAATGGCAGGTGTGGAGTGCTAGAGCAGAGATTTTCCCAGGTATTATACTTCATGACAAGCTGTTTCCCTGCAGTCAGGATTTATCACGTGGAACATTTTCTCGGGGGCCAGTTCATGAGCTCTTTCCTAGCTAAAAAGCATTTGTTTCATCTTCTGCTTCAAATGCTCAAACAAGTGTTTTCCTTGGCCATTCCCTCACGAAGAGCAGTGCCCTGCAGCATGGTGACCTATGGTCCTCCTCCTGTAATTGGAACCTTAAGCAAGAAGGCTTCTCAACACACAGATGAACTCTTGCAGGGCAAATCACAGAAGATGAAACAGTTCACTGGGTGGGAGTTTTTTCCATCTCTGTAAGAAACATTTTCAGTAAAACTGTCTGAGATAGACATGAAGAACCAGAAAAATTATTGTTTCGAAAAGCTTGAGTAAGATTTAAAAAAATACAAAACCCAAAACCTGTGCAGTTGTTCTCTAAAAACATAAGCATATTTTCTGCTTCTCAAATTACAAAGTCCAGTGAAAACCTTGGCATCAATGCCCTACTGCACTTTAAGGATCAAAAAGTGGGGTCAAGAAAGGATTTTAGACCAATCAAATATGAGAGCAGAAAAGTGAGGAAGAAAAACACCATCTCAAAGTTTTCGCTAGTTCACTTACAAACCAACTCATTACCTAAAGAACATCTCACAGAATTTTAGAGCTAGAAGTGCCCCCAGAGATTGTATCAGTCTTACTTGATGGATAAGCAAGCTCAAGCTCAGTGAAAAGATGGCGTGTTTAAGATTAAGTAGAGAAATGAGAGATCTTAGAGCTCCTGACTTACTGTTCTGCCACTACACAATATTGCGTAAAAAGCTTTTACATAGTTAAAAGTGTAAAAATTGTAACCTCAAAGATCACAGCACAACACACTATAAACATTCAAGGACTGTGCATTAAGCCATTGTGCACTTATTTCCTACTCCATGCAGGCCACTCTGGTATGAACTAGTAATGCAAATATTAAGATTGTGGTAAGAAAGAGAAGCATGGAAGCAAAGAATGACCAGGATAAGTACCTGACGTAGACAGCAGGACTCAAAACAGCCTGTACCTTCAGTAAGGGAATATTCCATGCACCAAAGAAACACTGAATACAGAGTGCTGAGTGCTGTCTGGGATTGTCAGAGAAGACTTCTTAGAGGCAGGGATCACTTGACCTGTGTCTTAAAGGATGAGTAGAAGTTTGCTTAGAGGTTGTGGGGAAGAAGGATAATGCAAGAAGATGGGAGTATGACATGGTCAATCAGCAGGGTGGTATCTTGGGGAAAGGTTAAGTAGGTTGGTATGGCTAAGGAAAGTACAGTTAATATGCACCGTACAAAGGAAGAGAATAATAGAAGGTGAATTTCAAAAGCTAGGTAGTAGCCTTGTATGACATGCAAAGCAATTACACCTTTATCTTAGAGCTCGTCATTTCCCCAAGTGTGTGTCATGAAATACTAGTTTGAGAAGGTGTTCTATGTAAGAAAAATACTATCATCCATCCCCCACAGGTCACAACTCCTACTATTATATTTGTAGTTTCAAATATTCAGCAAAAAGAACTATTCTCAACTTTGGTTTTACCTAGTATTGGGACAAAGAACGATTTTTGATTAGCATTTACATGCTACGTAAGTGCTACATGGAACACAGTTTGGGAAAGGTTGTTGTACAGATGAGGAGTCAGCAAAGGGTTTTAAGAAGAGGAATCATTCTATTGAGCATGTGTTAAAGAACACTAGATGGAGTTAAGACTTAAGAAAGACAGATACTTTCTGAAGTGGAGCCACTTAATTTCAGATGGGGAGGGAGATCCAGGAAGTTGGAGTGACATAATTTAGAGATAATCAATAATGTGGAATATATGATTTATGGACAATACAAACAGCCAGTAGGAAGCAGTGAAAATTCTTATAACAGCCCTCTCTCAGTTAGCATTCCTTGTATTCTTAGTCTTATAATTTCATCACCATTCTAGGCTCCATTCTAGTGGCCAAGATCTATTACCCAACAGGCATGAAAAATAATAAAGGAATGCAACAATCATATACTTCTGTTTGGTGCCAAAATAAATTCTAGCCAAAACCAGGGAGTGAGCATTCACATGATAAAATAATGATAAATAATAAAATGATAAATGATAAAATAATAGTCCTATGAAAAGCAATCAAAACACATTCAGAATCTTTCAAATTATACCCTTAGTAAGATGACAGACTGCTCAGTATCTACAGAATGGGAATTCTACAGACTGCACATTAGGAGGTACTTAATCCAGCAAATCTATGTGCAACAGTGGGAATGTAAGCCCACTGAGAGAAGCAAGAGAAGCATGTACAAAGGCGCTGAGCAACAGAAATAGTTCCCTGCTGTGTATTTCCTTCAAATAGATAATCTATACAAAATAAGACCTTACATTTCAGCTCAGGAAGGAAATTTTGTTTTAATAAAGTTTTTTTTTTAGATGGGCACCTGAGCTAACATCTGTTGCCAACCTTTTTTTTCCCCTTCTTCTCTTCTTCCCAAAGCCCCCCACTACATACTTGTATATTCTAGCTGCAGGTCCTTCTAGTTGTGCTATGTGGGATTCTGCCTCAGCATGGCTTGATGAACAGTGCTAGGTCCATGCCCAGGATCCAAACTGGTGAAACTCTGGACCACCGAAGCAGAGCATGAGAACTTAACCATTTGCCCATGGCATAGGGCAACACTAAAATCTCCCATACATGGCAAAATACCAGAATTATCTGAGATAATTATGTAGTCAAAAGAGATTGGGCTAACCTCTAATTCAATGGTAGGCAAGAAGGGGTTCTGTTATAGCTTTGGAATTTAGTAATCACCTCTCCCTATCTTTTTTGGGTAAAACCAAAAACTCTTAAGGTAAACAGTGAAGTTCCAAACCATGTGAGTTATGATCAGATTTCTTCCCTCAAGTGATAGGATAGTTCATAGCATGAGCTTCCTTTCCCAACCGAAACCCCAGGCCCAACCTGGCTAGATTTGCTATGTACAATTCTACTATCTCTAAAGATCTTTTCTCAACCTGATAATTGTTTTCAGCGTTTTTCTTTAATATTCTTGATTCCCTTGCAACAAACTTTTAAGCAGTCAATAGTTGGGTCTGTTTCTTCTTAAAAACTTTACAAGAAACCTCATCATATATCTATTTGTTTCTATAATATAAGAGTTGATTTCCAATACTATAACTATACCAACAAGAAGCTAAATGGAATATTCTATGAGCTATGTAAAAATACTCTAACATTGGCATTATCTGTGGTGCCATTTATTGAGTCTGGAGTGACCCCAGGCATTGCAATGGATCACCACCAGTTCTTACCCTCATCTGCAAGGCTGCTTCTCACAATTCTGCTTCAAAACCGAGGAAAGGGCAGTTCAGAAGGATGCTGGGTATCACACAGTTAATGAGTAGTGGAGCTGTTCTGAACTAATCTCTAGGACTCTTTAAAGCTTCTACTTAGTTTTTCGCCTCTATAACATTACGACGCAATGTGACTGATTTCCCCCAACACACCAGGCTTATATCCCAATGCCTGTTCTCACTTGCAAGATCATTTGCTCAGGGAATTACACGGCTTTTCCAGTACGCCACCATTGATTCACAGATGTTTTTGGACTTCTTCCTTTTGGAATTTCAGGGTTTAAAACATTTAAAACAAATGACAACAAACCTCTGCTCTTTAAAGACGTGTTTATTGAATACTATAAAAAAATAACGAAGAGTCAAGATGTATAAATAAGACACGTGATCAGGCTTGAGGATACTATTTTGGGTCAAAAATGGGGTGTCTCTGAAAGATTAATTTTCTTCTGTGGTTTATAGACTCTGAAGACAATTCCAAGGGGACCCAAAAATGTTTAAGCGGTGGTAATATCATTGGAATAGGTATGCATTCTTACCATGTGATCATTCCAAAGGACAAAATTCATTTTGAAGAATAATGTCTGCTTAAAAACTTGTTTCCATGTTTCATGATCAATGTTTACCATCAGTATAGTCACTGAGACTCATTCCAAAACTTTACTCTGGTAAGTAAATGATTAATAGATGACTATACTTCTAAAGTATTATAAGCCATCGATGAGGATATTACTTTCATTCTGATTATTTAGCATTTTTCTCCAACTTCAATGGATTTTAAAGGTTCAAGGAAACTCTGTTCTATATCCTTTCCGCATCTCTCTCAAATTGTACTCTGGATCATCTGGAAAATCTGGGTGGAATATTCAAAAGAGACTAAAAATAGCAATCAAAAACATTTTCCAAAATAGAAAAAAAAAAAAAGGACAGGTGGATAACTGACAAGAATTAAATTAATGAAAATAAATTACAAAATCATTTTTGAATTTACAACTTTAGATTTTAAAAGACCTTCTAGAACATTAATTCTAGCATAAAATCTCTTTATGCAAACAGAATCATTTTTAGAAACTAAATGAAAACTCTGTTAATAGATCTAATTTTAAACAGGAGGAAAAAGAAATGTAATACTGGCTAAAGGTGTTTCAAACACATAAAACAAACTCTAAAGATATTTTAAGGAGTTAGAGATCTTTAAAATAATGCCTCTTTCAAGCAGTGTAAAGGCATGACTCGCTAATGTTCCTGGAAGAAATCCATCTAGAGACATTAAGATGTCTTGAAAATATCCCTCTTTGTTATATTCTTATATGGTCAAACAATATATATAAAGACATAGAGACTAAGTACCATGGTTTTCTCTTTCCCTAAAAGGCAGAAAAATTAAAGTAGAGGTCCCTATCATTGACACAACCCAGAGTTTAGTCATGGCATGCATTCAGGTTGCTTTTTTCTAAATTTAACAGAATTTTTATAACAATTAACATTAAAAGCATAAATAGCTCCTACCAACAGGGATAGTTTCAAACCCACTATAAACATTTATGGCAAAAGAGACTTTTGTTAATAAAGTGTCTCTTTGACCCAAGGCACCAAAAATGCTTTAAAAAGTTATATATTTCTCTCTGGCCATATCCCATTAGTAGAGCAGTCCAAGCCTTCAAGATGACCCTGGAAATCAAAGCTGGAACTTCACATTGCTGAATGAACCAAGTAATCTAAATATTTTTTTTTGGTTCCAATTTAACATTGAACTCTAAATTGTACTGCAGTTGACTCACTCTGGGACTCCTGGCCCTTGCCACACCTGTAGCTGCTATGGCCATTGATCAGAACCATTCATCTCTTCAGTGATCACTAAACCTAAAAAGAATCATCCAGAGGCAAAGAGGAGTCAGTTTCATCTCAAAGCAAGTCACAGTTAGGAAATTTATAATCACAAGTCCTAAAATTTAAAAATATTAATTAGCTCAAGCTGATGCTTATTTTTTAAAAAAGAAAAACCAATTTCCAATTTTACATAGTACTTCCAATATAGAAGAGGATTAACTGAAAAAATATGGGCAAAACTTTCACTGCTCAGTGTGGCATTATTGATCTAATTGGAATTGATTATACTGGAGAAAATGGGAAGACGGTAAGCTGAAAGTAAAGATATTTAGTTAAGGAGTTTAGGAAAGAGTCTATGGCTGAAGAAAGAGCCTCCTCAGCCATAGAACCACAGAAGAAAAACAGACAAAATATAGAGGCAAGAACTGTAGAAATTTTGCATTCTTTCCACCATAATAATGGGGGGAGCTGAGAACACACTTAAGTTATTCAAATGGAGCAAAGATACAGGGGAAATGGAAAGGACCATGTACCACTCTCAATTACTTTGCCTCCAGACCCACCTTATCATGATAATAATGAAAGATATATGCAAATGAAGTAAAACAGTAATTAACGGAGGATGTAAAACTACCCTTTCCACTCAGCTCCACCTTGCAGTAAGGTGGGAGGATGAGTTTGGGAAGAGTTAGGCAGCGGATAAAGAACTAGATAAAAAGGGGCAGGACTATAAGTGTACAGGGTGGCGAATTTTTTGGAAACTATGAGTTGTTTATTCAAGTACTTGGACTGTGGTCTGGGTAGATAATAAACTAGAGTTCTGTGCTGTGTGTTATGTGTCCTGAGCAGTGGGATGCCTCTGCTGTATTGAAGGAAATCTTAGAGGAAACAGGTATGTTAACCAACATCAAGCACAGAAACAAATGTGAAAATATGGAGAAATACTTGTTAATTTTAAATAAAAGAGATGGAACAAAGACCCATTTATATGGTCAATGACAAAGTTAGAAACTGTATCAGTTAATTTTATTTTTGCAGGAAACTTCAACATAAGTTCTTGGCCTGATTCAGATGGAAGAGTCCTGCTTTCAGCTCTTAATGTACACTTTTCCTGTTACAGTAGATTGCTCTATTGAATTAAAATTCAACATATGTATCAGTCTACTTAGGCAAAGTTATGTTGCAGTAACACACAATCCCCCAAACAACACATAAAACACAAGCTTATCCCTCACTCATCCTATATGTCCATTGCAGACCGTATCCTGAAGGCACAATCTCTATCTGGATACACTGTGATCTTTGTGGCAGAGGGAAAAGAGAACAAGGCAAACCAAATGACGTCTCTTAAAGTTTCCACCTGAAAGCAACACATCGCTTCCACTCACCTTTCATTAGCAGAAGAAATGACGTGGCCACGCCTGACATCAATGAAAGGGGATGTATAGTCCTCCCTCAAGAATGGGCAGCAAATATTTTGAAACAATAATACAATTTACTACAATATTTAAGTTCATATAAAGAAACCTCCTTCCTTAATCTAAATCGACACTCATAATGATCATTTGTATGGGTTAGTCTGGGTCCTTCAAGAAACACACTATGACAGAATTAGATGTGCAAGTGATTTATTGGGGAAAATATCTGTGAGAAAAAACGTGGAAGGAGCTGGAGGAGACTGGGAGAGCTGTCAGAACAGGACACCGGGCTGATGCCTGTGGAGGAGATAGAGGAGAAAAGAAGGCAGAAAGAGTCTTAGACTGCAATGTAGTTCTAAGGAAGTTTTGGCAAGGCTAAGGGGGAGTCCATGAGCCAAAGATATATGTTAGAACAGCCCTGTGTTTCACCCTAGTCTCTCTGACGTGGTCAGTCACTGGCTGGGAGCAGTCATGGGAAGAACAGCCCTGGTGTGAATGCAGTGGTGGATCAGAGCACATCAGTCAATTACACTCCCCCCAGTAAAAGGACTAAGAATTGTATTTTCCTGGCTACCACATTGTGCTTAAAAATTCTACCTTTCAATGATTTTGGCAAGTTCCATTCATTTTTTTTTTTTAATTCATTGACAGAAGGCACTTAATCAGCATCTACTTAATGTGCCAAACCCTGAGCAATAACATCGGGAGCACACAGATTCAGATTTTCAATAGTTTCTGTGTGATATAGAAGTGGTAAAAAAGCAAAAGCAACAACAATAATAAAGCCTATCTATTTATTGATTGCTTACTCTAGGTAAGATATAGTCCGAAGCATTTTGTATGTATTGTCTCATTTACTCATGGTGACAACCTTCAGAGGCATTTTCATTTTCATCCTTATTTTACACATGAGAGAACTGAAGCATTTACATGTCATTTGACAAGAAATATTATTGCAGGATACACAAAAAGTATTGAGGATACAAGTGAAGAATGACTCTTGATCTAGGTCTTTGTATCACTTAGAAACAAGTTTGGTTACAAATAGCAGAGGTATCAAAATAACAGTATAAACTGGATAAGTTGGTTTTTTTTAAAAATCATACAAATAGCCTGCAGGTTAAGTAGGCCATGGCAGACAGGGATCCAAGATCCTTCTAACTTGCTGTACTGCCACCTTTTGAATATGACTTTCCCTTCATGGTCCAAGATGGCTACTTAAGATCCAGCCGTCAGTCAACAGTAAGGAGGAAAGGAAGAAAGAATGGGCAAGTTCCTTCCCCCTTTAATGACATTTTCTAGAAAGCGTATGTGTAATATCTGCTTACCTAACCTCGGGCACAACTTAGTCACTTGGCCATAACCAGCTTCTAGGAAATATTCCTCATTCCAGAAACACAGGTGTCCAGAAAAATATCCTAAAATTTAGAAGTTCTACCACCAAAGAAGGAGAGGGAACAGATATTGGTAAACAACTGGAGATCTCTGACACAATCTGGAGAGAAAAAGCAAGAGCTGGTCAGGTAGAGAAGGGGAATATTGGCTTTCTCAGTTAGCATGTAGAAAGACAGGGACGGAGGGAACAGCTAAACATATTAACGGAGGTGGCTTTAAAGAGAGTCAAGATTGAGAAGGGCACTCATGTTTCATTAAGGAGTTAGAATTGGCTTTTGTAGTTGATGAGAGCTCCTGCTAGATCTTAAGTAGAAAGAAGACTGATCAGATTGGATTTGTATTGGGGGGGAGCTATTGGTAATGGCAGTGGTTATGGTGGCAGCAGTAATGACACAAATAATGAACGTTTACTAGTAGTCTGGTTACTGTTGCTCACTTAACACTTCCAGGTACCTATGACATAGGTAATATTACTGTCAACATTTTTAAGATGAGGAAACAGAGGCTCAAAGCGGTGATTCATCCAAGGTTACCCAATTGCAGGGCAGAGATTTGAACCCAGCAGAAGGCTACTACAGGCAAGAGGGAATGATGGCCCAAACCAGAGTTCTAGTGACTGGAATGAAGGGAAGAAAGAGCAGATTGTAGAACTTTTTAGGAGACTCAGTAGGCCTGGTTATCACCTGAATGTTGGCACACAGGAACGAGGAATCAAGACCAAGTGAGATTTTAAGTTTGAAAAATGGGTTGAATGAAGGTGACGTAAATGGAGAAAGGAAATCCAGAAGGGAAGCAGGCTTGGTGAAGAAAATAATGGATGTGTGATGTCAAAACCAGATCAGCAACTACACTGTTGAGATGGCCAAAAACAGACATGGTCAACGGAAAACAAACTGGTTTTCCTTAGATGAACTCGGTGGGTACTCAAATGAAATTTGCACTCAACAATTGATCCTTACTCTAACTTCAAGGAAACTCCTCTTGGGTTTCTCAAGTATAGTCCTCTTTTCCAGGAATAAGAGGTTCAAGTTTTAGAAACTAGTGACCTGCAGGTAGTTTACTAGCATTTATTGGTTTTCCTTTCTTGCTACTGTCTACCCACTTCAGACAGTAAAGCTGTTGATTCCATCAGATGAAATTGGTCCAAAACAAATGGATTATAATTAAGTTTGAGTGATCAAAATTCTAGCAGTCATCATAACTATAGAAAGGAAAAAAAAATAAGAACACACCCCAATTGAAAGAGTGCCTGCTTCAACTAGTCTGAAAGTAGAATATTAGCTTAGAATTGATGTTAGTACATATTTACTAGCTTTTATTTTCTAAGCTTCTAATATTATGAACCAGTGACTAGAATTTCCTATGGTCCATCTATATATCCCCATAAACTTTCTCTTTTATTTGTTAAAAAGTCAGAACAAAGTACGGGAAGTCTCCAATTTTCACCACAAAGTAATCCTACACACAAGGTCATAATGTAACTTGTCAAAGACTACTGAGGTTAAAATCAAAGACTTGATGTCAAATTAATAAATGATCAACTAAGATCAAGGCAGAACCAAAACTTCTACTTGGAGCCAAGGGATAATAAGAAGTGACAGAGAGAGAGCTCCCACTGTATTTATTTATTTTTCCTTGAAAATGCACATGAGCTACCATTTGAAAATGGTGAAACAAAGAGGTAAAAGTATATGAATTCAAAAAAGAATAAAGAAACTTTGAGAATAGCTGCTCTATGATCCAGGTTTCAGCCTTGGGTTAAAACTGTCCCAGAGTATAAATAGAACATGCACCTAAAATCATCTAACATAATATCTGAATAACTGTGGAAAACTGTAATGATGCCAGAAGAATAAGACAACAAATGGACAAATGCTATGAGCTTCAAAAAATGAGCAAGTGCAGTCTCCAAACTGCAGATATTACTACGGGAGATTAAGGGATGGTGATAAAGTGGCTATAAGTTGAAACAGTAATCATTAATAGCTAGCATGGCTTTACTATGTACAACTAACTCCATTTTATTCTTAGACAAAGTTATTACACAAAAAATATAGTCTGTAAACATAGTGTATAGTATATGTGGGCTACTGAAAAAGTAAATCAGAACTATCATGTAATCAATCTTATGATGAGCAACAATAAAGAACAAAAACAACATAATTTAAGCGGATTTTATCAAGTTGAAC
This sequence comes from Equus quagga, assembly GCF_021613505.1. Lineage (NCBI taxonomy): Eukaryota > Metazoa > Chordata > Mammalia > Perissodactyla > Equidae > Equus > Equus quagga. The sequence continues at coordinate 108,217,642 of NC_060275.1, forward strand.
GTACCAATTCATGAATCTATGTCAAACTGGGGAGGAGGTATTTCTGGCAGATCTCTCTTTGGACTCAGCTGTGACCTATTCAATAGTTTCATCAGTGACTTACCAAAGGAACAAAAACTCTGTTGAATGAAAGATCAGGATCTCCCAAATACAGGTGGTCCAAAGAGATTATATTAATCCCCAAATTATAATTTAAAACAAAAATTTGTAAAACTTTGCTCAAAGGATCGAAAAACCAGTTCAAAATGCAGGCTTGGGAAGAAATGGTTTAGCAATGGCAAGATACATGAAAATGAGTTGAAATGAACATTAAACTTATATTCTGTGTCATAAAACAAATCTCAACAAATTTTAAATGATTGAAATCAAAGTATATTTTCTAATGACATTGGAATTAAACTAGAAATCAATATCTGAAATAAATCTGGAAAATCCCAATATATTTAGAAATTTAAAAAATTTTGGAAATAACACATGGGAAGTTACAAGTGAAATCAGAAAATATTTACAATTGATGGAAAATGAAAATACATATATCACAACCTGTGGGATGCAGCTAGAGAAGTGAACACCAAATGCTTATATCAGAAAAGATGAAAGCTCTTAAGTAAATCATCTAAGTATCCACCTTAAATGACTAAGAAAAGAAAAGCAAATGAAACCCCAACTAAGCAGAAAGAAAGAAATAATAAAGATAAAAGCTGAAATAAATGCAATTAAAATAGAAAAATAATAGAGAAAAATGACTGAAGCCAAAATCCGGTACCTTTCAAAGACCAAAAAATTTGATAAACCTTCAGCCAGACTGATATACAGAGAAGGAGCAAGGAAGACAGAGGGAGAGAGGTAGGGAGGAATGGAGGGAAAAGCGGAGGGTGAGGAACAGAAGGGGATGGTAGAGGAAGGGGAGGGAGGAGAGAGCAAGGGAGAGGGGAAGAGGGAGGGGAGAATGAAAGAATGATCAATGTCAGGAATGGAAGACGACACATCACTACAGGTCCTACAGATTTGAAAGAATAATAAAATAATATTTTGAAAAGCTTCAGACCAATAATTTTGATAAAATAGATGAAATGGACAAATTCCTTGGGAGACATGAACTACTAAATTTCCATTCAAGAAAAAATAGCCCAAATAGACATTTACCCATTAAACAGAACTCATGTTAAAAGACTCTTCCACAAAGAAAGCTGCAAGTCCAGAATGCTTCACAAATTGTTTACCAAACATTTAAAAAAAGAAATAATATTAGCTCTACACAAGTTCTCCCCGGAAATACACTATAAAAGAATACTTCCCAACACATTAGGAGATCAGCATTACCCTGATATCAAACTCAAACAAAGATATTTCAAGACGAGAAAAACAATAGACCAATATCCCTCATGAATATGAATTAAAAAAATCCTTAATAAAATAACAGCAAATTAAATCCAACAACATGAGCAAGTGGTTTTTCCCCCCAGAAATGGAAACTGGTTCAGCATTCAAAAAATGCTTAATTTAATTCAAAAGACTGAAAAATAAAAACCATATGATCATCTCAATAGATGATCAATAGTTGCAAAAAAAAAAAAAAAGCATTTGACAAAACCCAACATTTGTTCATAATGAAAACTCTCAGCAAACTAGGATTAGAAGGAAACTTCTTCAGGCTGATAAAGGGTGAAAGACTGAGTGCTTTTTTCCCCTAAGATTGGCCAGCATATATGCTGTCACCACTTCTATTTAATATTGTACAGAAGTCCTAGCTAATGCAATAAGACAAGGCAGATACCAAGATAAACACAAATTAGAAAGAAAGAACTAAAATTGCCCTTATTTGCAGATGACATGATCATCTACATAGAAAATTGACAAAAAAGCTACTACAACTGATAAGTGACTTTAGCAAGCTCTCAAGATACAAGTCAGTTAATACACAGCAATTGTATTTCTATATACTAGCAATGAACACTTGTGATTTGAAACCATATCTGTGTCATCCTAAGACCAAAGGATGAAGGGTAGAAAAAATAAATGACTATTTTCTCAATATAAAAGATTGCTTCCTAACAGTCAGACACATAGAAAAATTACAGAGACTGTCTTGTGGTTTCAAGAAAAGTTCCATCCTGGAATGGTGAACTGCTTGAAAGGAATTTGAAGTGAGAGAAGTAAGATTCTCAGTCTTAGACAAGGCCACAATATGTCATAAGAAATGCTGCAAAAATAAAAGAAGAGGGGACCAGAATCATTTAAAAATTGTTATCCATACTCCAAGTTCTACAAAATGTGCATAAATGTACTGTATGCTGAAGATTATGTGAAGGACCTCTATGCACTACCAATTGTACACATATCATCTAATAGCCCAACTCAGCTAGTCATAAATTTGATCTCAAGCTAATGTGTGGGAAGTAATAAACATTAACAATAAATTTGTTTGCCTCCTTATAATTTAGTGGCCATTTGGAGAAATAAGTTGGATGGCTGCACCTCCCTTAGGAAACCTACAACGTAGTTTGAGCAGGCACCTTTTTTGCTCCCAATAAATTTCCCCCCTGCAAGTCCCAGCAACCAAGTCCTTTCCGCTGAACTTTGATCTACTTCCATGATTGATAGTCATGGCAATCATTTTGTTTCTTTGCGAAAAAGTGAAAACTGAGAAAGTAAGACTGAAGGAATAGGAAATTTACTCTACAGAGGAGATGGGATGAGAAGAATCAAAATGTTTCTATCAGAGCCTGGCCTAGGACTGAGAATCCCTGCCTAGAGGACACTCCTGTCAATGGACATGTGGCTCATTTCTCAGGAAGTTACAGCAGAGAGAACAAAGCGGATAACCAGATCTCTTCATTTTACAAACAACAGGATGTTTGGTGAAACTGTGATGATAGTACTAAATTCACTATGAAGCATTTTTCGCAGTCATTTGGATTATAAAGGCAATGTGTCAAATGCAAAGTGCATAGAAAAATCTAAAATTTATAGTTTCTCCTTCCCACATCCAACATCTCCTCCACAATATAAGTACTATTAACATTTGGTGTCTATCATCTATAATTTAACTTTGCTTATAAAATATATCACATATGTAATCTTTTATATTGAGATAACATTGTAATTTGATGTTTTCACTTAATAATATATCAAGAATATTCTTCCAAGCTGATTCAGATAGACTCACTTTAACAGCATTGTAGAATTTCAGATTATGGATATAACCCTCCTTATACTATTGTTCTCTTTCTGATGGTCATTTCAGTAATTTCCAGCTGTTGCCTATTCCAAAGAAAGGTGTCATAAACATCTTTGTTTGCATTTATGTATGCTTATATATCTTAAAAACCATATGCATTTTTTTGTTTTTGGATAAATCTCTGTGAATGAAACTGATAGATCAATGTGTGTCCACATATTAACTGTATGAAGTATTTCTAGGTCACAAGGCCTGTATATTCCCATCAATAGTGTATAAGAGTAGTTATTTTCCTACATTCTTACAAGCCCTGAATTCTAACCATATTTTTGGTTTTACCAAATTCGATGGTTGAAACTTGTGATTTCACTATTGTTTCCCTAATTATCTAGGAGGTCATGTAGCTTTTTATTTGCATTTTTTTCCCCTCAGCGGCTTGCCTATTTACATTATTTGCATATTTTTTCCTCTTTAGTTGTTTTGACTGTTACTGGGATTGTAATTATCTCCTCCCAGTCTATCATTTGTCCTTTCATCTTTTATGGGGGTGACTCAGTCAGAATTCTTAGTTGCAAACACAACCAACTTCCACTAGTTTAAAAAGAAAAGGAATTTATTAAAGGGTGTTAGATAGATCACAGACGTTCCAAGGAGAAACAAATAGATGATCTTTGAGTCTACAAAGCTAGGAAAAGTGTCCAAATTAAGCCGCTGAATTGTTCCACGGGACCCTCTGCTCTCTCCCAACACGCATTGTGCAGGATGTCACTGCCATTGCTTATTCCAATAGCTGGATGCTTCTCTGTTGTTCCCAAGATAATTAATTCCATGAGGCACCTCCTTCTTCACATAAAGCTTTTCAGTATAAGAATTTGGAATGGGTGCATCTTAATCACGAGGCCAAAGTCTCAACACTAGCTGCAAGAGAACCTGGGAAAGTAGATTTCTGGCTTCCATCTTAGGAAGGCGGAATTTATAAAGGGGACAACTACCCAAACATCTGAATGACATTCAAAAGTTGTTGACCAGCCAGTAAACATTTAAAATGTCCATTACATGGAGTCTTTGCCTCACACATGTTTTTAAATTTCACAGAAACAAGCATGTCATTTTTTTCTTTATATTTTTATGGCTTGGTCTTGCTTAAAAAAACCATCACCACATGGTGATTGCACAAATATTCTCTTGTAGTGTCTTCCAGGACTGTTGAGGTCTTATTTTTTAGCATTCAGATTTTTCATTCATCTGTAACTTGTTATATAATGAAGTATGAATAAAATTTTAACCTCTTCCAAATGTACAGCCCGGTTTTTCAATTTCATTAATTGAATAACACATAATTTATTCACTGACTTATACAGCCTTCTTTAATTATATATTATGATATCTTTTGTTCTATAGAATTGCTTTTTATTGCAGGCCACTATTAGACTGTTTCGTTAAAGTAGCTTTATAATAGGTTTTCATATCTACTAGGGCAAGCGTTTTGCTGTGCTCCATTTCAAAATTTTCTTGGCAATTTTCATGTTTATTCTTCCACATACAGTTTAGAATCACCTATGTGTTCCAAAAGAGGGGAAAAAATGAATTCTGATTGGAACTGCATTAAGTTTATACATTAATTTCAAGAGGACTGACATTTTAATGATATTAAGTATTCCTATCCAGAACATGATCTGTCTTTCCATTTATTTGGATTTTGTTTTATATCCTTCAATATAATTTTATAGTTCTCTTCATAGACTCTTTCTCATTAAATTCATGCCTAGGTATTTCATGGCTTTTTTCCCACATTATTATGAATGGGATCTTTCTCATTTCCATTTTTATAATGTCAACTTAGCCTATTTTTCTAACTGCGTCTGATTCTACAATATATAAAAGGTATAGTTTACCCTTCAAGTAAGTAATTCCCAGAGTACTCTAAATTAATAATTTAATCTTTTTATATAAAAATTGATTGTCTCATTCATTAGATTTATTATTTTTTTCAAATTGATACATCTACTAGATATTCATTGTCTAGGGTTTGTAGTTTCCACTTGTTTTTACCATAACAACTACGTGTTTGCGTATGTGCATCTTTACTGTTGACAAGACAATGTTGCAGCGTGACATGTTCATAAATTACTGACTCACATGAACCTATACATTCACAACTCAAAGTTTATTTCTAACTAGACCTCAAAGTTGAAGTCTCTAGCTAACACTGTGAAATAATCTCTACATATAGAACCTAGAGTTCCAGTTTCTACTTCAAACCAAAAGGTAAATTTCAAAATGATCATAAACTCAGGGTTCGATACATAAATGAAGGGTTTTTTCCCTGTAAAATGCTCACAGTATTTTAAACAAAATAAGGACTACAAACACGCTTGCACACAAAAATAATTCTGATCTCACGTACAAAATGATCAAGGTTGGGAGCACCAACAGTGCTCTGGTGAGAGAAAGTGTTTTGTAAAGAGTAGAGGGTTCCAGATACAGTAATAGTACTGCTGGCTGCAGCAACAACCTGGGTCAAATGAACCTAGTTTTGGTCAAGGCCCTGTGAGATGCCAGGTTTTATAAGTCCCTTACCTTCTCAGTATGCAGTTTCTGCATCTATAAAATGAGTGAGTTAGTCTAATGGGCACTTAGGCTTCTCTCAGTTTTCACGTTCCAAGACTCCAAATTTTGAAAGTGGACTCCGTCACTCCCCCAAGACCATGGGAAATGTTGACATGTCTGAATCCATGGAAACAGAACTATTTCAGGCACATAGAAACCACAACTTTCAGGCAAACTGATCAACCTTTTTTTTGTTGTTTCTAAAGACACTTTACCATAGCCTGGATCACGGCTGATTACGCCACTACACATATGGAAGTGCTGATTAATTTAGTCAGAAGTTATATTTCTATATCAATTCTGCTACTACAGAAAGAGATATAGCTTTTGCTTATTTCCACGCCTTGGACTGGTTGACACAGGATGTTCAAATGTAACTTGGACTAAAATGTGTGCTGACATCAGTAACCATCTTTATACAGCCACACCAGGAACCACGGGTGTTTCTGAAGCCAGGCCCTCTACACATGCCATGGCAAATTAACCATATCCCAGTTTACAGTAAAATCCATTTGAGCCACATTCTGAGACATTTTCTAGCATGTTCCTAGTATGTAAACATAAAAAATAAATATACACAATTTTCAACATGTAGTTTATATTCTAAAGACTTATAATTACAGAACCCACATGTGTATATCCAAATAAAGTAAGGCTTATGGCAGAATCCTATTACATAATTTTTTAAAATCTAAAATGAAATTTTAAGCCCTTCTCTTCCAAAATTTATCCAATATACACAGAGAAAAACCACAAAAAATGTTGGACAATATCTCTCATAGTTCAGTGTTTCACGGGACCAAAGTGGGCGCCTGTTTTTCTACTCAGGAAGTTTCTCTGTTTCAGAGATTAATGCTTTAGGGAATTGTTAGAGGTTTTGAATCCCTTAAATACACTTGAACCCTTCAGGTATTAAATTCAAGACAAAAATGAGCCATAAGTAATAGATATCAAGAATATTAAAATAGAGAGTTGGTTACCAGTATGAATCAGGCGCTCAAACTATGCGAAAGACAGTCTATGGCTGGTGGTAACCAGATTACTAAAAACGGTTTGGGGGTATGTTATTGTTTTATGAACTTTCTTAGTACATAGAATTAAGAGGCAGATCATCCTCTTTTAATCTCATCTTTCCACAAATGGATTCTCAGGCTCCTTTCTCAATGTTGTAAATGAGCCTAATTAAAGACCCTACACCATTTACACATCAAGGTAACCATCTGTGAATTGCCATTTTCATCTGGCTTGATTTACAGAACAAGTCAGCAATATTCCAAGGAGTTACAGACCCTTGCCCTGAAGTAAAAATAAAGAATCCTTGCTCTAAGAAATAATTGGTTCCACTGTCCATGGGAATGAAAGACAGTTTGCTTAAGTCTAATTAGATCACCGTTTGGTGTACTTGACTCAAGAGAAGTAAAATGGACATTCGCATGACCATAAACCTTATCTCCATGTGTTGATAGGTTCACTGATGCTAAATGATGTTTATTGGTTCTCCAAGTTTGCGTCAGTCATTCATGTTTTCAGTCAACGGGCAAGTTTCTGTAAATAAATACCACACTGAGGAAAAGTGAAATTAGTTTGGTCATGCAAAGTCAGGAAAACTGAAGGAACATGTCATTTCTAGTAACTTCTATGCAGAACTTCCTAGGGGGGAATGACAATATCCCTGTAGATAAATGCAGTGAGGAAAAAGGGATAAAACAAGTCTCTTTTATTCCATTAACATTTTCCATTGAAGGTGACATTTTTAGGAAGTCACCAACAATGGCTTCATCTTTCTTCTTGCTCTTTTTATTGGCCAATGGCTTTTACAGCATATCCTCTTTAATTTTAATTTTGTTCCTCAAGAGCTTAAGTAGTCTTACAACACATTTTTCTAGATGGATGAAAGGCAAAGTTACTTGGTAACTTTTGATAACCTTGCCACCAGAAATATAGTTCCTATTGGAGAAATCAGGCCCATAGGTCAAAAGGCTTTTATTTCATTGAAGTATAATCAACATATAATATCCTACTAGTTTCAGGTGTAGCCATCGTGATTCAATATTTATATACATTATGAAATGATCACTATGATGAGTCTAGTTACTATCTATCACCAAAGTTACTACAATATTATTGACTATATCCTCTTTGCTGCACATTATATCCTCATGACTTATTTATTTTATAACTGGAAGTTTGTACCTCTTACTCTTTTTTACCTATTTTGCCCGCCCCACAACCCCTACTCCCACTTCTGGTAAGCACCAGTTTGTCTCCTGTATCCATGAGTCTGTTTCTGCTCTGTTTTGCTTGTTCATTTGTTTCGTTTTTTAGATTCCACATATAAGTGAAATCATACGTTATTCGTCTTTCTCTGTCCACTATTTCACTTAGCGTAATACCCTCTAGGTCCATCCATGTTGTTGTGAATGGCAGGATATTATTCTTTTTTATGGCTGAGTAACAAATATACACATACATATCACATCTTCTTTATCCATCCACCTATTGATGTACACTTAGGTTGTTTAATATCTTGGCGATTGTTAATAATGCTACAACCAACATGGGGTCTATCTCTTCAAATTAGCGTTTTCCTTCTCTTCAGATAAATACCCAGAAGTGGAGTTGCTGGATTGTACAGTAGTTCTATTTTTAATTTGTTGAAGAACCTCCATGCTGTTTTCCATAGTGGCTGCACCAATCTACATTCCCACCAACAGTGTATGAGCATTCCCTTTACTCCACATCCTTGTCAACACGTTATTTTTCGTCTTTTTGATAATAGTCATTCTGACAGGTTTGAGGTGGTATTTCATTGCGGTTTTGATTTGCATTTCCCTGGTGATTAGTGATGTTGAGCATCTTGTCATGTACCTGTTGGCCATCTGTATATCTTCTTTGGAAATTTTTCTATTCAAGTCTTCTGCCCATTTTTTAACTGGGTTGCATTTCCCTGGTGGTTAGTGATGTTGAGCATCTTGTCATGTACCTGTTGGCCATCTGTATATCTTCTTTAGAAATTTTTCCAAATTTTTCTATTCAAGTCTTCTGCCCATTTTTTAACTGGGTTGTTTGGACTTTTTTTGATATTAAGCTGCATAAGTTCTTTATATATTTTGGATATTAAGACTTTATTGGATGTATGAATGAAAATATCTCCTCCCATTCAGTAGGTTGTCTTTTCATTTTGTCTACGGTTTCCTTTGCTATGCAAAAGCTTTGTAGTTTGATGCAATCCCAATTGTTTATTTTTGCTTTTGTTGCCATTGCCTGAGGAGACTGGTCCAAAAAAACATTGCTAAAACTGTTGTCAAAGAGCTGACTGCCTATGTGTTCTTCTAGGAGTTTTATGGTTTCAGGTCTACATTCAAGTCTTTAACCCTTTTTGTATATGGCGTTAAGATAGTGTTCCAGTTTCATCATTTTGCATATGGCTGTCCAGTTTTCCCAACACCACTTGTTGAAGAGACTATCTCTTTCTCACTGAATATTCTTGCTTCCTTTTCCATTAATCTATGCAAATGCCATAATGTTTTGATTACCATAGCTTTGTAGTATAGTTTGAAATCAGGGAGCATGATACAGCTTTGTTCTTCTTTCTCAAGATTGATTTGGCTATTCAGGGTCTTTTGTGGTTCCATACAAATTTTAGGATTCTTTGTTCTTGTTCTGTGAAAAATGCTATTGGTATTTTGATGGTGATTGCATTGAATCTGTAAATTGCTTTGGGTAGTATGGACATTTTAACAATATTAATTCTTCCAATTTATAAGTATGGTATATCTTTCCATTTATTTGTGTCATCTTCAACTGCTTTCATCAATGTCTTATAGTTTTCAGAGTACAGGTACTTTCGCCTCCTTGATTAAATGTACTCCTAGGTATTTTATTATTTTTGATGTAATTGTAAATGGGTTTGTTTTCTTTATTTCTCTTTCTGACAGCTCCTTATTAGTGTATAAAAATTCAACTGACTTCTGTATATTAATTTTGTATCCTGCAACTTTCCTGAATTCATGTATTACTTCTAATAGTTTTTTCATGGAGTCTTTAGGGTTTCCTATATATAGTATCATGTCATCTGCAAATAGTGACAGCTTTACTTCTTTTCCAATTTGGATGCCTTTTATTTCTTTTTCTTGCCTAATTGCTAAGGCTAAGAGCTCTGATACTATGTTGAATAAAGTGGCAAGAGTGGGCATCTTTGTCTTGTTCCTCATCTTAGAAGAAAAGCTTTCAGCTTTCACTGTTGAGTATGATGTTATTTGTGGGTTTGTCATATATGGTCACAAGTCCTTTGACAATGGAGTCTGAATAAGGGATATCAGCAAATCCAGATAAGCTGTTAAATGAAATCTTAAGGAATTTCTTTCCTGTGGGTAATAGCGCAAACTTCTAGTTGTGTGAGTTGGCTTGAGTAAAATTCTTTATATTCAGAGAAGTGTGACAGAAAGGAATAAAGCCAAGTCCAAAGGGAATGTAGATGCTTTGGAGTGACTTTTGAGAAGAGGTTGTCTCCAAGTATAGCTGTATCTACATGACTGAAAAACAGCTGATCAGAGAGTGGCAAAATCTCTTAAATATCAAGGCAATAGTTGCTTCATAGAAACAGTCCTACATTTAATGTTTTGCCCATTTTTTATTTGGTTGTTGGTGTTTTTCTTATTGAGTTATAAGAATTCTTTACATATTCTAGATTCAAGTCCTTGTCAGATCTATACTTTGCAAACACCTTCTTCGAGCATGTGGTCTGCCTTTTTTTTTAAGCAGGGTCTTTTGAAAAACAAAAGGTTTTAAGTTTAATGAAGTCCAATTTATTGATTTTCTCTTTTATTATTTGGGCATTTTGTGTCTTATTTAATAAGTCTTGGCAAATGCAAGGTTACTAAGATTTTTCTCCTATGTTCTCTTGTAAAAGTTTTGTTTTGTTTGTCTGTTTATTGTTGCTGATAGTCTTAGCTCTTGTATTTTGGTCTACAGTCCATGTTTAGTTATTTTTGTATATAGTGTGATGCACAGGTCAGGGTTAATTTTGTAGCATATGACTCTCCAATCATTCCAGCACCATCTGTTATAAAGATTATCCTCTCCCCATTGATTTGGCTTGGCACATTTGTCAAAAATCAGTTGTGTAAGCCTATTTCTGGACTCTCTCCTATTCTACTGATCTATTTGTCTGTCTTCACATTAATACACACTGTCTTGTTTCCTGTAGCTTTATAGTCTTAGAATCAGGCAGCAGTCCATTTCTAAGGACTGGATACAAGGTCAGAACCAGATAAAAATAGGTGCCATTTGGTGAAGAGGCTCAGAGAACTCTGCTGGAGCTCCTTAAGTCTCTCCAGCCAAAGTCAGGATTGACCCTGAAGACCAAGTAAAGCTGATGCTACAGGAAGGACTGAAGCAGCCCCAACCACAAAGTGGAATCACAGAGAGAGAGGAAGAGTACAGAGGGCTAAGTAGGGCTTACAAATACTTGACCTCAGACTCTTAGATGTAGATTAGATATGATATTGGAATAACCAATTCAGCATCTTTTTTCATGTAGTCCTGCCTAGATAACAGATGAGCAGTCCACTGCAGTTCTACCTTTGTGAGATAAATACCTAAAAACCCAAGCCACGAGAACACTTTTGGATGTCTACACACTACCAGAAACAAATATACTTGCCTAAGCACACAAATAGGAGAGTTGAGGCAAGTTTAATTGGTTAGCTTGGCCTTATCCTGCCAAAATGTGATAGCCTTTTTTCTTCCTTTTTATTCTCAGATCTCATAACATGAATTTTACTCAGCTAGTCTATTGTTCCCTAGGTCTACACATAGCTTTTATAACTACAAGACTTGTCCATATCAATAAGTCAAACCAGTAATATACTAATTGAGCAACCAATGAGAAAGGCTTTCTAGATTTCCAGTGTCAAAGAATACATGTACCGCAATAAAAAGAAAATAAGTATATCAAGAAAGGAGATGAAAATATGGCTATTTTCCTAAAAGCATAAGAACAAATCTGGCTCCAAAAAAAGCTGAAATTGACTTGGCTAGGACTCTGATGAGCATAGTCTGAGACAATAAAACGGTTACGGAGTCTGAGTTCAAGTGGTCATTTCTCCATAGTTTCTGGGGAAGATCATTTCAGCTGGAGTTCATCGTTCAACAGAAGTCTGCAACAAGGCACAAGGCTAGAGGAGGCATGCAAAATTACTGCGGCTAAGAGCCCAAATGGAAAATTAAGTTTCACGCAAATGCATGTGGAAGTTGGTAACAGAGACCTTATCCTGCAGGAATGTGGCCCCTTCAATTAGCCAAGTTTGAGCCATCTTGGGGCCTGATCCATCTGGCTCTGTGCATACTGAACAGTTAAATTGGGCTTTAGTTCAGACAGGATAAAAATTATTGCCACAGGAATGTTCTAGAGATTTTGAAATGTAGAAATGGCCATGTTACTAGAGGAGAAAATCCTTCATGGAAAGCCTAAAGCCCTTCATTTGTGTCTAGTCATAGATCTCTTTTTCTCTGCATCTCAGAAGGTTTCATGCACATCCTTTCACCTGTAGTTAAAAACGTGCACTTCAATGACAAGCAGGTGCCTTCATTCTCAATTCAGATTTTAGAAAAACCCAAGGCACGACATTTAAGAAGGTATTACATAGGATCCTACAAAACTAATAAATTCAGCACCCCAACTTCAATACTTGGATGACTTAAATATTAGTGAAAATACACATCAACATATATTATAGTCACATCAATAATTCACGTGTCCAAGGCAAGTATGCATTCAAATCGGGGTCATTTATTCTATCTACTTCATGTTCATGTCTCTTTTATTAAAGTTTTCATTAAAAATGTGTGCTATTGGCAAGTGTTTATAACATGTTGTTGCACACTGGTATTCTGAGCATCTACTCTCACCTCCAGGCTTTAGAGAGGCTAGAAACAACCGACGTTCTGTTTTCAAATTCTGATACAGATACTTTCAGCTGCATGAGCTCAGGAAAAGTACTTCCACTTCTTATCCTAAATTTATTAATCTGTAAAGTGGAGATACCATTGCCTACTAGGGTTCTGGTAAAGAGGAAAAAAATACAACCTTTACATAGCATTTAGTGAGGGGCCAAAATACTCCAATAAATGTTACTGTTCCTCTGTTCCCGCTTCCTCTATCACTCTTACAAAATAAATTGGATTAAACATGTTCTTCTTCTTGGGACTCTTATTGTTGCCTACTATATAATATTGAGAAAGGATAAGCGTGGAAGGGCAAACTATATTAATTTACTACATCTGCTCCTGGATTATTCCTCAACACTCCTATTTCAGCACTCCATTTTCGTCACCATTTAGCTTCTTTGCCTCCTGGATTTAGACTTTGCCGTAGTGTACATCCAGATTTGCAAGGTAATATATTATGAGAGAAAACAAGAAATAAAAGAGATGCTGCGTAGGGGCAGTAAGAAGACCTGGAGAGGCAGTAAGAAGACAAAGGCTTGTGTGTAAGTCCACAGAAGAACACTAATTGTCTTTGTTTTTCTGAGTCTTACTTCCCATATTAGAAATGTGGATAATAATGCTTATTACGAATGAAATGCCATAAGAATTTGTGAGGATCCAATACAATTATTTGTGAAATTTCTTCATAAGTGCTAAATAAATTTTCATGATTGACACTATTCTTGTCATTATAAATTTACAGAGATAGATTGGAATTCTTTGCTTCACATTATCATCTTGCTCCAATCCTAAAGTTAGTCCCATCAAATTTAATGTGGAACTTCCACAGACATCGAGCTTACCAGAAATGGCATTAGAAAACTTCAGCTGACACCACTTAATACCTGAAGACCAGACTAAATTTGGGGTTGTTTTGTGATTTGAGCCAATCAACCATAGTGAGCACATGTTATGTCTGTGCAGTACACTTCCTCAAAAAGCCATCTGAACCCTCGGTGAATTCTAGAATCAACCTGGACACTGTAGGCTCCTGAGTTTTCTGGGAGTATCACTTGATCTTATACTCCCTAGGTAACTGTCAGCTGGACTGCCATAAGACAATCTAAATCTCCGAAACTCGTAGTCCAAAGCATCTCAACGTGTGGGAGTAACAGTCATCCGTGTTAGTATCACATGCTAACACACCATTAACATTAAAACAGAGAGAGAATTTAGGTGATTGCAAAACAACAAAATAAGTGAAATCAACAGTGTCATGTTTAAACATTTCCAGCAATGCTAAGGCTCCAAAACAGCTGAAAACAATTTGAGGAATAAGATCAGCCAAGGAGAATGTCTAATGTCCATGAATGTAGGAGTCTCTCTGCAGTCCCTGCCATAGCCATAGAGGCAGCATTCGAGACAGTTTTCAAGCCTGGTTCCTGCTAAACTTGGTGAAAATTATTTCCTGGCATTGTTTCAAGTTCTTCATTCTGGAGCCAGACTGTCTGGGTTCAATTCATAAGCTGACCACTTACTAGCAGTCCAACCTTAGGCAAGATCCTTAACCTCACTGCTTCAGTTTCTTCATCTGTAAAATGGGGGTAATGATAAAGCTATCTCATTCCAGTATTGTAAAGATTAAATTGGAAGTAAGTAGAATAATTCTGGGAGCAAGGTAGTTGCTTACTAAGTATTAATTTTTATTATTATCGTAAGTGGTATGTAAATACTCAAAAAGAAATAACTTTTTACATGTCTTTTATACCGTACCAAACTGATGCCTTCAATTTTTATGAGATGTGAGGCATGTACTATTATCCTCACTTTAGGCTGAATTTCCAACATTACTTAACAAGTTGGTGGGTTAGTTAAGATTTCTAACATTTCCCTTCCTCCCACATCTACCCACCCCCATTAAACCTCAATGCCTCCAAGAGTTTTAAAGTTTCTTAAAAACACAAATGAATGAAGTCATAGCTGCGGGTGATTGTTACAAGAGAAAACAAGCTCTAAACAAGCCAAAATTCCATGTTTGAAAGGAAAGCTAAGCAATTACCTTGTCATTTTCTAGTGAACAATGCAGCCAAGTTATTTTGTTATTAGAGAGAACTTTCAATCTGTAAAGTTTCATATAGAGTTGAACCAAGTAAACTCAATACAAAGAAGACAAAGGGTTATACAGATACTTTTTAAAAACAATCTAACAATGGTGAAATGGGTGAAGGGGTCAAGAGGTACAAACTTCCAAGCATAAAATAAACAAGTCCTGGGGATGTAACGTAGAGTATGGTGACTACAGTTAATAATACTGTATGAAATATTTGAAAGCTGCTAAGAAATCTTTAAAGTTCTTATCACAAGAAAAAATATTTTTGTAACTATGTATGATGACAGATGTTAACTAGACTTATTGTGGTCATCATTTCACAATGTATACAAATATTGAATCCTTATGCTGTCCACGTAAAACTAATATATTGTTATATGTCAATTGTACCTCAGTTTAAAAAAATAGAGGCAAAAAGAAAAAAAAGCTATCTAAGAAAACATGAGATAGATCTCATATCACGGAGGTCCATACCAAAGGCAGGCATCAATTGATATACGGGTGTAACTATGAGTATACATGCTGGCTTAATGAAAAGGAAACAACAAAAACAGCAAATTACGTTCCAAAACCAAACATTAACATAAGGAAACTTGTCCAGATTTTGGTAAAAACTGCCTGACTCATATTAGCTTTGTATCCCACTCTGTTCATGAAAACTGCTAATTATCAGAGTGGGTCAACACCCCAGCTGAGAAAGGAACAAGGCACACACAAAAATCCCAGCAGTGCAAAGATCTTCATCGAGGTTGTGGGCTTCCAGTATCTTCTGCTCTGCCATGCCCTTTATCTATCCAAAGAGGAGGGCACCATGACCACACATCCTATCACACAACGAGAGCACACTTGGGTGTTCATTGCTCTCTTCCTCCCAGTAAGGTGAAGCAGAGGATTTATTTCCTCATGAGAACATTAGATTCTCTATGTCTGAAAACCATAGACTAGGGAGCACCTCAAAGATACCATTAATTCTGCAAAAACAGCATGACTAATTAAGGCTTCAAGCTTCTTGCACATCTTTGATACAGTAAAAACCAGTCTCCCAAAGCAAATGTCAAACTGAAATTATCTTGAGACTGAGGGAGTGTTTTCTTAGAAATGAAGCATTACTCAAGTAGGCAAAAGTAATGAATAAGTTCCCTCTCTCTTTCTCTGTTAATGTGACAGGAAAGGAGGAGTCATTAACCTTTTAATAATGCTGCTATATCATTTCCCATGTAAGGACAATAACACAACTATTCTTTAGTTCCTCACTCCAAATCATCAGCATATATAGCAAAATATCAATTGAGGACCATTTTGAAAAGGAAAACCCTAGGCAAGTTTTTGTGGCCTGACAAATCATTACCCCTTTTAAAGAATGAAAGTATAAATCATCAAAACAATGATTAATTTAAAAATCATTTATTTTGGTTTTATAATGGAGGAAAACATTGAGTTAGACACACATACAAACAATAATTTGGATATAATTTCTCTCTGTATTTGCTAGGGCTTGACAAGGCCTCAGGTCAAATCTAAGTAGTTACCTCTACAGTCAAGAAACAGATTATCTTCTCACAGATGACTACTGTTTCCAGTTAACAGACACTCCAAGCACTTTATTGTGCATGCAGGAACCACTTCCTCTTCCCTGACCAAACCAGACTTCATCTCCATCAACCATATTGTAGATGTGCAAATGTTTCTTCAGGCTTTCCGAGCTCAGCTTTTGATTCTTGCTCAATCCAGGGAAAACAAGCATGGTTCAAAGTTCTATACTTAATATTTCAAAGATGTTAAACCCTTCATCCACCCACCTTTTCCAATCCTGGCCACAATGTAAGAGGTAAAGAAATTAAGAAGAAAGACAAGAATTTCCCTATGTGTGCCAACCAAGATAAGCTGGTCCATCTAAGATCTTTCTATACATCTGCCTTTCATGTGAGGAAGCCAGTGTGAGGTGTTTGTTTTTCTTTACAGGCATTGCATTGAGGTTCTGACCTACAAATTCAAGTATGGTATGAGAGGACAAGGTGATCCTTGGCTAAATTTATTGACTCTTAAAAATCAGAATTCAGGATAAAAATCTCTCGCTAGATTTAGCTGGTTCCTTTCTCCTAAAATGCTGTAGCAAGGTAGAAAAGATGGGATTGGCTAGATCAATAACTCAAACATATAGGAAGAGAAGTGGCTCCATGAGGAAGCCTGAGGATCAGGACCCTCGCAGATTTATAAAACTCAAGTTGTCTTTGTATGGTTCATAAAAAAGTATTACATGAAAAGTTTGGCTGCTCATTGCATTATTTATTGCAGACCCTCTAGAACAAATAACTGTTAAACACATAAAAGCGTTCATGTATTAAGTGGGGAAAAGCAAATGAAATCAGTTAAACAAATTGTAACGAGAATTGCCACAAGAAGAAAGGCAGAAAGTACTCAGAGGTTCGTATTTAATTTATGAAAGAAAGATGCTACAGTTCTTTTTCTTAAATAAGGTCCCAAATCAATTGAACAGGCAGGCAAGTTGTTGTTGTGGGATATAAAAATTTTAGGAGCATAAGACATGTTGATGAAGACCAGAGGAAGGCTTTGGTATGGATTCAGGTTCTCCTCCTCTTCCATTCCTTCCTTCTTCCCACACAAAGCCTGTCTAGGTCTGTCTTGTTCTAGGGGTACAAAGGTTAACCTGGTTTGCTCCATGGCATCAACTGGGTAAACAGCAAACCAAGTTTCCTTTCATTTAGAATCATCTGAAAGGTTCAGTTAGTTCTCATACCAATTGAGGGTTCTGGTTTAAGTAAAGAACAGGTTGCATGCACCATAAATTTTTACTTTCTAAATAGCCCCAAATTCTTGGTCATGTCAACTGTTCTGAACTCCTCTGTATCAGAAGTCAAGTGCTAGACAGGACTTTCTCATTCTGGTTTTGAGAAGAACAGGTACACAAGCCCTGAAATCTGTCAGTACCAAAACTGGCTGCATGTGGTGCCCTTGGAGGATTACACATCCCAGCCACTTTCAAAACGGATTTGAGTGATTTTCTTCTTTCTTTCAGCAACAAACTGAAAGCATTGAAGAAATACATAAAAAGTCATCCTCTTGTTAGTTTTCCCATACACCAGGACATAAACGGAGCCTGGAGAAGTGGAAAGAGATCACTGGGCTGGGGTTGGAGAAGAGGGTCTCTAAGAATCTCTTCCAAGCTATAAAAATACCAATTATTTTAACTGCTAAGCTTGTTGAAACCATGTGTCAGAAGGCATGCTCTTTTAGGGTCTCCTTGGATCCCCAAAGGTGCCAGAGGTCCCATTTACTAATGTATTAGTCAGAGTTCTCCAGAGAAACAGACCAAAAGGAGATTACACATAAATATAAACAGATTTATTACAAGGAATTAGCTCATGTGGTTATAGAGGCTGAGAAGTCCCAAGATCTGCAGTTGGTAAACTGGGGTCCCAGAAAGGCCAGCAGTGTGTTTCTAGCTTGACTCCAAAGGCCTGAGAACCAGGAGAGGCGATGGCGTAAGTTCCAGTTCCAGTTCAAGTCTGACTCTGAGTCCAAGGGCAGAAGAAGAGCAATGCCCCAGCTCAAAGACAGTCAGGCAGAGAGAGAGAACTCTTTCTTTCTCAGCCTTTTATTCTATTCAGGCCTTTAAGGGATTGGCTGAGGCCCACCCGCACTGCAGAGGGCCGTCTGGTTTACTGAGTCCACGGATTCAAATGTTCATCTCATCCAGAAACAACCTAACAGGCACGCCCAGCATAATGTTTAACCAAATGTCTGGGCACTCTGTGGACCAATCAAGTCGACGGGTAAAATTAACTATCACAACTAAAACGGCAGTGACGATGGTTAGGAGGGACGCTACTCCCCATTCCTCCTGTTTCCCTGTGAAGGAACTTCCATGCAACCAAAGCTCCTTGCCTCTCTCTGCAGTCTCCCATGCTCATACTCAGAGAAGGAAGAGAAGAGGGATGTTGAGTGTAGAGTCTGGAAGACAGAACCAGGTATACAGAACTCTGCGCTGTCTGGGTCCTCTACTTTGCAGGCAACTAAGTGCACGCCCCACCCTCAGCTCTCAGCCCCATGGACAGGTTTGAGAGAGGGGAGATGCTCAATTCAAGGAGTTCCTAAAACACTAATATTTGGTGCATTTGCTGGGAACCTAAAAAAATGAGTTATGGATTTCTGGAAGCAAAATAATGCCTGGAGAGTGTGGAGATTTTGTGAGAGGCTTGCCTTAAGTACCTTAAACTCTGGGGGTATATTACCAAGCTTAGGCCAAGGGGTGTGAGCAAGCTCCAGTTGTGGGAACCTTAGAAATCTTCACTGTACTGTTCCAGTTCTAGCACGTGAGATGCTGCAGCTCCATCTGACATGAGGCAGGTTCCACTTGGCCTAGTGTTACGGCTGAGGATAGGGAAGAGAGTAGACCAGCTTCCTAAGACTCTGTTGTAGGTTCAATTGTGTCTGCCAAAAAGATATGTTGAAGTCCTAATCCTCAGTACTTCAGAAGGTGACCTTATTTGGAGATAGGGTCATTGAAGATGTAATTAGTTAAGATGAGGTCATACTGGAGTAGAGGGGGCCCCTAATCCAATATGACTGGCGTCCTTGTAGAAGAGCAGAGACACATACACACAGGGGAAAGTAATGTGACGACAGGTAGAGATTGAGATGCTGCTGCTGCTGCAGGTCAAGGGATGCCAAGGACTGCAAGGAAGGATTCCTCCCTACAGGCTTCACAGCGAGTGTGGCCTTCTCAATACCTTGATTTCTGCCCTCCAGACTCCAGAACTGTGAGACAATAAATTTCTGTTGTTCTAAGTCATCCCGTTTGTGGTACTTTGTTATGGCAGCCCTAGGACACTAATACAGACTACTACACTATCAAACCTTACCATTTTAGACAAAGATTAAGACAAACACATAGGGTCCTTATGATGTCATAAAATGCAATCCAAGGAAAAAAATCAGTCTTTTTCTAAATATAAGTACCCCTGCCTCAATTAGGGGCAAGGTGCTTCTATGGCCCCCGGCTGAGAGAGTGCAGCAGGAAGGACGGAGCCAGGCAGCGGCAGTGAGAGCATCAAAATTCACCAACCCAGCACTCACTGTGTTCCCTCCACCCCCAGCTTCTGGATGCCGCTATTCACTAACCCAGTCTACTTCAACAGACGTGAATCTATAAAGTATTAAGAATAATGACAACTGTTCATTAGGCATTTTCCATATGCCAGGCAGTGACTTAGTAGTCTTCACATAGATTATATTCTGATGCTTGCAATAACTTGACACACCCAACATAACGTTTAACCAAATGTCTGGGCAGTCTATGGATCAGGCACACTGGGCACTTGAGAGATAAGCATTTTTATCTCCATTTTTTGGAATAAGAGACTGAGCTTTGTACAGGTCCAATAAATCGTGGAGCCCAATTTTAAGGCCACGCCTGTCTGAGTCTAAAGCCCCAGCTCAGTCCCAGAGATCTTTCAGAACATGAAGAAACAGATGGATTGCCTGCAATTTAGAAATTTAAAGAATAAATCACAGTGCCAGAGATGAACAAAAAATACAAGCCCTCCTCAATAATTATTCATCAAAGTGCTTCTCAAGATGTGAGAGATTCTCAGTGATCAAAACACAAAATAACACTCTTATTGAGAGAACCCCACTGAAGACTTATTTTCTGATTCTGGTAGGGAAAACTAAACCAGGTAGGTAAGTTAAAACTTTGGTTTGTATAGCTCTGACTACATTTTAAGGTTCAGAACAGTCAGAAGGAGAATGGCAGAGGATTGTTTTTATCCTTAATCTATTTCTTAGTATCACAAATTTTGGATTACTTTCTACAAACACTGCAGAGAAACACTGTTCTGGAAACAACAAATAGGTTGATACGAAGACAGATGGCTTGCAAGAATCAGGCCTGCAAACTCCTTGCTAAGCTGAGCTAGGATTTTGCTACAAGTCATCATTATTCTTGGGATAAAGTCTAAAGTGACCCTAACTTGAGAGGACACATTGTTTCTCTCACCACCACCACCACTTACTGTGTGCACTCAACACTGGAACCACACATTCACTCTACAACAGCGCTTTCTCAAACTTTAAGGTGCCTAAGGAGTCACCCAGAGAACTTGTTAAAACGCAAATCTGGCAGGTCTGTTTGAGGCAAAGCCCGAAATTCTGCATCTCTAACAAGTTCCCGGGGATGCAATGATGCTGGTTCTGGATCCACCTTGAATAACCTGGAGCTAGATGACCAATGTTCCCAAATTCCCCGGCACTTTCACACTTCTGAGCTTTTCCTCACATGCAGACACAACTGTTTCTTCCACTTCCCACTGGGTGACTCTTTCTCATCATGCAAAGCCCCAGTCAAACATCAGCTCCTCTATGAAGCCTCCGCAAGATGCACTTCCCCAAGCACAGCTGCTCCTTCCTCTGGGTCCATTGTGGTTTCTAAGTAATATAATTGAATCATACTTCTCCTTCATTTGTTTGTCTTTGCCCCAGATTGCACTTCTAGAGGGCAAAAATGGCATCCACTGCATCTTCTTACCGTAAACACTCTGCACCATGCCTGACATCCAGGAGGTAGCAAACTGAGTTAGGTGGATGAACGAAACAGACCAAAGAGGCTGTGGTTTCAGGAGTTTACGCTTTCTCCATTTTTCAAAATCTGATCAGCGGTTGGTCTTCAGTTCGTTCAGTCCCTTGCATTGCAACTGGCTCAACTTTGTTGACTTGTATTTGCTTTAACGATTCTTTTAAAAACATGTCATCATTTTCTGTGGCCTGCAATTTTAAATCATAGAACCCTGCAGTGAAGAACGGAATCCAGAAAAAGATGCCTTTGTTCAAGGTACTGAGTAGCGGTATGATCCTGAACAAATTACATGTGCTCTCTGCCCCAGTCCTCTCACTTCAAAAGTGGTTATAATCATGGCACCTGCCTCATTCGTTCTGGGGTTAAATGAGTTAACATATGTAACGCACTTGGAACGGTGCCTGGCACAGCATAAGCACCAGAGAATGGGTAGCTGTTGCTATCCTTTATGCCTTTCAGTGTTTATCAAGACATGGTTCTTGCTATTGAAGAACTGGAGACAAGTGTCTGTGCTGCTCTGCTTTCTCTCTGTCACCTGTTAGATGATGCTGTCTTCTGCCATTGTCTTATTAAGCTTTCTTTGACATGTTTCCCACTTCACCTTCTTACATAACTTCAAACATGCCTTTATGTCGTTTTCTGCTTTTTCATTCTTGTCTGTCTCAGCTCATTTGTGATGTTCCTCCTACTGATACTACTCCTAAAGATTTGGTATTACTTTCCCCTTGACTCTGTGCCTGCCTTTGTCCCTTTCATATGGGCTTTAAAATCTGAGCTCATAAGAGATCCATTCACACGGGGTCCAATTTCTGCTGATTGGAAATGGTCTCGATTATATGATCAGAATTTCATTTTTTATGTTTTTATTTTATAGCCTTTCCCATCATTACTTTTTCCAACTTCTGAGAGACAAAACTATCAGCAAAGAATGTCTGAATTTATCAGATGCTCTCTGTTAGCAGAATATGAATAAAAGCATTTGAAGAGCTGAGTGGCCCATCACTCATGTCTTTTCTCTCTGCCAAGATATAAGGCTGTGTCATTCATACATCGAATACTTGCAAAACAAACTATTTCTGCTTCTTTCTCCATTTATAATGAAAATGCACTATTTCTAATTTCAAATATGTGGATTTCTGATTTAGTAAGTCATATATCATTTTTATATTATATTCCTCCCGATTATTTCTATTAGATCTATTTCTTTCAAAAAATAAAAGTACATTTCATCTTACCAATTTTAAAGACATCAAAACTGAAAATCATAAGGGATATGCTGCTATATGATCTATGCAAGAAAAAAAAACTGTAGAACTCCAACTAGTAGCCATATATTCAAAGAAATGCTTTTAATCTAACTTCAAAAGACTAGAAAATGAGCAAATATGTTTTGAGTGAAAAGAAAGCATTTACAGTCTACATATTAATTTTTAAATGATTCCCTATTTTTTCCAACATTTTTTAGAATGTTTGTCTAACATTTTTTCTAACATTCACCAACCAAAAATTGGCTCCTATCACTGTGAGCAAGAAGTCTTGTATTGTTAATGCAACCAGACAACACTTAATTCTAAAATGCAAATATTAAAGATATGACAAATAAAAACTGACAAGATTTTATGAAAAAGCAGCCATATCATGGATTTTAATGGACTATTGAAAAAATTGCTAGATCCAGGTCCTCAGCAGTCACATATTGAAAGAGCAAATAAGAGTGAGTTTGACCTGAAGTTCAGTCTATGAAACCCAGTACACGTGGTTGTCGGTATTCGTTTACCATGAGAAGAGTCCAGGGCACCCAAGGGAGACAGAAAGAGATCGTGTTCTAGGAAGGGTGATTCTCAATCTATGAGTCGGAAAGGACCAGTATTTTTTCAAGTTTCCAATGCATATGAATACTTTGTACAATGCAACAGAAATGAAGAGAAATGCAAGAGAAAAATAGTTAAAAAGAAAACAGACATACAAATACAAACCCATTGCTCATCCCTTTGGGTGTTGCGGCATGTTAAGTTGTTATAAAGGATTCTAACCTTATCACTCTCAATTTCTGTGTTTACCTTGATATAGTTCACAGACTATCACTGACCACAGTTTGATTATTACTCTTCTATCATAAGTTACTGGAAAAAAATGTGGCTTAAAATGGGTCAGAACCACACTAGTCCCAAGTACCATATTTCTTACCATGCCCTCAACTGACTTCTGAAGGGCTGACCTCACTGCCCACTCCCAGAGTCACATAGCAGCCAGAGCAGGTCTGTCACTGCTCAAAGACCTCAGGGACTCCTCCTTGCTCTTGGATTAAACCTATAACATGCATGTGGCCTAGAAGGTCCTACAAGAACTGGCCCTGCCTATTTGTCCAGCGTCATCTCTTCTCTTTTCTCTGACTGTATTGCAAATACACAGAGGCCACTGCTCAGAAAAGCCCTAAGCTCTCTCCAGTTCCAGGGCTTTCCCATGTGTTGACTCCTTTTCATGGAATCCCGTACCACTCGTGCACCCTATATATTAAAAACAGCTGCCAATACATCAACATTCATCCCATGGAGTCAATGCCCCCTACCCTCAAATGTAAGTGGCTTCCTGACTGCTGTGACTAATAGAATATGGCAGAACTGATGCTGTGGCAATTTCTGAACTCAGCCTTACGAAACTGGCAGCTTCCACTTCCTATCTCTCAAAATACTCTTTCTGGAGCACTGAGCGACCATATAAGGAGTCCAGTTACCCTGAAACCATCCTGCTAGAGAGGCCACCTGTAGGTTCTCTGATAGACAGACTGGCCATCCCAGGCAAGGTCTAGGCACACATCGTTCACCTTCAGGACCAGCCTGTCCACCAGCTGAATACCACCAGTAATCTCAGTCCATGCCACATGGAGCAGAAGAGTCACAGTTAGCCCCAACCAAACTTCTGAGTGAAAAAAAATCAAATAATTGAATTTTTGGTGATCTCACATTCAATGAAATTCCAAAAATAACTGGTCAAAGAGAGATTTTCAGCCCTCGACAAAGAATCAACTTGAATGTTCTATAAATTACCTCTTCAGTAAGGAATGTGGATAATATTGGAAAGCACAAAAAATAAAAATAATCTGTAACTCCATCACTCAGTGACAACCATTGATAACATCTTGAAATTTGTTCCCTCAGTCTGTATCTTCTTCAAATATAACCCTATGCACAAGTGGGATCACACAGGAAATGCTGCTTCATAATCTGCATATTTAATAAGTATTTTCCCACATCATTAAACATCATTCACTAACATGTTTTTAATAGATAAACAGGACTTTGACATACAGATGTCTCAATAAAATGTTTTACCATTTTTATGTTATAAAAATTAAGAAGCATATTCTACAAATAAAATTCAGGCTTTTAAGGTGATTTTCTAGTGTAAAATTCCTAGGTCAAATTATGTGCACATTTTTTAAGGCTCTCGATTCATATCTATTAGCATTTCCTGGTTGTGAGACATAATAAGAGAAGTTTGAGACATGAAATATACTTTGTCCCCACTTAAAGATTAACAACATACACTTACACATCAAAAGCTCTGAGAAATTCAGCAATAAAAAAGAAACCTGTGTTGAACTTTGCTTAATGGAAAGACAAACACATTTGACAACAGAAAGATCTTTCTCTACCCCCTAGGGCTGGTATGTGCTGGTGGTCTACTTTAGCTTTAAGGCAACTTCTATTTTATGCTTTGAAAGGTTCTTCTACCTCAAGAGCATAAAATAATTCATCTATATTTAATTTGAACATTTAAATCTTTCATCTGTCAAGAATTTGTTTTGGCATCAGGAGCACATTAGGTTGCCCACTGTTCCTTTTCTGGAAAATAAGAAACTGATATTCCCATTAGGATGTGTTGACCAGGCTTATCTCACCTATGCATTTATAATGCCATCTTTACCATATCCTAAATTCCCATATAACTAAGTCTACCTTGAGCTCTCTGTTCCATCACACCAAGCTCTACCATACCAAACTTCTTGAATATTTCTAAATGTATATTTTCATAACACTAAGGGAATGTAACTCTCATTATTCATTTCCAAAATTTTCCTGGACATCCTCAAATGTACATGCGTTCATTCAACAAATGAGTTCAACACAGATGAGTAATTCAACATACATAATGTCATACATATGTAATTAAGTGAATTCAACATCCACATATGGTAGGTACTTATAGATGTTGGATTTATTCTTCCAGGTAAAGAAAGTAGAATTTGGTCAAGTTTCAAAATAAAAATCTTATTGGGATTTCCATGGGAATTAGGTTGAATTCATTTAGGGGAGACTTTTCCATACAAAGTTTTCCTACTCTAGAACAAGGTAAAATATGGAACTTACATAAAATGGCTGCAATTAAGCTGATTAAACTAAACCAGCTAATATGCACAGGGACTCATATTGTATATAATTTTTAAATTTAATCCTCACAATCAACACATGAAGTAGATAACATAATTATTCCTGGTTTATAGAGAAAAAAATAAGGCTAACTTGAGTCACACAGAAATGGGGAGTAAAAAAATAATTACAAAATTTTCATTCACAGCTTTTTTCCCCTCTCATTCAGATTAAATGAAGAGTTCAACTTCCTACTTCATTTTCCAAATGCATCCATTAAGCAGAATTGAGCTCTTTATAAATCTCTGAGATTGGATGAATTCATTTCCCAATCTCTGTCCTGACCAGATCCAATCCAGCTAAACAAAACATAGGAACTTTCCAGCTTCTAAATTTCTAGGAAATAGAATATAACTTGCAAAACATAATCCCTGAGGTCGAGCTTGGCTCTAGGATAATGTTTTTTAAAGGAAAAAAAACAATATTATTTTCTCCTTTAGAAATGTTTTTTCTAACATTTTCTTTATAATAAGTCAATGAACCCCAAAAACTCAGAAAGTGTTTATTAACTGGCCAATTCAGCCATATTTTGTGCCAACAAAAGGAAACTTACTTCTTCAATTTCATCAGTTAAAGAACCACAGTCTCTAACTTGGTACTTTCAGATACCAGTAAATGAAGAACTGAAACAATTCAATGGATTGAGGTTAAAAGAGATTTAAAAAGGATTTAATAAAATTAAATTGGTCAGGAGGAAAGAACATTTTTCCTCTGCCCTTATAATTGAGGTGGAGAGGCTGAAAAGCCCTAGAATTCAAGATTTCTAAGTTTCTATCATTTGGTGATCCAAAATGCTGAAAAATTCTCTGAGAGAAACTAGTTATTTATAGAGCTAGCTTTCATAGACAACTTAACAAATCTTCTTTTGGTTAAACATGTTAAAACAAACGAAAACACAGAAAGCAGAAATGCATTCTCTTCCATCTTTCTTCCAACATGTCTATCCTGCTTAAAGAAGCTGTGTGTTTCCTAATACAAAATGTAACTAAAAGTTGACGGGTGACACATATTCCTCTGCTGTGCTTCAAGTCTCCCTAAGCAACAGCATTGCTCTTTTTGATAAAAACTAACTATACTTCTCATATATTACTTTGGTTTTGCATAACTTTTGAGGTCATAGTCTTTATGACTATACTTGGAAAAGTTAATCAAGGTTCCTTTTTAAAATCTTGAATAAGAACCCATTCATTCATTCAGTAAACATTTACTAAACGTTTATTGTATGTCAAATACTGTGGTAGCCACTGGGTATACAGAGTTAGATAAAACACAGTTCCTTCCTCAAAGAAGTTCAAGCAAGTGCAGGAATGACACAGTGGAGGTATCAACTGAAAGCATACACAAATCTCTTATGCAGTCAATATCTTGATTCAGCTGAAGCCTATTTCTTGTCACTGCTACAGATCATGCATGTCTGGGCACATCTGGAGATCTGATGGGAAAGCCCAACAAAAGTTATATGTTTGTTTGCTGAGTAGTACAAAGTCCTAACATCAAATGAAACTTCATACTACAAGAATATATGTAGAGTGCAAGAATTTATAACACAAGTTGATAAAATCAGTGTGTATTGGTACCTTAAAAAATACATTTTCTCCACTTCTAACTTTACTAAAAGTAAGCCCACAGCAGCAGGAAACCTTTGCTTGGTACCCAGATTTCTGTCTTTATATTTCTCCATTAAAAGGACACAGCCTTTTGGGGTTCAACTGATTCTGTGTCTTGGGCAGAAAAAATAAAAGGAGTGAATCTGGAACATTCTCTTGTGGCCAGAAAGCAAGAGTGATTTTACAGCAGGACAAAGGGGATGCTTAAAGGTTTTCCACAGAAGTTGTAAAAAGCCAAGCATCGAAAAGAGAATAATAATTATAAATAATTGGAACAATGTGTGTTTGTAATTAGACTCAAAAGAGAAATGTTAATATAAATTGTGTTACGTAAGTTATATAAAATACTGTTATACACAACAGAAGGTAAGCATAATAGAATGCTTAAATTTGTGCTAACTGTAATAGTAAAAGAGTGTTAATTGATGGATTCTCCCAAAGTTGGATTTAGTTGGCTTTAGCTGTCTCTGTGTGAGTAAGGCGACTACAAAAAAAGCAAGTTAGTCTCAAAATTTAGCCCTTCACTGATTTCCACAGGAAATCCACTCCCATCAAGCATTTTGTGAGTTTAGTTAGAGATTAACTAAAGATTTTCAGGGACACAGGAAGTCGTCACCTTGGGAACCACTATCCCCCAAGCTGTTGGAGCACTCACAGCTTCACCATCCCTTCTTCCCATCTATCTCCTCCTTCATTCTCCTGGATACGCCCTATCTCTCTCCTTGCTTTGCAGCTCAGAATCTCTCTACTGTGTAGATAAATCTGGTTTTCTACAACACACACAAAAAAAACTCACATACTCAAACACATGCAGTTATTTAGAACAACAAAGGTTCTTTAGCATACCAGGTAACCCATCCCACCTTGGAAGGCGGTAGCAGTTATAAACAGCAGAAAGCTTCTGAGTTACATTTATAATTATTAACTGTGTTACTACCTGCTTCCATAGACTGCACCCCTTATAACAATTCTTCAATCATCTTTTAATGATTATAAATAATTTCTAAGATACTTTTATATACCCCCTCCACAATGTAGATTTTCTACATTTTTCAAGTATATAAGATGTAAAGGAACACCCTTTACAACTAAGGTGCTTTTCTCTCATTATTTGTTAATCAGCCTAACAGCCTTGGAAGTCGGGGACTTCCTGAGGAAGTTAGTTTATCCTCAGGAAGTTATTTCCTAGTCAAAGAGGAAGTAAACAGACATGTTAACCTGGTTTTTAAGGTCAGACTGTGTCCATGACTGTAAAGGGCAAATATTTCCAATATCAGGTTATTTGTACTAAAATGTTGGTCCCCAACCTGCTCCATATTCTTTCTTTGTCTTAGACGAGCTCAGAAGTTGGCCCTTTATGGTAAAACCTTCCAAATAACCCAAAGAAAGGTGGTGAGTGCAGAGTGTCATAGAATAATAGCCTATGTGTCACTGACGTCTCCAATTATGTGGGATCCATCAAAAAAGTAGTACAAAGAATGTGCAATCACTCCATGACTAAAAGTTTTAGTGATAGACTGGATGTTCAAAGCACTTTGTGAACCTATTCAATGTTGCCAGGGAGGGGTCCTTTTAGATGCCTCCACTTATCCCCATGTGAACCCAGATGGATTTGTTCAAACTCCTCACAGCCTTACACATCATGCTACATCTTCCTCTCCATTCTTCCACCTTCCGCTCACACAGCAAAGACCCTAGTCCCAGGCTGCCATGATGTCTTTCCCAACTCCTCCAAATCATGCTTATCTCCCTTCCTCTCCAACTACAGCACTTCTTCAGATCACTTCTTGGGACACAATCCCATGCCAGCCCGAATTACTGTTTACTGTTTCATAAGTATTTATTTCCCCAAGTAAATGCTAAGCTTCTGGAAGCAGTGGATCTTGCTATACAATCAACTTTCCTAGGGAACTAAACAGCTAACAGCAATATTGCAAAGGATATTTGTTTAAGACAACAGGGAATGATGGGGACACGGGAACTGCAGGTGGATGCTCCACCTGAATCCACTAAATTCAATCCAAAATTACTTTTGAAAATTCTTCAGGGAGAAGAAAACACATCTGAAAGTAGGGATCATTCTTTGTGCTACCAGTTTGTGACTGAGATATATTTTGAAGCCTCCATAAGTACCTAAACAAATGTATTTGAATCTAGATTACATCCTTTAATAAATTCCCATTGAATTAAATTACTAATTTAATGTAAACTACTGATAAGATATCTTAGGAATGATCCCAGCCTTCATTAAAAATACACCAAGTTGTACTTAGATGAACCAGAATGTCTATGGCTGAAATATATTGATTATTTATTGAGCGCTTTTTTGCAAATGATAAAATGTAGCTGAAAGAAACAAACATAGAATAATTTTGCACATGGCGTTAGAATATTTAAGATGTAATTTTTTCTCTCCCCTAACTCTACATAAAGGCACTGGGAGGCTGTGGATGTCTCAACTAAATATTACTTTAAGATGTTCTTAAGCACACACACACACACAGAAACCTAATTCCCTTCTGAGACTATTAAATGACATTTTTGCCATTCTGGATGATTCATTTTAGAAGATAATTCCCTCAAGAAATTAAACTGAGTTCTTGAGTCTGAGATGGTCTGTATGATTTCATTGTACATTTCTAGGCTTATATAACAATTTTGTGGATACTGAGCTGATGAGCTTTCCACTGCTTAAACTAATGCTCAGATGTAAATTTGATTTCTTTATTAAATTGGGCACACTGAATCTATAATATGCTCAAATCGCCAGACGTAATTGGTGCAGTTTTTCAAAAGTCACCTAACTAACAATTAGGCAGGAGCTTAAACAATAAAGGAAACTTGGTCATGAGGCAGCGAGTTGCTAATTTAATTACCAAAACACATTAAGCTTCAACGCTAAAGCCTTGCAAAGCTTTCCTAATGATCCTGAAATTTTCAGAGATAGTTAAGTTTAAAATTTAACTTTTAAAGGTAAAAACAAATCTTTATAGTAATCAGTCATCGCCTTCTTCACACACAGAGTGAAAGCTCCTAACACCACATTTCTGATTTCAGTATCTCTCCTTCCCCATAAGGTCCCCCATCTAACCTTTCGATTTGGATAGATGACATTTTACAACTATTTTTAAAGAGATTGCTTCAGTGTCATTTTCTTTCTCCAGTTCTTTACCTTTTATTCCTCTTCCTATGTTTTATAGTTTTACTCTATTTTCTCTCATGTCGTAAACTGAGTTTCATTCAATTGTAATAGACTGCTTCAAAGTACCATTTCAGTCTTCCAAGGCACATGTTTGGAAATTGAGATCTTCCACTTGTGTGCATTTCCAATTAAAGAATATCATGATTAACTTAAACGTCAATTTCAAACCCTAAGTCTGTCTGGTGCAGTATACTAAGGGCACGATTATGACAATCTGCAAACTAATCCTTCAACAGTTTAGTATAAAAGCAGCTTGGAATATTGACTTTTGCTTTCCAGAATCAAGAATTTCTAGACTACACACGGACCACTAAAGTGTTTCCATGTACAATACTGGCAATCTAGACACATTTATGAGTTGACATTGGAAAAGGTACTTCTCGTAAGTCCTTTCAAAATATACTTTGATATAAACTTATAAAAATGGTTAGCATGAAATTCTCAATAATTTTGCATGACAATTACAAAAGTAGCTTTACAAATAACTCTTGGTCAGAACTCAGGGATCCTAGCCTATCTTTGCCATTCACTAATTTTACATGACTTTGGGCCACAGTGACTCTTTCCCAGTCTCCCTGCTTTCATCCACCAAATGAAAATATTTATGCCTATTTCTCAAGAGAATTGTGATGATGAAACAGAGTTGAATGCAATGATGCTCATGAAAGCACTAGTAAGAGCCTGAAATAAGAAGTGTCCCCCAAATGCTCATTGAATTGTTGGAGAGTCAAAAAGGCTTTTGGGAATGGAATCCACCTTGAGTTAAAAGCATCAACTTTCTCTTCCTGATTTGATTCATGTAAATTTTGTCTTGAAGAGTACACTAAAGAAGTAGAAGGAAGATGATATAAGGAAGACAAAGAGAACAAAAATAAAGCCAGATGACTGGGCATTTTCAAAATAGCTCTGTTTAGAATTGGTCTAATTTGGGCACTGAAAACATGAGAACCCATGATTGTATAAATAAACTGGTGGCTTTAGCTTCCATGGAAAGAATATCACCACAAATTCTTCATAAATCAACTCATTTCATGTGGCTCAAATGAAACATTTTTAAATGAACTCCTTTTAGGGAGCTAATTAGATGGGCAATTTCACAAAATAATATTAAGCTAAGCGGATTTGTTGAAAGGCTATTTAAAATCATGAGCTAACTTAAAAGCAGTGTTTCCATCTCTAGGTATGAAGTTGACCTACTCAAGTAGGCTGAGATCCTATTACCATTCAAAGCAGATCCTCTCCTCCCATTGGAACCATGGATCTATTTGGGCTCAACAATTTTTCTCAAACTCTTCTAAACAGCCTGCCTCAGCTCTGCAACCAGCTCAAAATAGGCAGCTAGAGATCAGTGAACAAAAGAGAATTAAGTAGCTTCGTGCTCAGAAGACAATGGTTCTTTTAAAGGTTATCTTTTTTTTTTCTAATTTGACTCCCCTTCACCAAAACAATATTGTGCCGAATTCCTGCTTGATAGTTTATTAAGTATGTAATCTTGAGCAAATCTCTTCATTTCTCTGTGCTGCAGGTATATCTTTGTAAAATGAGTGTATTAGATCAGAAAATTGCCAAAGCCCTTTGTAGCTCTAAAAATCCTATGTTCCATGGTTGTCTGGCTTGATAACCAACGTTTATAAACAGCCATCACATCTATATATTGTGTTGTCAGTGAGTTCAATGTCTGAACTTGAATATATGTTTAAAGAGCAGCTGGATCAATTACATTTGGCCTTTGAAGTAACTGCTTCACCTTCCTCCAGCTCAAGAGAAGGCTGAGTTCTTGAGATGGCACCTTTGAAACCACAGCCTTATACCCTCTGTTCTGTGAAAGAAGCCCATGCTCAATGTTCTATTTCTAGGAAGTTTCTTCACGATCTAACCCAACAGAACTGACTCTGCTCAAGGCTGGCTGCCGTATGCCCTATTCCAACCACGGGCTGGATGTGACTTTCATAGCTGCAGGTCAAAGGCCATTCTTTTCAGTATAAGAGAGAACACCCATGGATGAGAAAGACTGAAAACAGGGGAAGAGAAAACAGTAACACAAGTGGAAAGAATTAAGCTGTGGTTTAAGATGTTGGAATGCAAATTTTGTTGAGAAAAATGGAAAGTTTCCAGCTTTCTGCACTTGAACCCTAACCCCCTACAGTGTCAGGGAATCAGGAACTTAACCTGTCACAAGAAATAGGATGTGTTTTAAAGAAAGCCTACACCATTTATCAGGAAGAAAGTACTGGAGGCTGCCAATTCCTTAAAAGGGGTGCATAAGAATTTGACACAGAACACTACCATCAGGTCAAAAACACACTGTTTCTTGATTTAAAACTAAACTGTAACCCCATCTGTGCCCACCTTGCCTAGGGGAATAGCCTTATGACCCAAAGTGGATTAGTTGGAACATTAGATAGACTGTAGGGACACAGGTTGTTAGCAAAGAAATACACTTGCTACAGCGAAAAAATGTGATGCCTCAACCATTAGTGTTGGGTACTAGAATACTTAAAATCTGAGCTGAAGTTAAAGACTATCCAGGAAAAGCTAAAAAGAAAAAACGTTTGGGGAACCTGTGGGTCTATAATCTCACGTCTCTCAGAGCTTCATGGGAGAATGAGTACTATGATGACTCAATTCTGACCGGGCACTACACGCCGGGCTATCGACACTACTTGTCTAGGGACTCATTATGATGGCTTTCAAGGCCAGGGCCTCAAAGAAGCTTTCTGCCAGTAGCTCTGCACTTTGTACTGGCCAAGTCTTGCCCTCTTACCAGACGTTCTGGGCACTGTTCATGACCCCCTCAGAGTTGGGAGGCAGCATTTGCAAAGAATAGTTTGTGATGATTTAGATACAAGTCTGAAGACCCTACAAAACCAGCAGATATCTCAACATCCTTTTTCATGTGTACAATTCATGATTTTTAGTAAATTTACTGAGTGGTGCAACTATCACCACAATCCAATTTTAGAACATTGTCATTTCCCCAGTAAGATCCCTTGTGTCTGTTTACAATTAGTTCCCCATTCCCACCACCAGCCCCAGGTTAAGTGCATGCTATGCGGTGCCCTTCTCTTCCCTCAGCTCCCATGTCCTCAGTCTATTTGCCAGCCTACATTGCGCACAGTGGTTATCTACATGTTTCCTAGCAAGAGACAACACCTGTGCCATTAGACAGCTTGTGGAGGTTGGACACAAATGCACAACCATGTGCATATACAAACACACACAAACCACCAACAACAACCTTCCCCATCTAGCCTATCAGGGAAAAGTACAGCAGTGCTGCAAAATGCTTCCAACCCAGCTATTACAGGTGTGATTTTCAAAAGCTGCAGGAAAACTGAACATTGCCCTTCACAATAGATATCACTTTTAAAAATCAATCTCTCTCAGACCTTTAAACAGAGGATCCAGCCTGTGCTTCTCAAAAATGATATCATTGAATTCAGAGTTGAAAAATCATAAGAGGATTAAGGAAATGAAGAAAATAATCACAATCAAATAGCTTCTACAAAGTCATTTATACCACTTACCCAAGATTTTCTTAATATCAAAGGTTAAACATAGTTCTAGAAAACAGTGGGAAGAGCATCAGAAAAGCGTTTTTAAATTTGTTCCTCTGTAGCATGTGTAAGACATTGGTGTCCACCTTCTGTTTGTTTCACAGCATGCTGCGTACAGTGTTACCTATGTGTTTTCTGGTAGGAGGAAATGCACGCCATCAGGTAAATCCACCCTGAGGAGGTCGGGGAATGTGACGCCCTAATGGCTCATCCTAAGAGGTAGACCTGAGCCCTGGCACCTGTACAGTGAGAAACTTAGCACTAGCTACTGTCCTTCCATCTTGAAAAAGCAGATGATATTATGAGACCAGTTATGCAGCAAACATCCCTGAAAGACATTTTAATGTAACCAATACCCACATCTAATTTATTTTTTAATATTTTAATTATCATTGATTAAAAAGTAGCAAAAATGGATGCATACAAATAGCAAAACATTTTCTTTTTTAATTTTTCAGATTACAAGAAAATGGATAGCATCTGTCATAGAGATGGGGTTCTTTCACTTAAGGGTTGGAAAAACATTCCATATTAATTTAGCCCAGTTGCTAAAAAATACTGTTTCATATGAACATTACATTTTCCCATTTTTCTCTCTTGATTTTTACCCTCAAAATGATAGAAAATGCATTGTGACAAAAAATGTATAAAACATTGGCTGGGTCTGCATCAAAAGAATCTTCCTAGGGAAAAGATGAAATAAAATGAAAATTTTAAATCCCTATAGATTTTCTTTCTTTTGGAAGCAGAAAAAGCAGACCTTTTAAATGCATAAAGTCTCACAGTCCCCTCCCACAACGTGTGCAACACAGCTCATAGAGTTTTGTATTTTCTATTTTTAAAAAGGAGAAAAAATAATTAGAGAACTTAAATCCAGATAGGGAAACACAGAAGGATTATTTAACACACTTTAAACATTTTATTTTCACACCTACTCAAATTAGGCAAATAACTGTGACAAAAGTGACTATAAAATAATGGTGGAAAAAAGTGATAATCTTACAAAACATAGATTGCTGATTAGAGAGGGTCAAAAATAAATTAAATTGAAGTGATTTTCACTCTGGCTCCTAAGAATGGAAGCCTCAAAAGCAAATGTCTAGAGTCAATTTACCTGACCTGCACATTACGGTAACTGAATTCTAAGATTGAGCTAATGTTCATATTTGAATTAAAAGGCAGAAAATTAAGATTGGATTGCTACCTGGTGCTTTGCCACACTGAAGAGAAAACCCTAATCTGTTTGGCTCACAATGTTGGTAAGACAACGCTAAGGCATTAAACACAGGGGAATATAATCCAGTTGTAAAAGTAATTTATCATCAGTCTGGGGATAACTATCCCAGAGAAGATAATTCTGTGCTATTTGAAACATATGAAGTCAAAGAATATGGAAAGAGAAGATAGACACAGCAAAGGTAAACCATCATCAATGCATAAACTATAATGTGGATCAAGAGCAATCAAACAGTTGAGATGACCAACATCATGCCATGAATATGCTTCCCAATGTTATAAGCAGCAGAAATTAGACCTCTGAAACAAAGACTAGAAATGTGCTTCTGCAACAGCCTGTACCCTTTAGAAAGGTAGGCTCTATACAATGTCATGGAAAGCAGCTGACATCTCACAAAGAGTTTTTCATTATAAATGGCATTGATGTCTTACACTGGATCTTCATTCAACAATTAGTTTAGAAAGAATTCTTCTTCCAGAAGAAGAGTTGAACAATTAGTTTAGAAAGAAAGGAAGTCATTTAATTATGTATAACATTAAAAGGAACAATTAGTTCCTTCATTCAACAATTAGTTAGAAAGAAAGGAAGTCATTTAATTACGTATAACATTAAAATAAAAGGAGCTGATTCCATAATTGAGTCAATTTCTACTAAATAACCACTACAGAAACAAGTATATCCACATTTAAGCGAGTAATAACTCAAAAGCTCCTTGACTATTGGGAAGCAGTTGAATTCCAACACGCATTACCACATACAGTGAAATTCTTTATCAAGAGTATCACTGCAACCAATCTTTATCTTGATAGGCACAAGGATTTTACAATCACAATGTTTTTCGTACTGGAAAAACAAGATATATAATATCACAAAGGTTTCCCAAAAGTCAGCGTATTACATTTTCACAAAATAACAGCATTTGCCTTAGAATTGAGACACTTAATTCCCATAGAAACAACTTTAGTGGACAGTGACAGCAGTGCAACAAAAAAGAAACTTGGGAAACCCTTTGCCTCCTCACTTTCAAGAATTTCATATGCTCCCACTAGTAGAACACAACTGAGACTCACACATTTTGTCTTCCAAAAATAGTCAGCACTGTAAAGAGGGCGAGAGATAATGAAGACCAGATGCCTACCTTCACTGGTAGCCACATTTTTCTGGGCTTGGGTTGGTGTGTGATCTGTACTTGAACTCACGTCGGATGAGATGCTTGAGCTGCCTTTGCCTAGAGAAAACAGGAGTGAGCAGCTTTTGAGTTCTGTGATTTCAGAACCAGACCATGCCTTCCACTCTGCCCCATCTCAAGCCCTATCACTTGTTTCCAAGAAACAAACCATAACACCAAGAATGGAGTATATTAGGATTCTTACCTTATGCATTAAATATCTTTTGGGAACTATTGGACCCATGTTGGAGTAGAACTAAGGCCCTATTATAATACGGCTTGACTAGCAACTCAGACAAGATTATAAAACATAGACACATATGATGACGTAATCTGATTTTGGTGAACATGCGAATAAGAAAGTACATATGGGAAATACATCCACAGTATTAATTTTTTATTTGCAACTATAAACTATACATTTCCCAGTAAAGGACAAAAGCAAACCTAAGAATGAGGCATTATCCAAGGAGCAAGAGCCTGCTGGCTCCAAACAGCTGTACCATCTTAAAAAACAAACGAACAAACAAACAAAAACAAACAAAAAACCAGTTCACTTTTCTAATGCAGTAGTTCTCAACTGGAGGTGCTTTTCCCCTCAAGGGGATATTTCGCAACGTCTGTATCATTTTTAGTTGTCACAACTGGGAGGGGTGCATCAATGACTGTGATGGGTAGAATTCTAAGATCACTCCCACGGTCCCTCTACAGACTGAATGTTTGTGTCCCTCCAAATTCACATCATTACGCCTGTTCCTCAATGTGACGGTTTAATAGGAGGTGATTACACTTTGGGAGGTGATTAGGTCATGAGGGTGGAGCCCTCATGAATGGGATTAATGCCGTTATAGAAGAGACCCCACCATGGAGCTCCCTTGATCTTTCCACCATCTGAGGACACAGGGAAAAAACAGCCATCTATGAAGCAGGAAACAGGGTCTTACCAGACTCCTTGATCTCGGACTTTCCAGCCTCCAGAACTGTGAGAATTAAATTTCTGTTTTATAAGCCACTTAATCCGTGGTATTTTGTTGTAGCAGCCTAAACAGGCTAAGCCAGTGTCCATGCCCATGGTATTCTGCTCCCCTTGAGTGTGGGCAGAACCTGTAACGTGCCTCTAAGCAATAGAGTATGGCAATGGTGAGGGGATTTTGCAGATGTAATTAAATTCCCTGAGTTGACTTTAATCAAAAGGGAGATTATCATGGGTGGGCATGACCTAAGTAGGTAAGCCCTTTACAAGAATCTAGAGGAGAGAGACTCTTCCCCTTGGCCTTGAAGAACCAAGCCACTGTAAGTTCTATCACCACCAGGAAATGAATTCTGCTAACACTGGCATAAGCATGGACGAGGACCTGAGCCTCAGGCGAGAGACCCAGCCAATGTCTTGAATACACCTCTGTGAGATCCTAAAAATAATCCATGGAAACTGTGAGATGATAAATGTATCTTGTGTTAAGCTGCTAATATGTTTGCAGTAATTTGTTACGCGTCAATAGAAAACTAATATAATGACCAAACAGTTATATCACAAATGAACTCTTTTTCACTCCACAAGTTATGATCAAAACTTAAATGCAGCTGAGAGACACTTTCCCAGGAGTTTTCCCTGCACAGTGGAACACGCCCCAGTTAGGTGGCATGAGCTTACGCCTAAACACAGAGTAGAAAAGTACAAATGGCTTCAATTTAAAGAGCTTCAGGGATTTGTTTGCTAATATTGAGAGTAATGGAAGAATCCAAGTTCATGGGTGACATCACCTGAGCAGGAAAGTCAAGAGGCTATTGCTTCTTCTCATCACTGCCCATTACTCATTTTGACATATGGCTCTGAAACATGTCTGTTATTTCCAGCATCCCTGCCCATTTCACATCCTCCTCCCTGAGACAAGTGCAGTAACTCTCCATTAGTTTATGTCTAGTCTGCCTTCATGGCCTGGCAGTGGTCGCCGTTTACCTGCCATGGTTCACCTTCGGAGGGGGGCTGACATGCAGACCAGATACCTAGATAGAAATATGTCAACCTGGTCTGACATCAGTCTGCTACTCCCTTGTTTTTGACCTTGGACATTTCACTTCTCCTCTGGAAGGCTCAGTGTCCACATCTGGTAGGTGAGATGGTTAGACTAAGTGATTTCTAGTAGCTCAAGTAGTCTATGAGTCCATTACATTACTCCTCAAAGCTGAGGAATGCACACACTCCCCTTAATATGGCAAAAAGCATTATTGTGCACCACCACTATATGGACTTCAATTATTTTTATTAGATTGTTACTCAGTAATGCACAAATGGAAAACGAGAAATAAACTCCACATGATTTAGCTCTGATTCAACAATAAGACCCAAACAAAACAATAAATTGAACACAAGGACAATAAAACCCATAAAATTCAAATTAACAGCATTAATTTAACATGGCAGATGATGTTATTTTGCTGAGATTAAATTGCCTTTCAAAATGTAAATATGGTACTGGCTGCTAAAGCCAATGTTCTCTTGGTTTGGACATGCCCATGCTACCCCAGGCCGTGCGAGGACTCAGCCTACCCACCACCTTCCTCCATTAGAACCTGGGAGTCCTTCCTTCTACTATGCAATGAAATATCACCTGGCTTTATCTGGTCTGACTGTATCATTCACACATTTTAAGTCTGCTTTTCTTTTATTGTTGTTAGCCCATAACCATTGAGGTAGTATTCTTTCCTTAAAAGACAGGCACAAACGTAGACAATGAAATCTTGTGGGAAGACTCTGTTCTAAAGGGAAATCAGTAGACAATTATCTATTATTTTTAAAATTATCATTCAAGTGAAAGCACAAAACAGAATAACAAAATTCAGAGAAAATTCTCAGACAGGTCTGAAAACGTCTATTTTAGACCCCTCAGAGGTCTACAAATCCCAATTTAAGAAATGTGGGTCTATGAAGAAAGGGAAGGAGACTGGGGAAACAAATCACATTGTCAGTGCTATTTATAATGATAGCCAACATTGAGTGTGTACACTGTGTTGTGTACTCTAATAAATGCTTTAGATGCTTCATCATATATTCACGATGCCCCACAGCTGTGTTTTCCAATCATTTGTTTTATTATTGCCCTTCCCCCAAGGAAACTTTTGAGGCTTTTTTCCTAATCATCTCCCAAATAAAACTGTAATACCACAAATATATTATATATCTGTTACGTACTATATCTTTGCTTTTTACACAAAAATAGTAAGAGCTTTTACCTCCCAAGAACCAACTTTTGTCCCTTTAGGGGCAATACCATCCCCATTGAGAAGGTTTGATAAGTAAAACATTTTTAAATGCCAGAGTATTTAATGAATTAAGTAATTAAGGAAGGTGAGAGAATAGGGAGAGAAATACAGTCCATTCTTGTTATTCATGGTTGTTATGTTCCATAGAATCGCCGCAAACACTGAACTAACAAGACTGAGGAGGAACACGGGAGCAGGTTTCTGTGAGTCTCTGATCACATCTTGACCAATCCATCAATATATAATCTTGCTTTACGTGTGTTTCTGTTTAAAGACACCATATCTAATATATGTTGTTGATCCATTAACACTGAACCCAAGGCCAACAGCACTGTAACGGAAGCCCAGGCAAAGTTATCCAACACACGTGAGGCCCATCACAGCCTTCCTGCACTTACGAACACCAGACAGCTCTTTAGCACTATGCCGTGGGGTCATTTTAAAAAGCGAAATCACCAATAAAAAGCACAACAATGCAAAAAACATTGACACTAAAGAACCTCAAAAAAACACTTCTTTCCAGTAGGAGAGCTGAAACAAGAAGGCGGGGCACCACCTTGTTCAGCCCCAGCTGGAAATACGCATACTGGGCGACTCATATTTTCGGCACTCTGTGCATGTCCGTGAATGACCTTGAACGCATCACAACTATTGATTTTGGGGGTTACAAATATTTACTAGTTAGTGAGCAGGCAAATTCACAAATACAGAATCCACAAATCCTAAGAATCGACTGAATATAAACTTGTATTAAATATGGCTTCACAGTTTATAACCAGCTTTCACGTAGACTGAAGTGGGTAGAGTGTAGGTTCTGGAGTCAGGGGTTTATATCTTTCACGTAGACTGAAGTGGGTAGAGTGTAGGATCTGGAGCCGGGGTTTATATCTGCATTTGCCACTTCCTAGTGTTGGACAAATTATTAAACCCTTCTATGCTTTAGTTTTTTCAGCTATAAACAGGGTGTGGGGATCAGTTCCTACCTCAGAGGGTTCTTCTGAGGAGTAAATAAAATAATCCAGATACAGCACTTCAGACAGTGCATCTAAGAAATACTGAATCTTAGTATAATGAAGTTCATATTTTGGATATTATCAATATGCTCTTTTCTTCTGCCTTGCTCCCGGAAGCAGAACTATCTTCTCAGAGAGTTCAAGTGGACAAGGAAAAAGTGTGTACATGTGTGTGTGTGGGGGGGGGGGGGGGCTGTTTACAGAAAAAATGTTACAGGAGGAACTCAGAGGGAAAGAACAAAGCGACATTTATTTGGCTTCTGATAGTCAAAAACAGAAATCTGCAGCATCAACGATGCTCTTGCAAGCCAAGCCTCTGTACTAGGACAGGACTGCCTACATTTCTCACCGTCAAACAGTGTTTGATTAAATAACTGGGTACCATCCTTGGCCAAGATGACACATAATACTGTCCATCACAGTGTCAGACCCATATGAGCTTAAATTCTGTATTTACGACTTCCAAGCAACATGCCTAGGAGAAAATCTTTCAAACTCTCTAAACTTCAATGTCTTCATCCATAAAATAGAGATAAAAACAAACAAAAAATGACTACCCACTTCGTCTACTAACAC
Source organism: Equus quagga (assembly GCF_021613505.1). Lineage (NCBI taxonomy): Eukaryota > Metazoa > Chordata > Mammalia > Perissodactyla > Equidae > Equus > Equus quagga. Next base: position 108,259,119 of record NC_060275.1, read on the forward strand.
TGGAGGAATTGTACCCACCTTCCAGGGTTTGGGAAAGGTTGCTACGAGAATAAATGAGCTCTGGCTTGTAAAGCATTCAGTCACGTCCAGCAGCAGTGAGAGGCCATGCACGATTAATAACTGACCCATTTATCACACGGTTCAATTTGTATCAGGAAACAAGAAACGAAGTTTAAAAGACTAATTATTATTCTACTATTATATGTACATGTAATAGTAAATAAATATTATATATACATATAAATTAAATTATACATGTCCTATATATCCAACAAAAATCCCTTAGATATAAGCAAGGTTGACTATCCTGCAAACTGCTTTACCTACATGACAGTTTACTTGACTAATGGCCAAAACCCCCATTAGGGGTTATTAGCATATCAGAACTGTGCCTGTTGGACTTGATAAAGTAAAATTTTCACTTTATTTAATTTCCTCTCAAGTGGGCTAAATAAGGGTAACTGAATAAACAATTAGGTATCAAATACAAATAATAATCAAAACAAGTGAAGACTAAGGCACTGAGGTTGGTAAACGTTATCTGTAACAGGTTAACGTACACGCATACAATTCTGAGTCATAGTATGAAGAAATTAGTTGCTGCGTTGATCATCAAGGTCACTTGGGGCACACTGTCAACCCAGAAACGTTAACAGAAGAATGTGCTGGTCTTTTATTCCAATCACACATTCCTTCCAGCTTTCTGTTAGAATGTGTCAGGTTTTCCCGATGTTTAAAGAGAAAAAGAACTTTCCTTAAATGAGGATCCTATTAGAGAGGGATTTTAAGTCCCTTTTAACTTAAAATTTTCCATATGTAAAATTACAAAACTAAGTTTCTTCTCTCTTCTCATTCCCAGTATCCAGGCTGATTTTGCAAATGCAGATATTTAAAACAAGACAGTCAGACATTCCATTGTGACTTATTGATAACATGAAGAAAGTAAAGGAAGGAACAGAAAAGATCCATCAATACATGACAGAAAAACTAGTCAAAGGGTCCTATGATTTCTAACATTCTTAAGAGTCCAAGAAATCACTTGCAAAATTGATTCTCTATATCAATTCCAGATTATATGCAATGAATTCATTCCTGTGGATTTTAGTGCAGACTTCAATACAAAACCCACAAACAAGCACGTGGACCCACGTGAGGGACTTAGCCCCTTATTTCCTGTTTCTCTCAGGTACCTTGTTTCCAAGCTGCTGTCGGGGCACCGTAAGAGCCTGATTTAATATTAAATGTCCACACCAAAGGGAATTTTTTTCAACATCTCAGAATTAGATCAAGGAAGCTGTGGGTCATATTTGTAGGTTGAATTCACTGTTATTTTCCTGATTGTTATCTTGAGAGAGTTTCTTATCTTCTTTGATCCATAGTTCAAATGTCTATACATACAGAATAATAATATTAGCTATCTCAAAGAATGATCTGGCTTAATCCGTGGCCCAGGTGCACATTAGTTTTTGGAAAGAAACGGAATACATATTGTGAAAGTGCATTAACTCTTTCAGGTCAAAGGGGGGTGATTTAAGAGATGAGTTCTCCAGAGTGGGAGACCTTCAACGAGAATGAAATGAGGAGGAATAGGATCCCGGGCACTCCGCTCTACTTTATTGTGAGCAAAAAACAGCAGATGGTGTTCTTTGCTTTTGCTTTTCCTATTCTTTGTTCTCTCTTGGTTGAATGAAAGTACAGTGGTCTCCCCTTATCCGTGGGGGATGGACTCCAAGACCCCCAGTGCATGCCTGAAACCGCAGATAATATAGAAGCCTGCATATACTACGTTTTTTCCTGTACGTACATATTTCAGGTGTGACGGCCAAATTAGCAAGAGTTTCTTTTTCCTTCTTCACAATTTCACAGAAGGAAGATTTGTTCTTACTGTAGATCTTAGCAAGCTCAGCATGTGATTTTTTTTCTTTTCTTAAGTCGAAAACTTTCACCTTTTCACTTAAGAGAGGCACTTTATGGCTTCTCTTTGGCATACCTGAATTGCCAGCATCACTACTCTTGAGCTTTGGGGCCGTTATTTCTGACAGTAAGGGTTACTTGAACATAAGCACTGCAAAACAGCAACAGTCGATCTGACCTGACAAGCAAGACAGCTACTAAGTGGCTAACTGGCAGGTAGTGGATACAGTGTGGATCTGCTGGACAAAGAGATGATTCACATCCTAGGCAGGACAGAGAGAGACTGCATGAGATTTCATCACACTACTCAGAATGGTGTGCAATTTAAAACGCATGAATTGTTTGCTTTTGGAATTTTCCATTTAATATTTTTAGATCACGGTTGAACATGGGTAACTAAAACTGTGGACAGTGAAACCTTGGATAAGGAGGGACTACCGTACAGACTAAGAAGGATGAGAGGAAAAAAGAAAATTAAATAGCAAGAGAACTGTTAAGAATTATGTGGGGTTTTTTTTCCTTTCAAGACATTTAATGTCTTAACTCAAATTTTCTTTTTTCCAGTTTCCCAAAGCACTTAACAAGTGACCTCAGGACCCCTGAGCAGGATACACATGTCTGTAACTGAAGGGCAGTCCAGGGCGGTGCTAGGGAACAAGATGGCTAACTGAGCACCTACTCCACACCAAGGCCTGTGCTGGGCCCTTCCCCCGAGAGGCTGCCATTCTAATAGGTTTATGTCCAGCCTGAGAAAAGCCAAGGACACTTCTCAGCATTTGTCTCATTGCTTAGAGATGTGGTCAGCACTCAAACACAAGACCTGGTTCAGGGTGCTGGCATTTTTTTCATTATTTAAAAAAAAAAAAAAAATATATATATATATATATATATATATACACACATATAAAATATAAAATTTGTCATTTTTTAAGTGTACAATTCAGTGGCATTAATTATATTCACAATGTTGTGCCACCATTACTACTATTTCCAAAACCTTTTCATTACCTGACAAAGAAATTCTGTACCATTAAGCAGTAACTCCCCATTCCTCCCTCCCCTAGCCCCTGCGAACCTCCAATCTGCTTTCTGTCCCTATGAATTATCTTATTCTAGAAATTTCGTATAAGTGGAATCATACAATATTCATCCTTTTGTGTTTGGCTTTTTTACATCTTATAATGTTTTCAAGGTTGATCCTTATAATGTTTTAGCATGAATCAGTACTTCATTTTTTATGGCTGAATAATATTCTACTGTGTGTATATACCGCGTTTTGTTTATTCATTCGTCTGTTGATAGACACAGGGTGTTTCCACCTTTCGGCTTTTGTGAATAGAATAATGTTGCAATGACAGATGTGCTGGCTTTGACTGCTTGTGGTTTTTAATATTTGAACTTCTAGTGCATGTTGTTTCCAGGCGAAATCAGATCCTAAGAGCTGCGGTTGGAGCACACAGAAGAAGTACACAGAGTTCTTCCAGGAGAGAAAATGGGAACAACCTCACTGCTGAGTCAGCAACTCCTCGAGAGCCATTTACAACTCTGCTGCAGCCCTGGTGTGGGCGGAGAGCAAGGGGTTAAAGGAATGGAATGTAAAGAAATGATTCCAAGGAGTATTCTGTTACCTCTAGGCAGGGCTGTATGGCTGGTGCTGCTGGCTGCAGTGAATCCAGAACAGCAAACCAGCACACATCACAGATGCTATGGAGCAGACACAGTGCTTTGGGATCCGAACACACGCCTGCTGCAAAACTCTGCTCTTCGAAGGCCTGCAAGACTTTGACTGGAGCAGAACAGCCAGGGGACAGCTGGGGGCTTCCTCATTCTCGCTTACATGAGGACTGTCCACGTGGAAAGGCAACGCAGGAAAGGCAAGAGCTTCAGCCTCCAGTCAGAGAGCACAGGAAGGGGTGTCCCACTCCAAAACCACACAAGCAAAACCATGACATGAAATGCAAGCCCATGGCTTAACTGCACACGACCCTGAAGGATATCTAATCATTCTAGTTAAGCTAGTTTAGAAGTTAAGAGCTATAAAGAGAAAGAATTAAATAGAAATAACTTAAGTTGATCAGCAATCACTCCACATTCCCAGTGTCACTCTCTTTCTCTTAGCGGAAAAAGAAGGTACACATAGAGAAAAAAATCTCAATTAAAATCCATCTTTTCTGCATTACCCCTAGAGGCTGTGATTACTAAAAAGAAAAAGAGGAAAGGGACATGACGTCAACATAGCTCTGTTAAACTAACCCATGGAAGGCAGCAGGATGGCTGCAAGTCTGCCAAAACACAATGTGCTGCCCTCAGGGCGTGTTGCCTGACAGACTGCTCCCACCTGAATCTTGGCTCTGTCATTAACTACATGGTTGAGCTTAAGGAAGTTACCTTGCTTTCTGAGTACCTCAGTTTCTCCATCTGTAAAATGGGTTCTTGGAAAATACAAACTCATGGAACAGTTATGAGAATAAAATTAGGTAAGTAAATCAATTGTTTATAACGGCACATTCATCTAATAGATACTTAATAGATGTTTGCTATTATTAATCATCCCCCCTACTAATGTTCTTAATCAATAATTCAATTTTATTCAACAAATACATACTAAACCTATTGTATGCAAAGCATTATGATTAGTACTAGGAAAAACAAGACAGTCTATATTGGGTTGGGGAGATAAACCACAGACAAGTGAATACAATTGAACATAAATACAGTATGGTTAAGTTTCTAAAAGGATCATTAAGAGATATTCCCAAATACTACTTGATTCGCAAAGTTTCATTGCTGTTTAGTGTGACTGTGGGTTTTTTTAAATAATAATGTTAAAAATACATAGGTTGAATGAAAACAATCATGTCTGTCTTCTCCACTGGATCCTCAACTCCATGAAAGTAGGTTTTGCACCTGTTTTGCTCACTGCTACACCCCCAAAATAAGCACTATGCCTGGCACATTAGGGGCATTCAGTGCATATGTGTTAAGTGAGTTGGCATAACAGTGAGGGACTGAGTGAATAAACTGAAAATTTATTCCTAACGTATTAGTCCTGTTCCTGTAATACTTCCTAACAGGACTATCCCTTCCTGACAGGCACCACTCAAACCTATACTACCCTAAAGGAGAGTCTTTACACAATGGCTATGTATTGAGCATGCAAAACAGAACTGAACAAATTCATCCAGATTCTCAGCGGTGACATACCATATAATACTCTGTACTACTTTCTCAGGGCTGCCATAACAAATTACTACCCACTGGATGGCTTAAAGCAACAGAAATTTATTGCCTCACAGTCTTGGAAGCTAGAAGTCTGAAATCAAGGTGTTGCAGGGACATGCTCCCTCCAAGGGCTCTAGGGGGAATCTGTTCCACGCTTCTCTCCTAGCTTTTGGTGGTTGCCAGCAATCCTGGGTATTCCTTGGTTTTTGGCAACATAATCCAATCTCTGCCTCAGTCATCACATGGCCATCTTCCCTCTGCATATCTCTGTGTCCCTTCTTATAAGGACACCAGCCATATTGGATTCAGGGCCCACCCTACTCCAGTGTGCCCTCATCTTAACTAATTATATCTGCAATGACACTATTTCCAAATAAGGTCACATTCTGACATTCCAGGAAGGACATGAATTGCAGGGGGGAAGCACTATTCAACCCAGTAGATACTCCAACACCATTTTCTGAAGAATTAAACAGAAAGCAGAAAATCCCGTGTTGAGTCTATCTTAGAAGCATTTATTCAGTTCTCGTTGCATGGCAGCATTATTATGGATGGAAAAGAAAGATCAACACGTAAGATTTAATGCATCATGGAATGCAAGAAGTCCTAAAAGAGTCTCCCAGCTTGTGAAAAAGCAAGCACTTGGCACACCATCATGGGTGGTTTTAAGTTGAAAAGGCCAGGCGATATTTCACTAAAGGCACCAAGACAGAGCCTGCTCCCCAGAGCCTCACACCCACCTACAGGCTTTCAGGCAATTCTGCAAGAGTTAACACAGATGTCAGCTGACACAAAGACAGATGCCGCTACTGCTGACAGATGGTGCTTCACAGCTGGGTTTCTGAGCAGAGTAATGAGAGGATCAAACCATGGACAGGCTAAAGGGTATGAGCATCAGCACAGGAATTTCCATTGTACTGTAAGTCATTCAAAAGACAGTTTTATGCTAATAACAACATCACCACCATTTGCACCAGTGATTTTCCTCCAAAGTTCTGAAGGGCTGCCATGGCCCAAAGATCATGAGAAGACTGCGCCTTGCTTAATCCAGATGCACAAAGAAAGACAAGAGTTCTTTCTCAAGTTCAGTGCTGTTTCAGCATAATCTGGGAGCATCTTCAAAGCCATGTGTTCATTTCCTGGCATCAAGAGCCTCTGGTGTTGACAAACTCATAACTGCCTCTTCTGATTCACTCATTCACTCATTCATTCATTCATTCATTCATTCAGTATCCCATGCACCAGACACCACGTTAGACGTAATTCCATGATTAAGCCATCTTGGCAGAAGAGATTACTTTACTGCAGGATCTTGAGGGCAGGGAAAGAGAGGCAGAAACATCAACTTCACCTTTCAACAGAGAGTAGTGAAGGGACAGAAAGCAACATCCTCTGAATCTTTGTGGCTTTATGTGGCTCAACCCCAGGCCAAAGTCAGACAGTTACAGACCTTTGTACCCTACAGTCACTCAGTGATTTCAGAATTTTTATACAAAGCATATGTATATGCACTTACCTTCATTATCAGTGATGATCAATTTAAGTTAGTAGAAATTCTGAATAATAAATTTTTTAAAGGAACTGATTCTCCTCCTTTCACAGATAAGCAGTAAATCTACCAACAGTGAAAGAGAAAAAAAGGACTATGTATTTCAGATCTTAATCTTATTTATTACAAAACAATCTTAGGATCTTATTATGTTTCCTATCCCAAATTGCCCATTTGTTAAGGAGTCATAGGCAAAATTCTATTGTTAAAATTCTGTTTAAAGGAACTAAAAAAGATCCAAACAGCCCTGCTTGGTAAAGAGGATTATTGCAGACAGGTTTTCCTACTACAGATAAGACATAGGTACCAAATATTGTTAAGAGAGCACTTAAATAGAGAAACTGGAATTCACAGCTTGGATCCACAACTACTCCCTGACTAGCTGTGAGGCCCTGTGGGAGCTACTCCCTGGCACCTCTGGCTGGGGGAGAGGGACTTTGGAGGAGGTCATCTTCAAGATCCCTACAGCTTTCCACTCCCACTTTCTTTACTTCGCTGGACTCAAAAAATTATCAACTTTCTAGCAAAACTACAAACCATTTTACAACCACAAACCAAGATCTAAAAAGACCTAAAAGTTAAAAGTCAAATAGAAGAGACAGAGTTGTCAGCCAACTTCCTCCTTCCTCTACTGAATTGAAATTTTATATCGATATAGAATTTCCTGGCATCTATCTATCTATCTATCTACACACACACATATATACATATATAAACACATATGCATACACATAGAGACACATATTTAAATCACCACATCACAGCTGGATTATCTCATTGCTGTGTCTTCTCTTTGGGTGTGTGACTTCCAACCTTGCCTGTCCAGTTTGATCTTCTTAGTCCCCAGATGAGAGCCCCAATTTTATTACTTGCCATGCTCCCTAAGAGTATTATTGTTCTCCTCCTACATCTCTCCCACTTTCCCTGGGTTGGGAAAAGCTTTCCTTGGAATGACAGTGAGAGGCAACAATTCTATTTCATCCTTGGTGATCATCCTTGCCAACAGGCATCTCTCAGCACAGAGCAATTGAGAAAGGAATGGCAGCAACACGGTATTTCACAGACAGCCAAAATCCTTCTAAATGATAACATGAAGGAAGGAGCAGCCAAAGCAGCATACCGAGTGCAGTGATTGCCACACCCCTGAATCTATTTCATTCCCTGACATTGTATAGCTCTCTCATGGTTGGGTGAGAGTTGAGTTCATCCCTAGCTCCAGTAGGGAGCCCTGCCTGTCCTAAGCCTATCAACACGGCCCCTCCTCATTGCCCAGTGATTGGTCAGGCAGATAGTGAGGGACAGATAAACTGCCAAAGTTGTTCATTGGTAGGGAAGAAGATGCTCTCTCTGTAGACATAACCCTAGGGGTTGCTAGCAGCCATACTGTATCAAAAAAGACAGTCCACCTTAGCATGATGATGAATGTAGGAAAATAGAAACACAAAAAGAAGTCAAGTAAGGACATCACTAAGACATTACCAGTTCAAATCAGTCCTGATGCCCATCCTACTCCTAGACTTCTGTTATGGGAACTAACAAAGGACAAAGGAAGCGTTCTCTCTGCTGCACCTGGTGGTGAATGTTGGAACTGCAGAAGTTCATAAAGACATCAACAGGAATTCAAGAAAAAAAAAAATTCATCCTAAAGGTAAGATACTTTTTCCAAGTGAAAGCAGCACTTTCCTACTTTAGAGACTGACTCTATGAAGGGTTGAAAAAGCATAAAGTAATAATTTTCACAGTGATGAATTGTAATGCTTTAAAAAAGCACAACCAAGTAAAAATAAGAAGCAGTATATATAGCCACACGATAAATCTGATAAGGCTTCCAGGCTTGGGAAACAGTACAATTTGCTCTGGGCAGCGAACAGATGACTTAGTAGGTCTTTATTCTTTTAAAAACTTTAATTCAGCTTCCACCTATAATCTATGTTGTATTTTTCAAAGCTTTATGCATTAAAAAAAAATCACTCTCCCTAAATTTTGCATTTACAGCTCTTTTATCATATAAATTGCGGTCATAACCTAAGTTAAGGTTTTCAGGGGCCAGTGAAGGGAAAGGTCTGGCTTCTATAAAAGGAGATACATTAAGCAAAATAAATCTTGCCTGAAACTGGAATAGTTCTTGAATATAGCAACTTAGGAGCTAATCTCTCTTCTCTTTTGAAAATATAATAGCTTTGCTTTGGGCTAAGATAGATCAAATACTCCACCAATGGCTGTTGTTCTTTTTCTCATTCTCTTTCTGGATGTAGTGATACTTAGTTAGAAACTGTAAAATTCCCTAGAAGTCTTTTGCCAAACTCTTCTAGCAGAAAGGCTTTGCTTTATCCATGAAAGTGACAGGGACATTCTGACCATCCCTTCTTGTCTGAAGGAAGAACAGGGTACAGACATTTAAAGTTTCAAGCTGTGCACTATATTCCTCCTCTCCAGGCCTCCTTCATTCACCTTCTTGTAAACTGATTATACTCACCCTAAATAGCAAGCTGCATTTGACGAATGCATTTTGTGGAACCCAGATAGAAACGTTACAGTAGGTTTATGCTATGAGTATGTTCATAAAGCCTTTGTTGGAATGTAATTCACAGGGCTTTAACTCATTTTAATAAAAAGTAAGAATTTCAGGCATTTGTGGTGGTGTTTCTTCTCAGTGTGATGCTACCTGGTGAGATGTTTTCAGATGTATGGTTTCGGACAGGCAGAGTAATCTTGCCTGCCTCAAGACTTCTGTATCTTTTATAAAAAAGAGATGGTATTAAAGATTTTGGCATAAGTGTTCTCCCTCTTGCATTTAAAAGTAACTCCTCCTTCTCTACTTTTTCAAGATGTCACCGACACTGATACTCACATCACCAGATCACATCACCAGCCGAGTTTAAAACTCCCTAGCAGTTTCCTATTGGATTCCAGCTTAAGCCCAAACTCTTTACTACGACACACAAGACTCTGTGTGATAAACAGCTGCTGCCCTCCTCTCAGAACTCACCCCAAAGACCTTCAGAGAAGGACTCTGTCTGTCGAGATCACTGCTACCCACAGTGCCAGCTGCTTAGAGACATTCAATAAATATTTGTGGAGTGAACCAGGTAATACTTATCATGTAAATATAGACTTTGTCTTTTTAATTTACCAAAATTACAAAACTAGCAAGTTTTTTAAAATACAAAGAATCTCCAAATACAGAAAAATTAATATAGATCACTGTGAAACAGATAATGATTTAGTAAACAGTCTGAATACTCAACATTTAAAGGAAATGCTGCTTGTACTACTTCACATTCATAGAAAAACTACTTCAAGTAGTTTACTGCCAAGTAGAAATCCGAGAGAAGTTAAGAGAAATGGACACATGACAACAGATCAGAAAATAAGTTAGTTGGAGGTAGGGGAAGAGGATGCTAGGGGACCAGCCCTGGTCCATTTATGTCACATAAAAGTACACCAATTAATTCAGGGTGTTGCAGATAGGACAGAAATATCAGTGGAACAGAATGAAGAGCCTAGAGATAAATTCACATGCAAATGGTGAAGGTAGAAAGGTAACATTAAAACTCAGTGGAGAAGGCAAGAATTAATATCTGGTGCTGGGACAATTAGGTAGCTATTTTTTCAAAAATCAGATCCCCATCTTACTCAAAAATAAAGTATAACAGTCAAAATATACAAATCCAAAAGAAAACAGAAGTAAATATTTATGAAATTTCTAGAAGGCAGAAGTCTATTAACCTAAAACTAACAGAAGAAAGTGCTAAGAAAATTATAAAGAGATTCAACCATATAAACAATTTAAACTTCTATATGTCAAAAATAAACAAACAGCAACAAACATAATTGAAGCCAACAACCCTTTAGGAAAAAAATCACAAGAGGTAAATGACTTTATTGTCCAAAGAACTCAAGGGAATGACTCAAAAAACTCTAAGATTAGCATATAAATCAGGCAAGGAGGACAACAGGCAGTTCACCAGAGAAGAAACACAAATGATATAATATAATTTGAAACATAGTTTAACTCATTATAAAGACAGGCAACAAAACAAGAAGATACCACTTATAATCTACACATTTGCCAAATTGTTTGTTTTAGTGGGAATATCTATTGCACTGCTGCAAGAATAAATAGATACAAATACTTTAAAGTATCTGGTAACACGCACATCAAAAGCCAGGTGGCCTGGTGGTTAAGTTGGCATGCTCTGCTTCCCCGGCCTGGGGTTCACAGGTTCCGAGCCTGGGCGCACACCTACACACCACTCATTAAGCCCTGCTGTGATGGCATCCCACATACAAAAAAAATACAGGAAGACTGGCACAGATGTTAGCTCACAGACAATCTTCCTCAACAACAAAAGTCTTGATATGCTTTAAAGCCCTTTTCTCCAGCAATCCCACTTCCCTTAAATTAACACAAGCAGTCTGTGACTATCTTATCTAATGTATTCTTGAATTTGTCTTTGAAAGTAAACATACACAAGTCAAGCAACAGAACATGTTGCTAGGGGGCAGGACTGGCTACATAATTTGTAGGCCCTAGAGCAAAATGAAAATGCGGGGCCCTTGTTAAAAAATGCTGAAGAATTTCAAGAGGGCAACAGCAAAGCATTAAACCAAGCATGAGGGCCCTTTTGAACACAGGACCCTGTGCGACTGCAGAGGTAGAAAACCCATGGAGCTGGCCCTTTTAGGGGGTATTCTGTATCCAAGGTGCTGGGGCAAAAAGGTAAATCTCTTATTCTGGTCCATGCAGGCATTGCCCTTCTGATCCTGCTTAGTGTAAGAGCACCCTGGGATGGAGTACGGAGAGAGGGTCGCTGCTGAGAGGATGTGCCCTCTTCTAGGGGAGAGTGGGGAGTAAGATCCTAGAGATGACACACCTGAGTGGACAGTGGAACCAAAGCCTGGGCATTTACTAGGGCAGCCCCTAAAATTTTCATCTCGGCATGGAATTTAGTCAGCATTAAGAATGGGAGTCGGGTCACTCTCCCTTCCCCTTGCGCTCCAACAGAAGCCAGATTGGTAGCCTCGCCAGCTTTGCTCACACCCAGCCCAGCCCTCTCCTGACAGTGGATGGGGACACCAGGCCAAAGTTTGCTTGTACATTGTTGAATAAGTTCAGCATAGAGTAAGTGGCTTAGGAATAGCAATATACATAAAATTTTGTATTTCAAAGTTGACATCCATCTTTATCTTAATGTGGGGAAAAATGTATTTTAAAAATACAGAAGTGAAGAATTAGTAACTCATTCTGAATAGTTAGTTGTCTATTTAGAAACAAAAAAATCAAACTCCCTCTACACACAAACACACACACATATCTTCATGTTACACAAAATTAAATTCTACCATAATTCATCCATCCCAAAGCACCAGAACTTACTTCAAAAATGCCTTTTTCTTAGTTATTTCAAAAGCAAACTTTAGGCCATTTTGGCATGACCATACCTTCTGATTTGGCAGGTTGTGTGCTGTGGAGACAAGAGCCCTTGTTAGTACAGACAAGAGCGCTTCATTCTAACCCTAACTTTGTACTTGAACAAACCATTGGATATCTCTGAGCCTCCATTTTTTCTTCTGTCATGCAAAGAAGATTAGGGCTGAGATGTCCCCCAAGCTCTCACAGCAGCTAACTCCTACTATAAGCATGTTCTGCGATCATGTTATTCCACCAAATCCTCACAGCCACCCCACGAGATGGGACCCATGTTACATCCCCATTATCCACACAAGAAAACTAAGGCACAGGTTGCATAACCTTCCCAAAGTTTGTAAGTGAAAGCACCAGGCACTAGTGACCTCGGTCACCACACTATGTCATTTTCTGATTTTTATTACAGCCTCTTGGTGAAAAGCCTAAATGCTGGAACCATTGCACTTGGATTTGAATCCTTGGTCAATTATCATCTCCTTGACTTTGAAAAGATATTTAACTCTCTGCCTCAGTGTCCTTATTTATAAAATGGAGTCCCAGAGTGGTGGGTTTTCCATGCAATAACACATGCAAAGTCCTTAGTTCTATGCTTGACACATAGTAAGCACTCAGTAAATAGTACCTATTAATATTGTTCCAAGAGTGTGGATTAATACAGGTGGATAATACTTCAAAATTAAGGTCCCAGATCAGCACTTTAATCCAAACAATTTATTCTGTATTAATATTCAGATTAAAGAATTCAGATCAGGTGTCTCTTTCTGGATGGTTCTTTTATCCCTGTATCAACCAATCTGGTCTGTCTGTAATGCCCCAAACTCACCATGCACAGCGCTACCTCATGCCCTGTCCAAATGCTTTTGCTAGCTTAGAACAGCATCTCTTCCCCTCCTAAATACGACCCTAATCCATTATCAGCTCTTCTACAACAGCCTTCCTCCAGTCTAAGGGACCCCTCCCCACTTGGAATGTTGGTATCATTTACAGCCATTTGGCACTGAAAACTGTAATAATCACAACTGACATTTATAGCTGTCATGGGAGTATTCCAATTTGTTTTTTGTATATTTTCTCACTGCACTGACATTCCTATCTTCTTACATGCCTTGGGCTCATGGCCTCTCATACAATGCAGCTGGCAAAAAGACTACGCCCTCAGGAAAAGTTTACTGCTGATGATGGCAATGCTGTAGAAAATGGGAAATGAAAATAAGAAAGTCACAGTAGACTTCTTTTCACGTACAGGTATATTTTTAAAATGTGAAGATTGACCAAGATTCTGCATTAGTGTGCACAGATCCATACAGGAGCATAGCAAAGGAAGTAAAGTTAACAACACAGGGAATGGACACAGGGAATCAGTGGAGAGACACAGCATTTCCACTGCAATCAAGAACTTTTGTAATATGCAAGAAGGGAGGTGGTTCTGGCATTTTTGTCAGCATTTTTGTCAGCATCGGCTGGAATATAATGTGTCACAAGGACTTGTTACTATGGGAAAGGCCAGTGTAAATTTCTGAAAACCTGAATTCTGGAACATGTGCAAGGCCTTCTCTGTTTTGGACCTGTCTCTTCTCTAGCATCAGTCTCTTCAGGTCCCGCAAGCCCATTTTCAGCTTCATTACCAAGGCAGAGCCGCAGACGCACTACACCATTCATCGTCATCCCCACTGTGAGCTGGGACTAGCAATTCATGCGGCTGTTCCTATCTCTGAATTACCTGCATCAGGAATTTGGACTGTCTGCTAAGTGGCTAATAAGCTCTCCTATCCTTCATGCAAAATATACCTCCCTCAACACTACGTAAGGAACAAAACACCATTTCAAAAGGTGGTTACGTTTACTGGCCTAGACCACCCAAGATCAGAACAGATACACTTTTAACCTTTCCAGCTGTTTACTTTTCAAATGGCTTACCAGATTCTTAACCTCCTTGAGCCACCATGCGTCCTCCCCTTATATAGAACGAAAAGCCTGGACAACCACGACATTAAACCTCTGTTTTAGCCACCCTCAGCCTCAAGATATTTTACATTCATTGCATGGTGCAAAGGCAGATACAAATGCTTTAAAATCTACCAAATTGGTATCACTAAGATCAACTCCAAGCCCATTATCCCATCAATAAATAAGCATTAAGTATCTAATGTACATAGAATACATTGGACAAAATAAGTTAGTTTGAGGAAAGAAATGAATGGACTGGATTTTTAATATTATGTAAATTACAAGGAATTGCCATTTTTTTAGGTAAAAAAGGGTCAAGATCAACCATTTCACATGGTCCAATCTAATTTATAAAATGTCATAGGGATTACACTATAAGATTGGTGATGAGTATGAAGTAACTAAATTTTGTTGGATGGTGCCCAAGTACAGTCACTTATGCTGAATTCTTCTCTATGGCATATAGTGTCATAGTGAGTCACCAGCGAACGTATTTAGAGAAATGACATATATTCAGCATAAACAGAGAAAATTCACAAATCTCCCATAAAAAGCATGAAAAATAGGGGCCAGCCCAGTGGCGCAGTGGTTGAGTTCACACGTTCCCCTTTGGCGGCCCAGGGTTTGCCAGTTTGGATCCCAGGTGCAGACCTATGCACCGCTTGGCAGACCATGCTGTGGCAGGTGTCCCACATATAAAATAGAGGAAAATGGGCACGGATGTTAGCTCAGGGCCAGTCTTCCTCAGCAAAGAGAGGGGGATTGGCAGCAGATGTTAGCTCAGGGCTAATCTTCTTCTTCAAAAAAAAAGCATGAAAAATATTTGTTATACTAATTAAACAAAATAAACAACAGCAACAAAGCCTGAACATTTTTATGTCTGTCTCTCATGCCACTTAACTTCTTACAAAACTCGTGGGAAAATCAGCTTATTAATTTCTAATCTAAATCTTTGCACCAGAAAACTTAATGAGAATTGCAGACTGAGCAGAGAAAGACTAAGGACTGCTTATTTCCTAAGAAGAGGCAAGTGACAGGAGAATCTAGAGGAAGTAAAAAAGAGGAAGGGCCACATAAGAGAACAAAATGGTAAGCAAATGCTCGTCAGCTGCATTCTAGTGCAGCTAACTAGCCTTCAGTCAGTCATCTTTCATTTTAAAGGCACTAAAATTTCAAATGTTTGCTGGGATGGTTGTTCTATAAGGAAAATGGTTTTACTGCTCATCCTTAAATATTTCCCAGTATTCGACCCAATTGCAATCATGCGGCAGCATAATGTGCATGACATTTCTCTTGTGTTTGAATATGCAGAGTTTATCCTGGAATCTGTCATTTATCAGCCTCTTTTTATTTTTCATTTTCAAATACAAACAAAATTTTAGCTCTCGGCTAAAATGTGAAGTAAGAGTAGTATCTGTTGTAAATGTCTCCAAATAATGAAAATAATCTCTCACTCACAAAATTTCTTTTCCCTCTATGTGGTTAAGCTGAGCTAAATGTTAGGAATAGAACTTCAGATTTTTCCTTCTCTTTTTTTTTGAGAACGATTAGCCCTGAGTTAACATCTGCTGCCAATCCTCCTCTTTTTTGTGCTGAGGAAGATTGGCCCTGAGCTAACATCCGTGCCCATCCTACTCTACTTTATATGTGGGATGCCTGCCACAGCATGGCTTGATAAGCGGTGTGTAGGTCCACACCTGGGATCCAAGCCAGCAAACCCTGGGCTGCCAAAGCAGAGCACATGAACTTAACCACTGCGCCACTGGGCCGGCTCCTAGAATTTCAGGCTTTTAATCTATGTAGAAAACAAACCAAAAAAAAAATTAGGGATTGGACTAGATGTGTAGACAAATGTTCTCCTACCTCTGATGACAGAAGTCTCCAAATCAGTTACTACAACATACACAGGGGCGAAAGACACCACATTACCAGAAAGCTTTCAGGGGTACCCACATTTCAAATAAAGAGCCTGAACTTCAGTGGCTAAATAGTATGGATTCTAGGCATTCCAAGCACAAGAGGAAAGAATATGTGTGATGGTGTCAGGAAGAACACTAGGCACTTCATATAATCTAAGTTAATCTTCCCAACAACCTTATCATCTCCATTTTCAAGGAAAGAGAATTGGAGCACAGAAATTTAACTTCCCCAGGGTCATAGTACAAGTCTATCCCAGAGCAGAGCCAGGTCCATCTGATTCCAAAACTCTTCTCCATTGTCCTGTGCCACCATAAAATAAATGGATAACTATCAAGTTTGGAGGTAGGGAATATCAAACTGGAGCAGAGAATGAACAGAAAGAAGACCTAGATTCCAGTGCAAGTTCTAGAATTTTCAAGCTAAGGGATTTAAGTTCTCTGAGTCTCAATTTCCTCAGAGCATGGATATAGTAAGTGTTCCATGAGCACTTGTTGAAGCCAAAGACTTCTATGAGTCTCTGAGATGCCTTCAAAGGGCCCTCCTACCACAGTAGGCAGATGGCTAAAGATGAGGCTGATCCCATTCTTCACAAATTTCAAGACTCACTTCACAAGATCTAGGGCAGAGGGGACTGATGTCGTTGAGCTCCTGGCCCTGCCAGCTCAGAAAGAATTGAAAGCTGGCACTTCCAGAGTCAACCTTTGGTCTACTTCTAAGCCGTCCACTTCTCTGATCCTTCCCCTTGTCCTAGCCCTTAACAAGGAAATTATTTCCATTTTATAAGGTGAAATTTGCACTTTAATGCCTTGCCCCATAACCTGTAAAATTCTCCAGTCTTAACTGAGAGCTATTACAACCTGCTCTTGCCCATGGCTAAAATGGTGTTGCAATCTTTCAGGTCTGGAGAGATGCTGAGCTCCAGGAAAACGAGATTTGAGTCTTTGAAACACTATGAGAATAAAAAGGGCAAGCTGTGGTCAATGTGGTCAAAGACTAGTTCACTCAATTAAAAATCTTCCTCCTTTACACAGAATTCTTCGTGCTGTAATGATAGGAGGGAACAGGGGCAGGAGGTAAAATAACAATACAACTGTTAGGTTAACTAGAAGCATTTCCCCAAACGAAGTCACCTGACATTAATTTATCCAACAGATATGGATTTGGTCCCTGATTTAATGACCAGGCATTAGGAGTTGAGAACCTAACAGCAATAACATCTCTGCTCTCAAGACATTTACAGTCCAGGGGAGGACTAACCCAATAAGCATAATCATGTCTGCAAATGTTATCAATAAAGGCAAGGTGCTCCAGGGTTCACCATACATCCACCTAGCTCAGTCTTCACTGGGGCAGTAAGGTGATCTAGAAATTTAGATAATGGTGAGTGCACATCCCAAGCAGAGTAAACGGTCCAGAAGCAAAAGAGAAGACTGAGCATTCAGGAACCACATATAACTTAGTGAGGCTAGGGAACATGGAAGAAGGAAGGCAAGGAGCAAGGAGATGGTCTTGAAACTCGAAGCCTTGCAGATCCTAGTAGCGAACTTGGACTATATCCAGAGAGCAGGGAGGCACCTCTGACGGGGGTGAACAAGCAGCCTGGCATATCAGATTGCAGCATGCCAGGTTGAGGTGCAGTATAGAGAAAGGACTGGAGGGGGTAAAACTGAAGCCAGTGAGACTCATTAGAAAGATGTTACTGGAAGCAGCAGCAGTGGGTGGAGAAATGAAGAGATTTGAGAGATCTGAGTCCACTAAAAGAACCAGGGATTTGTGATTGGAAAGTTGGGGTGAGGCAGGCAGAAAAGTCACAAGGTGGCACCTAGGATGATCTTCTCAAGTGTTCAGAGGAGTAAACGTTGCCTAGCCTGTCATGTAGGAGCCGTTGAAGATGGGAAGTTCTCTGAATCATGCCTGCACCAGAGGCACCCAGAGAATAAACTCCAGTCCTACCATACATGTCCATCTTCCTCTTCTCACTCTCTCCATGCCTGTGTAATTCTGAACCTCTCTTATTTTACCCTATAGATCTGGCTCGACTAGGATTCAATGGCTCCCCTCCATTCTACATGTCTCTTCCAAGCATATCTTTACGCTACTATTACTCTCAAGGTCAAAGATAGCTTAAGACACGTTATAAATAAAGATCTTTTTTTTTTTTTAAGAAAAAACATGGTATAGACATGGGATGGTGAATGAAGTACCAATCTTGGTTGATTTTTAATCACAGAGGACCAAGTTTTAGCCAATTCTTCACAGCAACATTCAATAACTGTACAGCAGATGGAGAAGCCACTGAAACATGTGGCTGCAGCATCCACAGTCACTGTCTGAACCTCATCTGTGCATCATCACCTCTGTAGACGGCACTGAAAATTCACCGGATGAGCCCAAGGCTGGCTTGGGAAACCCAACCCTCAGAAAACAAAACCAGCTACTCAGGCCACATGTTGGCCTGACACTACCACCACCAGAGGGCATCTTAAAGGACAGCTTCCAAAGCCAGTCCTTCTGATTTAAAGAATTAACAGGAAAATAAATAACACAATTTATCAAGCCTTTTTAAGCACAAATATTCAGGATGACGGTGCCCTCACTGCATACACTGTGTCCATCCAGGAATAAAGGTGCAAGCGGGTTGCCTACTAATGCCCAGGGTTACTGGGTGCTTGGGTCAGGATTATGGACTTTCTTGCAAATCTTCTTCTTGTACATTCATCCTTCTTTCTCACTGAATATATTTTGTAAACATTTCCATTAGGTACAACATGAAACCTTCTGAAATTTCCATTAAGAAAGGAGTTTTTGTAATCCACACTAGTTCACTGATTTCCATATGAAGAATCAAGAATAAAAAGATTAACAATATGAAGAGAAACAGGGAAATGAGTTAACTGAGTTTTAAAAAGAAAGAGATTGGACTAAAATCTTCAAAGGTTCAACAAAGCAAGGTTCTGATGGCATTGGACTTCAAAAACTCATATTTTAGTAATTATGCCATGATTTGCAAGGAAAAGGAACACGGATAGAGGTCAGAGAGACGTTTTACAACTGGGAAGAAAATCATATAAATATCTATCCCACTTGCACATGAACTGTTACTGAGTCGCGATTATAACATTGCTTTGTGCCTTATGCCACAGTTCTCGTGCATGATGACCAAAATCATGGGTTTACACACTAATACCTTAAACTGTGTAGTAAACTCAGCCTAAAATATTTTTTAAAGTGATAACTTATTTTGGGAATAATAGCATTCAATTTAAAAACTTAACTATTTAGTTCTGAAAGTAAATAAATCACACAACCGTCTCCCCAAAACCTACCAACATTGAGTAATAAATCTTCAAATTCAACATTAAACAAGACACAATGCTGTAAAGTAAAAAAGTCTAGTTGTAACTTAGTGACCTCAGTTTTGCCTCTGCTGGACAGTAAATCTGATTCAAAATGAACAAAGATGGGTGGCTGAGTTTCAACCTGGCATAACAGTGAGGTTTTGTCAAGGATCCCAGAATTTAGAGAGTTGTTAGGAACAAAAAAAGAAAGTTCGAAAAACAAAAACATATGCTAAACAGCTGGGGATAAGGAACGACAGGATGGGGAGAGCTCTCACCTTAGCTAGGAAAACATTCCATTTAATGACTTTTTCTTTTAGTTGACCCATTCTAAGGTTTTCTTTTTTTAATCTTTAAAGGCACATGTTAGGTTAATAAAGACACATTCCTTCATTCGATTAATGTTCAATAAAGAGTGTTTTCACCTCTTACTAGCTCTGGGACCTTCAAAAAATTATTTAACTTCACGGCACCTCAGTTTTCTCACTTGTAAAATGGGGGCAATACTTGCATGTAACTTACAGTACACTTTCACCATAAGCATGCGTCCTCTGCACCAGACACCATGCCAAAGCTGAGATTTACAACCATGAATAGGGCAAACCAGACCTCCGCCTTCAGGGAGGCAGAGGACATCATTAGGAAACAAAAATAAATACAGAATTTCAAAATCTATCAAGTAGCTGGAGGAAATGCATAGCGTGCTACTGAATAAAAGGCGGGCCTCCTTAACTAGAGGGGTCGTGGAAGGCTTTGTTAAGGTAGGGACCTTAGAGCCGAAATCTAAAGAGCAACAGGGAGTCAGCCAAGCAATGAGAAGGGACAAGCACATTCCAGGCCAAAGATTTGGGATCTGCAAAAGGCCCTGACCTTGTAATTAGCCTGGAGTGTTCCAGGAATTGGAGAGAGGTAGGGAATGGGCAAATTATGCAGTCCCCAGAGGCAATAATAAAGAGTTTGGCTTTTGGGAATCTGTCCATGTGGATTAGGAAGTCAGTGGATGGTTTTCCAGAGGGAAAATGACTGATTTTTGTTCTGAAAGATGACTCCAGCTCCTGGGTAGTGAACAGACCAGTGAGGTTCAGAATGAAAGCATCAGGAGGCTACTGAACTCATTCTAGCAGGAGATGATGACCGCCTGGCACAGGCAGTGACAGGCAAAATGGAGAGAAACAGAACTTAAGACACCTCCTGAAATTTCACAAAATGTCTGTGTTGGCATTTTCTTCTCAGGTGCAAACACTGACAAGAGAAATGGCTAAAAAGAAAATTTAAATAGTCCCTATTTTACTGCATTTCTTCACATGGCTCTCTTTAAGAAAGCCAGTGGCCAGTAAAGTTAACAAAATGTTTTTACCAAGAGAGTTTGCAGCCATGAACTGATTTTACAGTTCAGGCTGACTTAATGGTGTTGTTTAGACTGAGAGCCGTAAGACCCTATTACTAAGAAAGTAGAATCAAGATGTATAATGGTGCTAGATCCTGTTGTAGACAAGTCTTCACTGCTTTCACTTTAGATTGAATTGTAAATTGTCTTTAGGAACATGAGCTAGAGTTTCCAACTGACCAGGTCTAGTAACAAGAGTTTTCCCCACCATAGCTTCCCGGTAAAGTGTCCAAAAGCAATCACTTTGTTCTCAGGTTTCCATCCAGAGGTTAAAGTAGAGAATATCTCATGAAAATTATGTGCTTCAATTCCAACCTACCACTTTGTGCTTTGGGAAAGAAAAGAGAGGAGAGGAGGGAGAGAGATGGAGAGGGAGGGAGGGAAAGAGAGAGGGAGGGAGGGAGAGAGAGAAGGAGGGAGAGATGGAGAGAAGGGGAGAGAGAGAGAGAGAGAGAGAGAGAGAGAGAGAGAGAGAGAGAGAGGGAGGAAGAAAGAGAGAATGAATACAAAAAAAGGAGAGGAACCAAAGCATTATTTGTCATCACCCAGAAGTGCTAACGCTGGCTCCCAAACCTCAAGCTCTGACTCCTTCATCAATCTTAATACCCCCCAGATTCCGTGTAGAGCAAACATGGAAAGAAAAAAAAGTTCTTAGCCAAATATTAGAGTCTAGGTTGGAAAAATGAGCTTTGCAATGACAGCACATATTTTTAAGGGCTTATTGGAATCTAACTAAGGAGACTGGCTCCAGGCCTTGCAGTTGCACATATTTTCTTGATTCCTAAGTTAATCATTTTTACATCATCCACTTTAAAATAAGCCAAAGGGAAGCTTCCTCCAGGAACAGCCATTCATTGGCATTTCCCAATTAAAAACAAGATCACATTTGTGTGACTAGCCTTGAAGAAGAATTTGATTTAGATTTAATAAGATACATACTCATGTGTAATGCATACCAATGAGTATGACAAGAAATATTTAATACGATACAACTCCAGCATAAAACTAAATCAGTTTTAACAACTCATCAGGATTTATTAGGCACAGCTTAAGCAATTTGATGGTGTTGTAGTTAATGGTATCTGAGCCTTCAATGGAAGAAAAGTGAGTGTAAATTTTCTCTCTATCAACATATCTAAGGCATACAATCCATGCTCTTCTCCAATTTTCTCTCTATCAACATATCTAAGGCATACAATCCATGCTCTTCTCCAATTAATAACATCCCAAGAAAAATGAGATTAAACATCTAACTTACACAATTACATTTATAGTACAGTAAGTTTGCTAATAATGACGATTGATAATTTTGAAATGTAACTTTTAATTTTGAACATTTTGCTGTCTTTGCTCTGAAAAATATCTTCCAGGTGATTTAAGAGGGCAAATTTTCCATGTAAGCAGGTGGTTCCTATATCCCTGGGAAAATTACATAAAATAACAATAGCCTGGACTACTCTTGGTTTTTATCATTTCTAAATCTTATCATTTATATAACTATTTAATTGCTCTCATCTCTCTCTCTCTCTCCCTCTCTACAAGCAAAGACAATGAGTAATCAGCTAGTACAAATAGGTCCACAGTTTGGCCTCAGGATAATTTTCAGTCTTTTTTTCTTTTATCTAATGCAAATTACAAACGTGTCCCCTTCCTCTTGGTACATGTTGGAGGCTATAAAATTTCACATATAGCAATCCTCATCTCCTCCACCCCACTACTAAACACAGATACACATTTTCACTTAAGAGGAGGGGGAGGAATTATAATCTAATTAACTAATTATAATTCATAGAATATTTCTTTTTAAGTGAATTTGTTTTTAGTCCCCTACAGCAGAGCAGCTGAAAGACATTCCTATCGGAAGTTTTGCTGTACCTGTGTTCACGACTTCACAAATATTATACCGAGCGGTATAATAGCATACAACTATGGGCAAATGAGACTGTCTCTTCTTTTAAAAGAAATATTTTTCTCAACGGTATTAAACATGCTCCCAGGAGCCTGCTTTTCACTCTGGATTCTCCAATCAAATGGTTCCACTGCATGACAATTTGATCCCAGGATAAAGGTAGAATCCTTCGATGATCATTCTACCTCCTCCCCCAACCAGGAAAACCAAGAGACCAGGAAGTGCACCTCTTGAGATGAAGGCCCAGCATCGGCAATTAGTAAATCTATCATGGGATTCATAAGGCAGGATAGAGACCCTCAAGAACTCGGTAAGCATCAGGCAAGACTAGATGAGCTCCTGCGGATGATCCCCCCGTGCTACAATGAGCCAATCCTGGAGCATCATGGGCCCCATGAGACCTCATTACTGTGTCTGGTCCAAGAAGCAGAACAAGGGCAAGAATTACCCGAATCTGACTCGGGCTTGAAAATCAAAGGAGGTTCAAAACCCAGGCAAACCTGACCACAAATCTCTTCTTCAGAGAAATACCAGAGGTAAACTTTAGGCCCAGCCCTCTCATTACATCTTATATATATACTCAGGTAATAATATCTAATACTCAAGGAAGAGTTGTAGGAAGAAGGTCTATCCATCCATCCATTCATTTGCTCATTGGCATCCAAGAAATATCTATTAAATGCAACCCTGCGGCTGGTGATGGGGATATACGTATATGCAAAATCAGGTAGAACCCCGTTAGGGTGGAGTTTCCAGCTGACTGAGGGAGGGAGAAAGGTACTAATCAAATTATCATGCTTAAAAATGATTAGTTTATAACTAAAGACTCTAAAGGAAATGAACTCAGTTCTTTGAAAGTGTAATAAAAAAGAAAGAAAACTCAACCTAAGATTGGAAATCAAGGAAGGCTTCCCTTGATAATTAAGAGGTAAATTGGAAGCTAAAGAGGAATTTGGGTACAGAAAGTGTCAGGCAGAGGGAACAGCCTGTGCAAAGGCATCAAGCAAGAAGGAGCATGATGTGTCCAAGAAATAAAGAAGGCTCAGATGCTGGGGCACGTGGAAGGCCAATGCAAGGTGTGAGCAGAAGAAAGACCAGGCAAGGCTCGCAGCTATGTTAAGGACAAAGGTCTTTGTTCCAAAAGCAATGAGAAATACTTAAGTGTTTAAAAATAAATTCAAGTTGCACAGAAATCTAGTCCATTGTAAGAGTGGCATTTCAAATCAATAGGAAGAAAGATTGATGCTTCAATAAATATTTTGGGACAACCGTTAGCAATTTAGAAAAAAAATAATAAGGTTAGAGCTGACCTCATTCTTTACCTTAAAATATATTTCAGATAAATGAATTGTTAAAATGCATACACTGAAAACTGAAGAGGCACTTGGAGAACATAAGTGTCAAACTTTCCCTGCTCTGGATTAGAGAAATCTCTTTAATCATACTAGGAAATGCTGAAATCATACAGGAGACGATGCATAAATATAACCTAAGAAAGCAAAACTTCTATGTAGCAAAAAAAAGCAGAAATAGAAATACTCAAAATAAAGCACATCAGAGAAGAAACCAAATAGAAAAAATAAATAAAATTACCCAAAAATTACCATATGGAAAGTTGAAAGATAAAATAAAAAACTGCAGAAAATATCAATAACACAATATATGAACAAAGAATAGTTACTATTAATACTAGAAAATAAAAGCCCCAATATAAAAATGAGCAAAGAATAGTATTAGGCTATTTATCAAAGAAAACAGAGAATTGGTCAGTGAACATGTGAAAATGTTCTATCTCAATGGTAATAATAAAAATGAAAATAAAAATAAGGGGAAATTTTGTGTGGGCGTGTTAGTGAGAGTATAAAAGATTTGAAAAGATTGACCAGTCCCATGATAGCAGGATGTGCACGACAAGTGCTCTGCGGCCTTCAGGAGGAATGGAAATTGGTCCCCATTTGTGAGTGCAACTGGACAATATGTATTAGAACTTAAAACTAGCACAGCCTTTGACCCAACAAGACCTCTCAGAATTTAGCCTCAGAAACCGCACAGGTTCAAAAGGTTTATACCTAAGGCTGCACATCTAATTATTTACATGAGTGAAAGAGGGAGAGCAATATGGAACTGGTTGAATAAACTGTCACTTATATTCAAACAAAGATTATACAAAATTAAAATCGGATGCATTTGTGGACATGGAGATACGTCTATGACACTGTCGAAGGAACCAAGGTTACAGAATTGCATGGGGACCATAATCTCACGTGTATGCAGTGACACCCACGTAGTTACCTTTGTCTAGATGTACAGGAGGTCTCTCTTTCCTTTTTTCCTACATAGAAGAATGCCCAATGTCAACTTTATTCATTATTTCCGGTATGCTTTCAGTATATCCTGATATTATTAAATTAGATTTATTTAACCCAGAGTAGAAAGAATTTATGCTTTTGGTCTTGTAGCACCTCTTCAATTTGCAGTTCATGCGTTTCAGTCTTGTGTCTATCTGGAATATATTTTAGCATAAAAAGCGAGACCAGAGCAAGCCCTTGTTAAGAGGGATTACATCTGGGCAAGAGCTGGGTATCTGACAGAAACACTCCTCCTTTCCCACCCCTCCTCCCTTCTCCTCACCCCACAATTTCACACACAAGCGTACTGCACCCACAAATGCTCACACAAGCACATAAACAAACATAGGGAGGGAGGGTAGGAATGAGGAAGATAGACAAACAGACAAAGGAGATTCTAATTTATAAGACCAAAGTCTGAGAGTCTTCCAGCTGCAAAAGGATAGCCTGTTGAGTAGGCCTAAGTACCTAACTCTGGGAGAAATTTCCAGAACAGGGAGACAAGATTCCATAAAGCTGGCAAAAATGGCCACATTTTTACCCCCATTCCTATGGTTCTGGTCAAGCCTTAGAAGCTATTTTCTCCAAATGCAGCATCCTGGACACATGAGGGAGGAAAACTGGGGAGTCCAATCATTTCAACATCAGCACCACTGTCTGAGCAGCAGCATGGGGCTGGGGAACAGCCTTGGGGCGAGGAGGTGGGGAGGTGGAGAGGGGGGCATCAGCTAGCAGTTATTTAATTGGGTCTCTCATGCACCCCCATCTCAGTAAAGGGTTAATTTGAAGTAAGTTACTTTATAAAAATTATACAACAAATAATAGTGAATCTGTCAGTAGGGGAACTGCTGATGCTGACCATTAAAAATGATACTTGGGGGGCTAGCCTGGTGGTGCAACGGTAAAGTTCACACATTCTGCTTCTGCTTCGGCAGCCCAGGGTTCACCGGTTCAGATACTGGGTGCAGACATGGCACCGCTAGGTAAGCCATGCTGTGGCAGGCGTCCCACATATAAAGTAGAGGAAGATAGGCATGGATGTTAGCTCAGGGCCAGTCTTCCTCAGCAAAAAGAGGTGGATTGGGGGCAGATGTTAGCTCATGGCTAATCTTCCTCAAAAACAAAAGTGATACTTGATATGCCCAATTTTATACTCAGTATAACGTTAAGGTAAAATTGATCAATATATTGAACTCACCTCTAATATGATTTTTGGGACTTTTCAAACATGATGCCCATAAAGTGTGACCTTGGTTATACATGAGGAAGCAAGTGGGCTTTGCCCATCAGCTAGTGGCATCCGTCCCTGGGTGCTGGAACTGTTTAACCATGACTAGTGGTTGGCATAACTCATAAGATGTCTTTGCTGTGTCACCTTACCAGGTTAGAGCAGGACTCTGACCTCCTGTCTGCCATTTCTTCTTGCAACTATGCATTAAAATATACTCCTGCATTCTTAATGTTGCTGAGACTTTCTCCCAGGCCCATGACTGCTCACCTGGACAACTGAGAAAGACCATCAGTGGCCAGGACATACTCAGGAGGGCAGTTTGTGAGATTCTTCATGATCATCAACCCCCTTTCCCGTCCTAGCACCTCCAACACTCCCTGACCCCGAGGTTCATTTTCATGTTGGCTTTGATGTTTTCCCCCAAGCAGTCATGGCCTGCGCCCCTGCCTGTTACAATAGAAAGAAGGAGTTAGATATTCCAAGATTTTTTCAAAGACTGTAGAAGGATGGCTTCTCAGTTTCCTCATCCAGGAACAGAGACTAAAACTCCACCTTTAAGTAATTATAAAGCAAAATGTGGTAGATTATATTTTTCCAAAGATGACCACACATTATGTTCTATTTCACATGTCCTCCATCCCTGCCATCCCTCTATCAAGAGATGAAGTCTAATTCCCCTCTTCTTGAATCCAAGAAGGAAGTGACACTGCATGATGTCCAAGACTAAGTTGTAAAAGGTAATGCTACTTTCACCTTGTTCACTGGAATAAACTGCTCTTGGAAACTTATTCTGCCCCGTTAGCAGAGTGCCCGCCCTGAGGCAGCCATTTTGTGAGGAAGCCCAAACTAGCCCATGTGGAGAGGCCCAAGGAGAGGCCTTGAGATCCTATTGAGAGAGACACAGAGAGAGGCCAGCCCCATCCAGAACTGCTCCAGCTACTGCTTGGCCCCAGAACCACCCTGCCTAGGACTTCCTGAATTCTTGACCCACAAAAACTGAATGAGATCATGAAATGATGGCCATTGCTTTAATTCACTAAGTTTTCAGGTGATTTGTTAGGCAGCAACAGTAACTAGAACATGCTGTGACATAATAATAAAGAGACCAGCATTGCATTATTTTGAAATATGATGTCTTGCACTTTTGTAAAGCAGTTTTGTTTAGCTTAGGGAAGCATCTGTTTTATAACTTTTATTATTTCCCTTCAGATACATTGTTCTTCTGGATAAAGGATTATGGGCTACATTCTAAAGCTACATACTAATGAACAAATTATAGCCTGTGGGAGAAGCAGCATCATGGGGTCTCACATCCCTCTAGGATATCAATTATTCAGAGCCCAACAGTAATATATTCAAATTCCCCTGAAGAAATCTACTTCCCACACTGCTTATGGCCAAATACTGCCCAGCGGAGCAAGTCTTAACTTAAATGTGGTTACCCATAAGTAATGAAGAATAAAACCTCCCCCTGTATGTTTTCATGAAAGGTAAGGAATATCACTGTTTTCCTCTCATGTTATCAACCTCTCACACGCAGGCAGGAACCTACAAGCCTAAAGGTATTAAGACCTAGACATCTGAAAGGATGAAAATACCAAAGAACATGGTCTGTTCTATCTCACAATGTTCAACTTCATCAAACTAATACCTTGATGTCCACAAAAAAATCAATGTACTTTTGGGCCACAGTCATGTATATCTATGTGTATTTACTTGATAACAAACATGTAGACTTATTTGCAAACAGTAAATGAGTAAAACAGCTGAAAAATTTACATTTCATCAAGATGTTCCCTGTTACATAGGACAAAATCATATATAAACATGTAGCCCACCCCAAAACATTCCATCTCAAGTTAATTTAACCACCAAACTTTTAAAAATTTTCTGGAGGGGAATAAGATGAGACAAGAGAAGTTGAACACATTTGTTTTGCAGAATTAGTACACCTGTGTTTGCTTCATTTTGAGTTGGAATTGTATCAATTTTCCCTTTAAATATATGGTGATTGTGCTATTTCCTGCTTAAATTATGAAAGTACTTTGGATTTCTTGTAGCATCATGGGGGACATGAAAATCTCACGAGGGGTCGGATTCTAACAATACTGGATGATGCATTTAGTGAATTTAGTACACTTCAGACTTTCCAGAACTACATCGGAGGACACAGCTATGGATTTGTTTGTTTAGATTTTGCCTAAGAAAATACAGAAGTTCTGAATCCATTGGGCTTACACAAAACCACCAGAAAGGCTGGCCATCAGACTCTACTGATGTCCTTTTGATATTTGGTATCATACTCGAAACAACAGTGTTTTTATTTGAGATCAAGTCTCTGCCCACTGGGAGGCATATCCTAATTACTGCCCAAAAGGGATTTTTTTTCAATGCATTGTTGTGTCTCGTCTCAAAAAATTCATTAGTTATTTCAAAATACGACCCATATGCTGTTCTCCACTCCTCTGTTTTATATAAGGAATTTTTTTTTGGCAGAATGTTCCAGAAATTTCTCTATTCTCACAAGAATAGCTCAAGGCACTTTCCCAGTATAATAAAGAAGCGTTTTATGTTATGGGTGATGGCCAGTTAACATTTGTATTCCTCCGGACGAACTACAGCACTCCTATCAGCCAAGGGAAACACCTGCATAGCCCTGTGTTCCTGAATTACATCCATGACTACACGTCCCATAAACAAGGAATCAGAATCCAAAACACAAAACCACAGGTGCTGCAGAAAAACAGCTCCATGTAAATCTGCAATATGCAACTACTTCTTCAAAACAAAAAGATTAAAAGGATACAATTATAGCTAGGAAACATGGACATCAACCCAATAACCTGTAATTATTTGTATAATATATGGAGTTTAGAGTAAACATGACCACAGATTAAAGCACTAAGGCAGAGTTCCCAGAGGCATATGGTGGCTGACAAATACAACAGATTGTATTTGTAAAATAATTAGCCAGACGTTCTGGCTTCTTTTTTCTAACAACTTTAAAACACACATTTGACCAAGGAGTATATTTAGCCCTCAAGGCCTTTAAAGTACTACATCTTTAAGCCCATAAATACATACACACATACATCATGTTTTCTATATTAACAATAATGCTTCATTATAGGAATTGGTACAAAAACAAAAACAACTAGAAATCATTTTAATTTATTTGAAAAAGATTATGTTGCCCAGAACATATCTCTTCCAGAAGTCTAATTGAATGACGATGCAATACGCTAGCTAATAGAGAACCAACAACTCTGTGTCATGTATCGAATAGATATTTTCCATATTATCTGACTTTCCTTAGAAGATAAGTGATGCCCACAGGAAACACACACACACAGAGGAAGAAAATAAATGCCCTTATCCCACTGAGGACCAGGGAAGCCAGTTTTTTGAAGAACCCAGATACTGTGATATAGATAATAAACGCCATGTGAGATGATGTCATCAGAAACCACGTTAAGCCAGGGGGTCTGGGGATGAGATGAGGGTAGTTACTGGACTATAAAGAACGAGTGAATGAGTCACGCTTGTCAGAAGTATTTTCATGGTGGGCAGATTAAAATGAAGCAAGTCTCTTAGGAGGCACTGTCAACAAGGCTGCTTCTCAAAATATTTTACATAAAATTTCATAACTCTGGAGTCTTTATGTTTAATAAAATCTTTATGGCAAAAGAACTGATGCTGTTTTCTTTCAATTCAATTGAACTTTTACTTTTTAAAAAATGTTTTAATGTTTGCTATATTCATGCCACTGTGTTAGGGAATGGCTAGGTTACAAAAATGATCAGAAATAATCTCCTACCCTTAGAGCAGTTGCAAACTAACAGGAAAGACAGACAGATAAAAAGATAATCACTGTATCAGAAAGATTGTGATGACTTCTGTAAATGGGATGTACACACACTTGGGAATGATTTTTCAATCTGATGGCCCAAACCTCAGACAGCCAACTACCTCATCTAAACTTTATGGTTCCAACAAGTTATTAAGGACAAAAAAAAATCAATCTTTTTAAAAGTATCTTAAATGTCAGTGATCCACACCAGCTGTTAAGTTAAGCAAACGCTCTGCGTCAACTGTTCCTCTGCCTGCTGAATTTTGCCATACACTGAGCACTAACAATGTAAATATTATTCTTAATTCCAAAGATATAGCATCTTGCTCATTTATAAAGGCTAGCTGCTTAAATGTTATCATCCTACTATGAAACTTTAACTGTTAAGACTCAGAAGTCATCATCTTTCACATTGCCATGAAAGTGGTGTGATATAAACCCAGTTTAATGCCTAAAAGAAGACACAATATTAAGAATTTCTCTTACAAACATTATTTTTGACAATATATTTGACATATTTTGACATTATTTAATGAACCATTAAATCCAGCTCCCATTTAAAAATATAAAACCAACACAAAACAGCATGGTGCAGACAAAAGCAGGGAATGGAGACTGTAGCATCAGGACCAGAGATGTGAGTTGTCAATAATGCAACTCTAAGTTTATTAGTCCCTTGTTGTTATTCAGTAGGAAACTGCAGCTCTTTGCTCCCTAGACCAGTATGCAGTGAAACAGGCATAGTGCATGTGCTACAAGAAAAAAAGAACAAGTAGCTATGGGAAATACTAACACCATATTTCCCAACAGACATAAACAAACACTTAATACATTTCATTCAACTTATGTTATTGCATGCCAGCTGGAAAATAATTGAAGCATAAGATATAAGAAAAAGATAACTACAGTCACTAGCCATTCTTCATAGGAAATGAAATGTTCTGCTGAGCAGTCCACACACTAAGGACAAAGAAACCAAAACTATATTTTACAATAAAGCAATACTCACTTACTATCACAGACTTGAGGGAGGGAAGTTTATACGAAAACACATCTCCGTGTCAGAATAAGTTAGAGGCAGGTCTGGAATACTCCATGATTCAGGTTGAGAGAAACTCGACATGTGCTTTTTTTTTACAGCTGGCTTTTGCTAATCCAGGGTTTCTCAATCCTGGCACTATACCCTCTTGATTTGAGCCAGAAATAATCCTTTATTTTAAGAGGCTGTCCTGCGCATTGCAGGATATTTAGCAGCTTCCCTGGCTTCTACCAACTAGATGCCAGTAGCACACCCTCCAAGTTGTGACAACCAAAACTGTCTCCAGAGACTTGAATGTCACCAGGAGAAGAAAATTGCCCTCATTGAGAACTACTATTCTAACCCAATGATAACCAGGTAAATCTCACCCAGGTCAGGTAGCTTTCAACTGTTGCATGGCCATAAATGCAATAAGCCTATCTCTGTCCAAGGTGCTCAAATGAACCCACTATGTTCTCTGCTTAAGAGGCAGTGTGTCTGGGCCAATGCAAAGTGGGGAAACCTTCAAACCTCATACCTTCCCAAAAGGCCTCCAAAGCATTTCCTTTTCTGGGAGTGACATTTTCCATTTGGAAACTGGGATTTAACAGAGCTACCTATATAAGCAAAGCCTGTTTTATGCATGTCTAGATGGCACAGAATCTTTAGAAGCCAATGGAAAGGAAAGCAGTGGGAAAACATTTAACAGTTACCAAAAGTGATCAGGAGACTAAAAGATCCCAGAAATGCTGGAAGAAAGATTTACAAGACGCCTCAGATTTTTAAAGGATAAATATCAGTTCATTCAATAAATATGCCTTGGACACCTACCATGATTCAAGGAATGGGATACAAAGATAAAGAGAATCAGGTCCCGCCATTTTAGGGAGTTTAGGGACCCACTGAGATCTAAGACACGTGGACTAGTCATTCTCAAACCTGGCTGTGCAGTCAAATCACCTGGGGGAGCTTCTTCAAATTACCAATAGCTAGGCTTACCCCCAGGCCAATTACACAAGCATTTGGACTCCTGGACAGTTCCTAAAGGACTCTGAGCTAGACCATGAAGGTTCGCAGGGACCTGGACAGAGACAGGGGGTGGGTGGGGATGGCATTTCTAGTTGAAGTAATTACAAGAGAAAAATCACCATGGTGGAAAATCAAGTGCACATAATAGCAAAAAAATAAAAACAAGTGGCACAATTCCATCCACTTACAGGGTCTGAGAAGGGCAGTAAAAGAGAATAAGGTGGATGAACACCAAACCCTGAAGGGTGTTAAGCTTTTAATCTGTAGGTAGGGGAGAACCTCTGAATATTTCTAAGAAAGAATAAAACTACACTTCAAACAGTAAATCTTCCAAAAACTTATAATAGGAGGTCTAAGGGAAGAGATGAGGGCAGAAAGTTGTTTCAGCTCTACAGCAATAAGCCCGAACACAAGCACTGACTTCCCCTGGTTTCCCTAAGAACTCCTGGTTGACTCCCTCAGGCTCATCTGGAACATGTCAGATTCCCTCAAGGGTCAGGGCTAGACCCTGCAGTCTTTCCACTGCAGTGTGTTTTCCCTAGGTGACCTCATGTCTGCTCATTAAGTTACCACCTGTATGCACAGGGCTTGGAAATTCTCCACCTAGTCCTCACCTCACACTCACACGGGTAGCACTAACTGCCTGTTTAGCATTCCCCCTTGGATATGCTGAAGCAACCTCAAACTCACCACGTCTAAAACTGAACTCATGACATGCCTCACAGAGCCTAGTGCTCTTTATGTCCCTTATCTCTGGAAATGGTACCACATTCTATCCAGTCACACAGGCCAGTCATTCTTGACCCTGTCTCCTTCACCCTCACACCCTATCTACCACCAGGTCCTGCGGAGTTTGCCTCATATACAGCTCTCAGGTTCCTCCTGCTCTTTGCCCCTCTACCAGCACCTCCTTAGCCCAACCTGCCATCTTCCTTCACTTGTCTGTTTCCATAACAGTCTCAATTTACCCAAAGTCACTCTTGCCTCCCTATTGCCAACACTGAGTCACTAATTCAAATTCCAAAAATAACCACATCACCCCTTTACTCAAAATTCTGCAATAGCTTCCCACTGATCTTACAATATGTACAAAATTCCTCAGCAAGGCCTGACTATCATCTCAAACCAGACACAAATGACTTCTTTTAGTCCCACACATCTGCCATGCTCCTGTGGCAGAGCCACTGAATGCACCGTTCCCTTATGCGTAGAGCTTGGTCTCTCTATTTGGATTATTAAACTCTTACCCATCCTTCAGATCCCAGTAAAATCATCACTTCCTCCAGGCGTCTTTCCTTGATCTCCCTGACTTATAACAGGCTCTTACAGCACAACTATATCTCCATTTAAAGCACTTGACTTGGATGCAATTCTACATTTGTTTGAGTTATATTTGATGAAAGTATTTGATTCATACTTTTCCCCACTATTCTTACCACTGAAGCATTCCAGCACATGTTTGGAAGGAACAAAAAGTATCTAAGAAAGAGTGTGAAGGAGATAGGGAACAGATTCAAGAGATCTTCCAATGTAGATGTGCTAAATTTGATAGGAAAGGGGAGAATCGAAGGTGACTACAAAGATTTCAAGTCTGGCTGACTAAGAAATATGAGCAACTGTTTAGTCCCCATACTGATTCCAATTGATTTATTTCATTTTCATATGGTTTTCCTTTTTTTTTTTTTTTAACTTTCCACCATTCCAATTCCAACACCAAAAAGCCCTAGCATTTTATTTAAAGCAAATGACCTAAGGTTGGCTGCTACCAGAACATTCCAGCCAAAAGTCTAAGTGCAATAACTAGTGCAGGCTTATAAGTACCCCCACAGTCAGACCCACTCTCTCATTCACTCCAGCATTAAATATTAAACACCAACATATAGCGAACTTTATCTTACGGCAAACAAAACTTTCTTCATATAGAAACATCCAGTGCATACACAAGTCGTGAAATTACTGGCTTACTTCAATCCTTCATAGTTTATTTTTAGTCTTAATCTAATTTCAATAGTCCAGAAATATTAACACGTAGTGTCTACCACATCACAATACATTTCTTAACTAAAATAATGAAGTACATGCCAAAAAAGCTGCTAGGATTTAAATTTATTTCACCCTAAAAACACTCTTCTCTTATACTGGCGAATATTAGGTTGAACCTGAATTATTTTATGGAACCTGGTAAGTTCCTGCTCAATAAGTACTTCTGTTGTTAAGCCATATTTTATCCCTTTGCACTTTCACAGTGAAGCCATTAAAGTTTATTTTTTAAGCCAAAGCTGTTATATAATAAACCATTCTGGAGATGGCACAGTTTATGCATTCATAAAATGCTTCTGAATTTAAAAAGATATATATTACTGTAGAGTTATTGCACCTACAAGAGTTGCCAAATATTTTTTAAATAATAATAAGGACAGGTATAGACAATAAAAAGCTATCAAAGGAATTCTGGGAAAATAAATTGCATTCAGGAGTCTTAAATAGTTTCCTAGAAGCAAAGAAATTATGGGCTTCATTCTGTCTCAGCAAGATATCAAGTGTAAGGGCAACACTCAATTCTATACATCAATTTTACGATATATGTCTATATGACTCAAAAGTTTCCAACTATATTATTTCTCTTTGATGGAGGAGTGAAGGGAAGTGTTACAAATGTTTGTTAATGCTTCTCTACATTTATGATAGTGTAAATCAAGGGCATGTAATAAACTATCAATTTGAACAGACGACCTTACCTTCATGGTCTACAGAGATGTGAGGCACACTGACATTACTGGTTAGTGCTGACCAGCTGAAGCAGAGCATCCAATGAGGTGAACAGGGCTCCTCCTAACAATAGAAACTGTCTGATTTACATTGGCAGAGGCCATTGCTTGTACAAGACCATCTTGTTTCGCAGGGAAATAAAGAAAATTTCAAAGGACAACAGTCACACTGCCCTCCTTTCGCACTGTAGGATTCCCCCATCAGCCAACATCACCTTCACTGAAAATAAAATTATACCTGCCCTCTTTCTTCCTTCTACCAAGCAAACTAGAACTACCACATCACTGTGATTTTTAATAAAAGGGGGAAAAAATCTTTTTCTTTTCTGAGCTCGTCTGACCCTCTTATTGGCAAGGTTGAGAAGCCTTCCTAGAAACCTTCTGCTGTGGTATTCCTTGCCACCCCCTACTGCTACCTCTCTATTTAGAGTAAAATGAGAATGCACGTCCTTTTGTAAACACTATACATTCTCCAGAGACTCAAAGACATGGAGGGCTCAGAGTCACTCAGTGCAATTGAGCAAACATTTACTGAGCTGCTGTATTGCTCACTGGGCCTTAGAATTAAAAATAAATAACATTTGAGTGTCTCCCTTCAAAGATTTCACAGTCTATTATAGAAGACAAACATCAGCTATAAGCCAAAAAGTGAAATAACAGGGGTGTGCACAGGTACTGTGGGACAAAGCGAGGGGAAGGGAAAATGAGCAATTTTGCCTGATGAATTTTGAATCTGGCAGGGCTTTTTCAGGACCCAGAGTGAGATATATTCTCTTCATCCCCTCCTGATCTTTCCCTAACCAAGAGGTTCACTCTGCTTTGCCTTGGGCATAAGGGTGAAGGTAGACTTCAGGTTTCCAGTCTCCATGCCCTCACCCCACCCTTTCTTTAAGCCCTCTGCTTTCTGAGTTAATGCTCAGCAATGTACAGCCAGCATCACAGGGACCCATTTTCACCCCTAAAGCCTGGAACTGCAGCCATCACCCCAAATTCCCACACCCAAAGAAGACATATGTCCTTAAGTCAGTTGTCCACAATCTAGATATAATCTTTTCCAAAGTCAAAGATGACACTTCAAAAACAGAGTGGCTGGTTACTAGCCTCTGTTTGATATTTCAGTATAAGAGCTAGGCTGATTCCTGCCTATTTTAGTGTAATTCACCTTTTAGCTGGTGGAATACAGCTGTGAAGCAGCTGGCACCACTATCGGTGGTTCTGCTGAAGCTATTGCGAATGTTAGCATGTTTTGTCCTTGCATGTCATATTTAAAGCCTCTAAAGGACTTTGCAACTACAAAGTCTTTCCATTTTCCTTCTCTGATTCTATCCTCATCATTTCCTAAGGCTAGCATTATTACTTCAAATTTAAAAAGTAAAAACTAAGCCTCAGAAAGGTTAAATTACTTTGCCAAATTTACTCCAAATGTTAAAAACATTTGGACAGACCCAGGAGCCCTGACACCCAAGGTCATATGCTAGTGAGTCACAGATATTTTCGGTTTGGCCCATTTGGTGTGGTTTTTTGTTTTGTTTTGTTTTTGGTGAAGAAGATTGGCCCTGAGCTAACATCCATTGCCAATCTTCTTCTTTTTCCTTGTGGAAGACTGTCCCTGAGCTAACATCTGTGCCAATCTTCCTCTATTTTGTATGTGGGATGCTGCCACAGCATGGCTTGAAGAGCAGTACTAGGTCCATGGCCAGGATCTGAACCCACAAACCTCAGCCACTGAAGCAGAGCATGCGAACTTAACCAGTACACCATCAGGCTGGCCCCAACTTGGTGATTTAAAAAAAAAATAGATATTTAAAAGTTAGAAATTTCACATAAAAATGCAGATTTCTAGAATCCCTTGAAAAATTGGAACCCAGAAGCTCTGACAATTCTGGGCTAATTCTCTGTGGTAATAACAGGATAGGAGACGGGGCATTTGCAAGCTAGTTTGCTACAGTCTGACCCATCCACCTCAGATGATCAATTCATGTATCTTATCTGCCTGGCCGGTGAGGGCACTTGAGTTAGTCATGGCACTGCTAAACCCTATTGCAATGAGAGAAAACATGAATGACCAGGAGACAGAGATCTACAAATGGCAGAGGCTTGCTTACCCAAAAGGCTCAGAGTATCCTTCTCGTTTCTATCAGCAAGGTGGTTCCAGGGTGATTCCATACCCTACTCACACAAACTTCATCTATATGTCATCTGCTCAACAATGCCGCTCTACCACCTCATACGCACTTAAACAGTGATGGGGAAAAAAAGGGAAATACTTCCTCTGAAAAACTCTGCCCAAACCCTGGTCAAATCATTTTATTGTTATAAACTATTTACATATTTGTGAAAGGGAAAAGCCATTGGATTCAAATCACTTTCTCTAGCCCTATTTCCACCTCTCAATTTTAAGGGAAACACTTTAATTTTCTGGTATCCTACACCTGTTCATTTTCCGAGGACTAAGGGATGGGTGAAGGTTTAGAGGTCTTGGAAGAGTCCCAAAAAGTCACTTCAATTGTTGCTACTATAATTTTAAAGAAATGACGGCCAAGCTAGGGCATTTATCACAGTTTCTACTCTGCCGGTTAAAAGACATTGTTTAAAAAGAAAAAAAAAAAACAGAAAACTTTCAAGGAACCATTGATTTAAATGGCAGAGTCAAACTCTTGGTTAGGTTTCATGATTTCAATCCATTTTGGGATTTGAATCTGCTTGTGAAAAACAGATGTCAAAACAATGACATTTTAAAGTTTTATTTCATAAAAATTAAAGCACAGCTTTAAATCAGAAGCTCCAAAGAAACCACCCCACACAGTTATAGTCAGATGAGGGGGGACCAGTCTCCCCACACTGAGGAGTGTGTGTAGCTGTAGGTAACATGCATCCTACAACCTGACACCAGAAGGCATTTTTTCAAAAGCTGGCAAGCACACAGGGGCTGCCTGGAGCAAGAGGTGGACAATCCAGGACCTTGAGGAGGGCTAGACAGCTGCAGATACTGGTCACCTCCTTTATCTTGGCTCTGCACACTCTGAATTCAGCAGAATAGCACAATTCTAATGACAAGAAAGAGACAGGTTTAAGGAAAGGGAAAAGGGATCTCAGGGAACATCATCGAGATCCCCAAGTCATGGTCATTGAGTCTGATCTGCAAGGCAGATACATTTCTAATTGATTCAATTTAACTAAAATAGTTTTGGAGGAAGAAAATAAACTTGAGGGACTTTATTTCCAACAGACCAGGAGACATTTTTAGAGGTATTTCATTTCTATTTGGGCAAACCACCTAATTTTTCCTGGCCTCTGTTTCCTGCTACATACGATGAAAGGATTTAATTCAGTACTAAATTTTCTTCCAATCCGGGGTTATGGTTCTATGACTTTCTACTTAGTTCATACATTTTAGCAATACAAAAAAGTTCTTTTTTTTTCCTTCCAAACTGTAGAGTAGAATATTACATTTTTGAAGTATTTAATGTCCTACTCTATAGTTTGGAAGAAAAGGAAATGGATACTTTTTTCATATTAATAAAATGTATGAACTAAGCAGAAATCTAAAAGTATGACAGTCATTAATTATCCATAGAAAAAAATAGCCTCCTAAGTTAGGAGGAAGGGAGGGATGAACAGGAAGAGCACAGAGGAACCTCAGGGCAGTGAAACCGCTCTGTAGGACACTATAATGGTGGATACGTGTCATTACACATTCGTCCAAACTCATAGAATGTCCAACATCTATGTGAACCCTCATGTAAACTATGGACTCTGGGTGATAATGATGTGTCAACGTGGGTTCATCAATTGTAACAAATGAACCCACTCTGGTGGGAGATGTTGATAACGGGGAAGGCTGTGCCTCTGTAGGGTCAGAAGATACATGGGAAATCTCTGTACCTTCCACTCAATTTAGCTGTGAACCTGAAACTGTTCTAAAAAATAAAGTCTTCAAAAACAAAACAGAAAAAAGTCCCCAAAAGTGATGCTGATGAGCTGCGAGAGTAGTTCAAGTTGAGTGTGCTGGTGTCCGCATGGTACTATATGTTCAAGACTGTTGCAAGTGTGGCAATATCATACAAAGCAGATCAACAGTAAATGCACATCATTGTGACAAAAATGGCTGCCTCTCAGCTTCACTGATGGAAGGAGCCTGTGTGACTCCATGACTAACCCCGAGGGGAAAATGGCTCTGCAATAAACCTTCCCTGGTAACTTTTCTCCACGTATAAACACAACATTTATTTCAAAAGTGATTTGCAAGTTTCTGGGAGAAAGGCAAGTCGCTACAGATAGGTCACAAAACGCAGGAAAGACAATGTAGGACATTGCGTTTCACACACCAGTGCTCAGAAGCTCCTGCCATTGAATCTCCTATGGAGACTGCAGAAAAGTAGCCGTTTGCTTTTCCAAATGCTTGTAATATCTATTCATTTACAACAAAATATGTTTCTCGAAAACTTGCTTCTTGTACAAAATGTGGAGTTTATGGGGTTGGAACTAGTGTCTAGGTCCCAAAATTCATGTCCACATGTAGAAAGCCAAGATCCTTTCTCTCGCAGAGCGTTTGCTCTGAGTCACGTCCCACATAACCACACCTAGCTCACTGCAGTGCACGTGGTACTTACTCTAGTTCGCCAAATTGAATTAAATGCTTTAAAGACATCCGTGGGGAAAATTACTCAACTATTGTTTGGTGTTCCTAAGTTAGCCTGCCTAAATAAAACAAGAGAAGCCAGTGCTCCTTTGCCAACTGCACTTATAATTGAAATGCTAGTTGTTCATTTTTACTACTTACACTCAAATAAAAATGGTACTGGAGCACAGGTTCTGGGAAACCTGCTCAGTTGAAGTCTTATTTCCATCCAAATTCTCTTTCAATGTAATAGTGAACTTGGACCCCACACTCTTCTCTCATGAAAACATATAAATGTCTACAGCCTGAAGCATTTTGCGTCATCTTCAATCTATTTTCAATACAGGACGTGGAAGAGATGTAAGTTTTCCAGGACAGATTCCTGTAAATGTCTTATCCTCCTGTCTTCTGTATTCTTCTCTTCCTATCCTTTAAAAATAACATCTTTCTTTGACATGGGTGATGGTTCATTTCACGTGTCAATTTGATGGAATCACAGGGCGCCCAGATACTTGGTCAGACATTGTTCTGGGTGTGTCTGTAGAGTGTTTTGGATGAGATTAACATCTGAATTGGTAGACTGAGTAAAGCAGCCCCCTCTAACGTGGGTGGGCCGCATCCAATCAGTTGTAGGCCAGAAACGAAAAGGCTGACCTTCCAGCCAGTAAGAGGGAACTTCTCCTGTCTGAGTGCCTTGACCTGGGACTTCAGTTCTTTCCTGCCTTTGGACTTGAACTGAAACACTGGCTCTTTCTAGGTCTTGAGCTTACCGGCATTCACTGGAACCAAACCATTGGCTGTCCTGGTTCTCAGTGCCTCAGACGCAGACTGGAATGTAACATTTGCCTCCTGGGTGTACAGCTTGCTGACTGCAGATCTCGGGACTTGTCAGCTTCCACAATCACGTGAGCCAATTCCTGAGTGTGTATATGTATGTGTGTGTGTGTGTGTGTGTGTATAGAGAGAGAGAGTATAATATGTATATATATATACACACATCCTATTGGTTCTGTTTCTGTTGGAACTTGTCAGCCTCCATAATTGTGTAAGCCAATTAACACACACACATACATATGTACCTATACATATACACGCATCCTATTGGCTCTGTTTCTCTGGAGAACCCTGACTATCATACAACATGACATGGAGCGTCTCCAACAAAGACCACATTTTTCTCTTTTCTCCTTTTACTAATATTACAACCAAACTGTAAGTTAGTTTTGCTAAATGAAGATGAAGGTTTCCTTCCATTTGAATATTACCTTTCCTCAGCTTCACATTTTTACTGTAAAAATACAGTGTCACGTTAGAAACAGTCTAGATTCGAATAGATATTTTCTTCGTGGAAATTTGACAAACTTTTCTTAAGTACAAGCTAATCATACTTTTATGGCATGGAAAAATCATATCAGAAAGACAGGAAAAGGTAGCCAACTGCCATTCACTTTAATGGGAAAAATAATATGTTTTTCACTCTAAAATAGGAAAATCTACTATTTTTATTACTGTTATTTTAACAGCAGCATACTGGAAATATGCATCAATGCTCAGTTTTATGTACTTTTCCAAAGTTGCATCTTTATTTCAAAAAGAAGACACACACATCATAGCATTTTTCTTTTGTGTTGAAAGACTTAAAATGTTTACTTTTTTTTATAAAGACCACATAACTCTTACCAGGCCTTTTAATGTCAGTGCTATGCATCATCAGTACAAGAGCCAAAAGTGCAAACCTTATGATATGTGAATATATTTCAGGCCAACTGTGCACCAAATAGCATCTCCATCCGTACAACTCTCGCTAAATGGACTTCTGCGGATTTAGTGTCAGAACCTTTCTGAAAGCCATTTGTCAGCCTGCATACTGGACCACATTCAAAATAAGAGAGAAGAAGACAGTGACATGGTGGCTTACAGAACACTTAACTTAAATTGTGAACAAATATTTTTTCTTTACTGAACTGCAGTTCAGGCTATGTTTGTTGTGGGTTTTTTGTTTTGTTGTGGTTTTGGTGAGGAAGACTGGCCCTGAGCTAACATCTGTGCCAATCTTCCTCTATTTTATATGTAGGACACCACCACAGAATGGCTCGATGAGTGGCGTGCAGGTCTGTGCCTAGGATCCAAACCTGCAAACCCGGGGCCGAAGGAGAGTACACAGACTTAACCAGTACACTACCAGGCTGGTCTCTCAGTGTTTTTTTTATTCCTTTTTCATTTCTTGCTCTAACTGATATTAAGAGTGTGTGCACCTGTTTATTATTTATGTATTCAATAAATCTCATGAATACCAGCATTTACTTTTATCTTTAAAAAAACCTAGAGAGAGGTTCATTAAATATATCATGCGTATACACAAACACACACACATATTCTTAACACTATAATTGTCTTACCCACTAGATCAAAGCTGAAAATTATTTTAAAAAGCCAGAGCCAAAATTTAAGAATGACCATTTAAATCAAAATGGCAAAAAACCCCACCAACAACTGTTCTGTTGTTTTGCATTAATACGACAAAAAT
Source organism: Equus quagga (assembly GCF_021613505.1). Classification (NCBI taxonomy): domain Eukaryota; kingdom Metazoa; phylum Chordata; class Mammalia; order Perissodactyla; family Equidae; genus Equus; species Equus quagga. The sequence continues at coordinate 108,301,128 of NC_060275.1, forward strand.
GCACATTATGACTTTCTTTATAATGCAGGATAGAAGGAAGTACGTAGGAATCTCATATTATAAACACTAAGAACCCTTTGATAGGAAGAATATTTTATCCCAACTTCTAATAAGGAAATTTAGTTGGTAACTAAAGGGCTCAATACATACTGGAAAGAATCAGGACAGCCAAAAAAAAAAAACACTCACAATTCATCTGTGAAATGTGCTAACCAGGATGAACTGTTTCCAATGACCGCAACTAAAAAGGGCGTCATAAGAAGTGAATTTATTTATTTTAAATGCTGAGGCTGGACATTTTAAAACATGATGAGATACTCAGATACAGAGTGACTGGATATAACTATCCATTTTTATTTTAAATATTTAGAAAGTGAAGGCACAACACTGGGTTTGACATATTTCAAGGGTGTTTCAGCCCAGAACTTCATTTTATGAGGCATCAAGCCTTTCCGAAGCCCAAATAATTCCCCAAGTACCTTAGATTCATTTTCCACAAGCGAAGAAGGATCAACTTTAAAGTGTAACCTTCTGCTTGCCAAAACATCAGCCGTACAGGAATGTTCAAAGGGGCAAGTTCAAGTGGGGACTTCTGATTCCATACAGGAAGCTAGAGAGCACTCTCTCAGGCAAGCTTCAGAAGCCAGGAGCATAGAGGAAAGGGAGGATGACGTCCTATGAAGAGAACTTGGCTTCGTCGAGGGTTGTTTCAAACAAGCGAGTGAGAAATACTTGCAATAAACAGCTAGAATCTACTCGCAGTGTTCCTTTATTGTCAAAGAGGCTTTAGCAACTCCAGCTGTCACAGCCAACAGAACTCAGCAAATGTCAGACGGCATTCTCTAAGAGTAGGTTAGCCGAGAAAATAAAGGGAAGGTTAGTTTTTGATTTCCATGCAAGGTCCAATTAAGAAACAGCAGAGCAAAATTAACGCAAAGATGGAGGTTTAGAGCGTCAGCTCCTATTGTTCTTGTTTCTACAATGAAGTTCTACGTGGTCAAGCAAATATTATGCGCCACACACTATGTAAGGTTCTGAAGATGCAAAGATGAATACATCATTATCAATGAAAAACCATTTGGCATTTTTAGGAAATCCAGCAGTCCTACCTCTAGGAACATATACCTCTGCAGCTGAAGACACATAAAGTATTGTGCATAATGGCTTCAAGATGAAATAACCAAATGCAGTCAGCAGAACAAAAGGTCAACAAGTTGTGCCGTATTCCCTAACCATCCCCTTTTTTTTTCTTTAAACATTGGCACCCGAGCTAACAACTGTTACCAATCTTTTTTTTTTTTTCCTGCTTTTTCTCCCCAAATCCCCCTAGTACATAGTTGTACATTTTAGTTGTGGGTCCTTCTAGTTGTGGCATGTGGGATGCTGCTTCAGCATGGCCTGATGAGCGGTGCCAAGTCCGTGCCCAGGATCTGAACCAGCAAAACCCTGGGCTACCAAAGCCGAGTGCGCAAACTTAACCACTTGGCCGCAGGGCTGGCCCCTAACCCTCCCTTTTTAATGTTGCAAATCATCCATGGAGACCAGGCTCCCTGGCCCCTTGCATGTCTTACTCTTCTACATAACAATTATTAACATTTAATATACTAATATTGTAACCATTTTGTTTATTATCTGTGTCTCCACCTGGAAGTTAAGTTCCACCAAAGCAAGGATTTTGATCTTGTCTTATTTACTGCTGTGTCTGTCCAGGGAGCCTAGAACAGTGTCTGGCACATGGGAAGAATTCAATAAATATATGCGGATGGAAGGGAGGAAGGGAGGGAGGAAGGAGCAGAAGAAGAGACAGAGGGAGGGAAGGGTGGAGAGAGGAGCAGAGGGAGGGAGGAAGACAGACAGGCAAAAATCGCTAAAAACAGTGAAAAGAACTATAGCCACAGGCTTCAACATGAGCAATTCTCATGACTATAACACTGATTGAAAAAAGCAAAATATAAACGAATACATGCAGCATGATTCCATTTATATTAGATTCCAAACATGCAAAATTAATATTATGATACATACACAGTTAGAAAAACTGTCAAGAGAATAACAAAGCTGTGATAAACACAAAATCAGAATGCAGATGACCTGGAGCGGGTGATAGAATTGCAGCCGGCACAGAGAGAACTTGAATGTGTTGGTAACTTTCCGTTCCTTAAGCTGAGCTGGGGGTTTACATTTTATTATTATTCGCCATACTTCATGCGTGTAGTAAACATGCCTATAAATTTCATAATTAACACCAAAACATCAAATCACTAAGGAGTCGACTATCTGGTGAAAAAGCCAAACCTGGTAAGAGATGAGTTCAGCAGGAAGGGATGAAGTCTTGGACAGAGAAACAAGCATGCACTATGGAACGCCAGGCAGCTCGTCAGACTGGCACCATTTGTAGTCCTAAATGCTTCTCTTTATACGGGGGTTGAGGGAACTGGTCTTCAATGGTCACTTGATTTATATATTTTTAAACCTATAGTTCATTGGCTACTGTCAATTATCAAGAGAACCATTTTAAATAATTGTTTATAATATTTTAAAGAAGAAATATCACCACCTTACACAGAATTGGGAAAGTTGAAGCAAAAACCAGAGGAGATATTTTATTAGGTAATATTAAGGTCATTTTTGTAGGTGCTATTAAGAATCAACTGTCTAGAACTGCAGGAGATAATTTGTTCCACTGTATCTTCATTTATTATTCATTCAGAAACTATTACTGAGTAGCAGCAATGTGCAAGATATTTGCTATGCACTAAAAAGAAATAGGCTATCAAGCCATGAAAAGACATGGCGGAAAGTTAAATGCATATTACTAACCAACATTGCCAATCTGAAAAGGCACATACTGTAATATGATTCCAACTATATGACATCCTGGAAAAGGCAAAATTTTGGAGACAATAAAAAGATCAGTGGTTGCCAGGGATGGTGGGGTAAGGATGAACAGGCAAAGCAGAGAATTTTTAGGGCAGTGAAACTGTTCTGTATGATAGTATAATGGTGGATACATGCCATTATACATTTGTAAACCCATAGAATTTACAAAACCAAGAGTCAACCCTAACATAAACTATGGACTTTGAGTGATAATGATGTGTCAACATAGATTCATCAATTCTAACAAAGATACCATTCTGGTAGTGACGGTGATAATGAGGGAGGCTATGCACGTGTGGGGCAGGAGGTATATGGGAAATCACTGACCTCTCATTCAATCTTGCTGTCAACTTAAAACTACTCTACAAAATAAAGTCTAGTTAAAAAAAAAAAAAAGATATTTTCTATGTACACAGGAAGGAACAAATATCTGTAAGCTGTCCTCAATGAACTTCCATGCTAGTGTTAGGACAGGTACATAACAATCATACCGTATGCGTAGGTACCAGGGATACCCTCAAACAATGAAAGTGTCTGTGTGGATGGGATTCTGTATGAAGTCACAAGAGAGGAGGAGAGGTTTGTTCTCATGCAAAGGAAAAAACAACGTGCCTTGCTGAATGCTGCCATTCCTCACATTATTCAGTACCAGTTCTAATTCTTAACATCAATGTAAACAGTAATCATTCACACCTCCAGATGTCTTATTTCCTAAGCAATAACATATATGTTGCAAATCTTGCAAATCTTTGCCCTAACTCTGCTACTCTTCCTCCCTTTTTTTTCTTTTTGCCAGATGTTTTGCTTCATCAAATACTAGGTACACTTTTACCAATTAGGAACTTGGCAAAATAACCTTTCCATCCCTTGTTCATGGGATGTGTGGAAAACTATCCCATAGAATAATGAAAAGGGTTTTCTACAAGAGATTTCTGGATCATTTGTAATGAATATGACTTAGGGCAAGTCACTCAAGTTCTCCGATGCCATTTTTGTCATTTTACAATAAGGAAGTTAAACTACATATCCAGGGACCTTTTATGGACACACACTCATACAGAAGTGAGTTTCTGTCACATTAATACTTTTCATTAGCTCCATGACTCTGTAGTCTTCAAATGGTTATGTTATCTATACAGCCATGTGTTACTTAACAACAGGGACAGATTCTGAGAAATGCATCCTTAGGTAATTTTATTGTCGTGTGAACATCATAGAATGCACTGAACGGGAACAAAATTTGCCACCCCAAAATGTGTGTCTTTAGCATGAGGATTATTTTAGGCTGATGTTTTTTTTTAAAGATTGGCACCTGAGCTAACAACTCTTGCCAATCTTCTTTCCACCCACCTTCTTCTTCTCTCCAAAGCCCCCCAGTACATAGTCGTATATTCTAGTTGTGAGTGCCTCTGGCTCTGCTATGTGGGATGCCACCTCAGCATGGCCTGATGAGCCGTGCCATGTCCGCACCCAGGATCCGAACCTGCAAAACCTTGGGCTGTTGAAGCGGAGCATGAGAACTTAACCACTGGCCACGGGCCGGCCCCAGACTGATTATTTTTAAAAAACAAAACACTCAGAAAGTTTTTCTTGTTACCTCCCCCTTAACTGCCTAAAAGAACTCAGATTAACAAAAATCCTGTCTCAGGAAGAGAGCTATCACCTTAGCGTAACTAGGTGATAGACACAGAGGAATCTAGAAAAGCCTGTTTGTCAGGCTCCCCTCTGTGTTCTTCTGCTTCTGTGTAGCCAAACAAACACTTGTTTTCCAAAGTTTACTCCTTTTCACCTACCTTGGAATTGGCTTCCTTCTCTTTGAAGTCCCTGGCTCTCCCCAGCCCAACACCTTCTTTTGTCTTGAGCTGAGGATGGTACTTACGGTGAGAGTTTCAGCCATTTTGGTGAGTTACTTGGTTTTTCCTGGGTTTCTCCCATGTATACATGTTATTAAACTTTTGATTGTTTTGCTCTTGTTAATCTGTCTCATGTCAATTTAATTCTTAGACTAGCCAGAAGAACCTAGAAGGGTAGAAGAAAACTTCTTCCTCCCCTACAGTACTTGAACCAACCTAGATGGTATAGCCTACTACACACCTAGGCTATATGCTATTAATCTTATGGGACTACCACTGTATATGTGCTCCATCACTTGCCAAAACGTCATTATGCAGCATGTGACTGTATATGACCCATAGCACTTTCACAGTCTCACTTTAGGTTAAACTGAATGGCAATAGGTTGAAGGGTTTCCAGTTGTTTCAGACCTGTGTCTCCTCTCAACAACACTTGATGTCTTCCTAATGTGTCCCTAATTTCCATCTTTCATTTTATCTTACTATGCATTCTCCTTCCCACTACACAACTTGCTTCTTATATAGTGTCCAAAGGAACAAACATACATACTACTTCTAAGACCACCACTAGGACTACCAATAACAACGGCTCACATCGACTGGGTACTTACCATGTGCCAGGTACTGTCCTGAGTGCTTTACCTGTATTAACTCATTTAATTCCTATAATAGCCCACGGGGAGTTAAGTACTTTGTGGAGATGACACGGTTCCTGCATGGAAAACCCAGGATTTGAATCTAGACAGTCCAGCTCCAGAGTGCATGCTCCTAACCAGCCATTATAAATGCCAGAACTGTGGATGCTTTCCTGTGTGCACACGCACATTTGATTTATGTCTGAGCTTCGAAAGAATAAAAAAGCGCCCTCAATATAAGAAAGTAGAAAATAATTCTCTATAAAATGAATCCGACTTGGACACCATTCAACGTGAGTTTAATTCCAAATACCCGAAGGGCCTCATCTGTGGCTTCACGTACAAGGAGGTGCCATTGCTTGGATCTTGATGAGTCGCTCCAGTTTATTTAGGAGTCTTGGGTTTATTTTTGGAATCCAGATGCAGGGAATGGGCTATTTTCACATCCAATCCCTTGGGCATAGTGAGCTGGGTACTTAGAAACCACATATGCCATTTAGAGTCAAACCCAGCCTGGCACCTGTGCTTCCCTTGGCTGGCTCCCCTCGTCCTGGCAGTAATAAATAAGAGGGCATGAGCCAGAATCCATGCTCTGTGTTCTGAAGGGAAGTAAAGATTTAGCCTCTTGGAAAGCAAAGGAAAAACAAGCCCAACCTCTTCTGGCTCCCGAAGGGAGTAGCTGAGGCCCTGCGACCCGCCACTGATGCTGCTAATAAAATCTTCACTGCAAATATGCCACCATGGGGTCTTTTTCTTTTCCTTTTTCACTTTTTAAAAATTTTGTTAAAAACTTGCCATTTTAAAAACTTCTAAGTGTCCAGTCCAGTGGTATTAATTACATTCACAATGTTGTGCAATCATCACCACTATCTATTTCCTAAATTTGGCATCACCCCAAATAGGAGCTCTGTCCCCATAAAGCACTAACTTCCCATCTCCCCCTCCAACCAGTCCCTCGTCACCTCTAATCTTTCTGTCTCTATGAAATTGCCTGTTCTAGAGAGTTCACAGAAGTGAAATTATACAACATTGGTCCTTTTGTGTCACATTATTTTAAGGTTTTATGTTAATCTCTTCACAGCACAATTATCCGCAAGCACTATGCACTGGATGGTAGAAGAGCGGGAGAGCTGGGTCCTCCCCAGTGCTGTCCCACTGCTTGCCTCCAAGAAATCACCTCATCTCAGGGTCCCTGGATTTCCAGTGATCACACCAGAATGGCAGACCCAAATGCCTACTCCACTAGGCTGAAAGATGAGGCTCTCATGCATCTTTCCGTCAACTACTTCAACAGCCTTCGGGTCACATTACTTTGGATAAAGTATGCCCGACTCAAAGGCACTAATATAAACTAATATAAAGTAACAAAAGGTTCTTTCTTTATGAAAAGGTGTAATCACGGTCATTTTAAGACCTTCATATACCTTACTCATCTGACTTTTAGAAGCCTTATCTTATGGGCTATCAGTCTAAAATGACCCACAGCTCACTTTAAATATAGTTACGTATTACTCTGACTTGAATTACCTTATGAGTTGCTATGATACATTTCAGAGTCTCTTAACTAAACTTTATTAATTATAATGTTATAGTCATATTTCCGTATTTAAAATGTTTGCAGTGCTTAGAAACTATGCCAATAAAGCCTAACAAATAAAAAGTCCCTGTGCAGGACTGACAAAATTCTTTATTTCAGGCTGAGTTAAAAATCTGGTTTCTTTAGTCATTTTTTATTTTGATTATTGGTTCTTGCTTTAAAATGCCACTTCAAAGTTGAGAAGAGTTGAGTTCCATGCAATTCTAGCTGCAAACAAAAGAGATTTTTGTGTTTGTTTTGTTTTTGGCTATTCCTTGATATCATCAAGATTGAGAAAATTCTAAAACAAGGTTAACCTATGTACCTTACTTCCTTTCTAATTTGCCACAGTAAAAGAGGTATCCATATTCTTAGCTCACAACTTATCAGGGATTCTTCCCAAACCAGGCACAGTCATAAATGCAGAAGATGGAGAGGAGTCTAAAAATTTGATTGAATGAAATGTAAAATAATTTTGTTCTGAGTATCCTGATATATGGATGTTGTAACAAAAAATAAACAGTGGGGGTCGGCCCGGTGGCACAGCGGTTAAGTTGCCACGTTCCACTTTAGCAGCCAGGCATTCACCGATTCAGATCCCGGGTACAGACCTACGCACCACTTGGCAAGCCATGCTGTGGCAGGCATCCCACATAAAATAGAGGAAGATGGGCATGGATGTTAGCTCAGGGCCATTCGTCCTCAGTAAAAAGAGCAGGATCGGCGGCAGATATTAGTTCAGGGCTAATCTTCCTCAAATAAATAAATAAATAAATAAATAAATAAATAAACACAGCGGGGCCGGCTGGGCGGCATAGTGGTTAAGTTTATGTGTTGCTTCAGCGGTCCAGGCTTTGCAGGTTCCAATCCTGGGCACAGACCTATGCACCACTTATCAAGCCATGCTGTGGAAGGCATCCCACATATAAAATAGAGGAAGATGGGCACAGATGTTAGCTCAGGGCCAATCTTCCTCTCCAAAAAGTAATAAATAATAAATAAACATAGCATTTATTATCCTATTTTACTATTCTTGATTCATTCCAATCGTAGTGTGATGGTAAATTTTATGTGTCAACTTAACTGGGCCATGGGATGCCCAGCTACCTCGTTAAATATTATTTCTGGGTGTGCCTAGGAGAGCAATTTGGGAAGAGATTAGCATTTGGATTGGTAGACTGAGTAAAGCAGATTGCCCTCCCCAATGTGGGTGGGCATCCCTCAACCATTTGAGGGCCTAGAACAAAAAAGCAGAGTTGGAACCTCAGTCTTCTGCCCTCAGACAGGGACTTAGACTCCTGGTGCTCCTGGTTCTCAGGCCTTCAGACTCGGACTGAATTACACCCCCAACTTCTCAGGATATATATAAAATATATAACATATATTTTAAATCTTGGTAAAATATATGTAACATAACATTTACCATATATTATATATACATATCTTATTGATTCTCTTTCTTTGGAGAACCCTGACTAATATACCTGGAGTTTATACCTTATTTTTATATCATCTAAAGAGGCATCTGTCTTTCAATGGGCACTGCCATGTGCCCATCCACCTTCCTTACTCTGCTAACCAATCTCCAATTTTGTTCAAGTACCCAGCAGAGAGCCCTTAGCTTGGGGCTGTGCCCAGTTCCAACCAATGGACTGTAATGAGAATGGTGAGGGGCAGGGTTCTGGGGACACATTTTCTTCCTAACAAAAAAGGACATAAGAAGAAATTTCCTTTCCTGGCTCTGCCTCCTGAAGATAATTGTGTAACTGCAACTGCATCTATGGGGGAAGTTCAAGAAGATCATGGAGAGCTCTTCACCCTCAGCCCGGCCATCATCTGGGAGCTAAACCAATCTCAGCAACTGCCCAACTGGGATGCCTGGCAAGCTCCCCAGATCAGCCCTTGGGTGACAAAGACTCTGCGAGTCAGACTGCCACGTGCAGCTGAAGACATCCTAACCATTAACAGCTGCCGACCTTGATTTCTGCATCCCACGTGGCCGACACTATTAGGCATCGTTGCTGCATGGCCGGGCCTACAACACGGGCTTTTAATTTCTAAGAAACCCAGGGCGCCTCTGTAGCAGAAGTGGAAATTTGGTTTTTCTGCTTTAACTGAATGTTTTGTGGTGTGTATGTGTATGTGTGTGAACATACATGTGTATTTGTGTGTTTAAGAAGAATTGGTGAAAAGTGTGTTGATTTTAAGTTAAATTTGGGTGAACAGAAAATAGAGGGGTAACATCCTTAAAAGCAAGAATATGAGGAAATATATTTTGGAAATGCCTACAATGCCCAATCATTTGAGTCATATCTAAGCAAGGGGAAAAGAGCAAACGACATTTTTCACTGAGGATTATCTATTTCACAGCGTGACTCCGTTTTTTTCTCTAAAAGTGCTTTATTGATTCAACTCACCTTTTAAGAATGCCCACAAGGAACCAGATATTTTCTTTTCTTTTTTTTTTTTTTAAAGATTGGCACCTGAGCTAACAACTGTGGCCAATCTTTTTTTTTTTTTTTCCTGCTTTATCTCCCCAAATCCCCCCGGTACATAGTTGTATGTCTTAGTTGCAGGTCCTTCTAGTTGTGGATGTGGGACGCCGCCTCAACGTGGCCTGACAAGCGGTGCCATGCCCGCGCCCAGGATCCGAACCCTGGGCCGCAGCAGTGGAGCGCGCGAACTTAACCACTCAGCCACGGGGCCGGCCCCCAGATATTTTCACATATACTTGTTCATACAACCTCACTGTCACCATTCTACGGATGAGCAAAAGGGGGAATATGTGATGTCAACCACTTTCCACAGCGAGAGTCTGACTTGGAGCTAAACTCAGACCAGATCCTAGGAATTCCAACCCAGTGCTCTTCTACTTAAATACGCACACAGATCAGCTGGGGATTTGGGATCACATCCATCCTGATCTACTCCTTCTGGGCTGGAGCCGGAGGTTCTGTGTTTCTAACAAGCTCCTGGGTGAGGCTGACCCTGCTGGTCTGCAGATCATGCCTTGAATATCCAGGCTCTAAAAGAACAGTATGTGTAAGATTCCATTTGTAAGCACAAGATTTCAAGTGCCACATTTTTCATCCAATTACCTAACCTCTCTTCTCAGTTTTCTCATCTAACAAAAGGGGTATAAAAACAGAACCCACCCCCCACTGAGCTGCTATGAAGTTTAATGAGAGGAAGCATTTAAATGTATTTAGGATGCTTGCTAGACATGGAGTGCTCACAATTGGTACATTTGACTGTCATATATTGAAACACAAGTTTGACCGATGATTTCAAAGTTCACAAATGAATTAGACAGAAATTTGCTGAAGTCGGGGGAACACGTAGGGAAGCAGTGTGCCAAGACCACAGAGTTCACATTTCAACTCTGCCATCATGGGATGGAAGATGTTTCGGGGGGTGCCTGCCCACCCCCATCCATCACCTCTTCCAACCTATTCTCACGATGGAAACCGGGTGGCTCTGGCCCACTCAGAGCAGAGTGAATACGGAGTGGGTCTGGGATGGACACCTAATAGGCACATGTAATTCAGAGGCAAGACCCAGCCAATCTGATCTCTCTCCCAAGAACCTAATTGGAACATGACTTCCCCACATTTTTCCCTGTGAGTCCATTGTTCAGTGGCCCCAGGCTTTGAATGCGGATGATAATAGGGGCTGTATGGCCACCTCAATGAAGCAAAACAGTATAAAGATGAACAGAGAGAAGCAAGGATGAGAATCCCACACACTGAGGGAGAGAGAGAGCCTGAGAACAGGGGCAGAGGGAAAGGACAGACAGAGTCACACTGCATCACCCTCCTGGTTGCTGATAGATTTCTCCTCTTGGTTCAAGTCCCCTGTAAGGCTTGGCTATAATTCTGCAATTGTATTCTGCATAATTATCCTGTGTCCTTTATTTTTTTTCCCTTTGCTTTGGCTAATTTGTGGGGAACTCCGGTACTTCCAACTAATCAATGCATGTCTAAGAAACTCGAGTAAGTTTTCAATGAGCCTCTTTGAGCCTCAGTTTCCTCATCTGTAAAAGGGATTTATTTGTTTGCTGGATAAATACTTGTTGAGTACCTGCTCTTTGCCAAGCACCAGCTAGTAAGTGGAGAAACAAAGGTTAGAAATTCCAGAAAACATCCCTACCTTTGTGAAGATTATGGTAGAGTACAAGATATAAGCCTCAATGGATAAATCAATCATATAAAAAAATAAAATAAAATTACAACTGAGGTAAGTGTTACAAATGAAGAAGCACATGATATAATAAAAATATATTGAAGAGGGGTGACTTACGAAGAGGTCTGAGAGGGAATCTAAGTATAGATTAACGAGCAAAGAGGGAAGAGAAAAGCATTCTGGCAAAGAGGGCTTCATTTGCAAAGACTCATAGGAGAGAAGAAGCATGGTAAACATAAGGGCTGAAGAAAAGAGAAATGGGCAGGGGGCACTGTAGAGAGAAGAAGGGAATGAAGAAGGGAAACTGTGATGCAAGATGAAGCTGGACATGAGGGCTAGGTCAAAATGCCAAGTGCTGTGTGGGCCACAATGAGCATTTTGATGTTTATTCTAAGATACTTATTCCAATATCAATAATTAGTTTTAAATAAGGAGATGTTAAGGTCAGATCTGCCTTTGAAAATATCATGCTGGCCTCACTGTGGAGAACATATTGGAGGAGGCAGGGGTGGAAGTGGATGGACCAAGTAGGAGGCTGCTTCAATGGTCCAGGGCAAAGGACCAGACACAGAGGCAAAAACCATAAGTTTGACTTAGGATGTATTGAGTTGAGGTCTCTTTCAAACAGCCAAGGTGAGACTGACATCTCACCTCAGTAAGCTACTGAGTGATTGAGTCTAGACCCTGGTGGGAAGCTCTAGACCAGAGATGTAAATTTGTGAGTCAATGAGACCAATTTGCAGTCTTAATGGAAGACACGGGCACAGGTGGGTTTCCAATGGCGAGATGACGGTGTGAGGAAAGGAGAGGGCCTGGAGGGTAGCCAGTGGACAGTGACTGGCACAGAGTGGGATGGGCCACAGGGGAGGCAGAGGTAAAACCAGGAGACTGCTGTGTCAAGGGCCAAGGATGAAAGTGTTTCCACTAGGACAGGAGGAAGTGGCCAATAGCATTCATCAAATGACATGATGGCTAATGGAATTAAATCAAATAACAGACAAAACCTCCAGGACAATATAGGGCATACTATAGTATGCCCTGAAAAAAAAGAGGCTTTTATCATTATGAATGGCCCATAGATTCTGTGAGCATCAAACTAGATAATCCATATGTCACAGTACCTGACAAGTGGAAGGCTTTCAAAAGATGTAAGTAGCAACATTTTCTTACCTTCTGAAAATCAGATGAGTTACTTTATGCCTGTAAATTCCACCAAGACTAAGGGATACCACAAAACAGACAAGATGATATGAGGATGAGATGAATACTAAAGAAACAGGAAGGGGTGAGACTCTCTGGAACAAAAGCAACAAAGACATACTCTAGGGATGTAAGCCAAGACTGAAACTGATTTTCAAGCTTCTCCCAATGCCAGCCTGTGACAGAAGCAGAGGTCAAAAGTACTGCATTTACACACCTATACATAAACATACACACACGAAAATATAACACCACTTTCAAATGCAGAAAAACAATGAATAGGCATAAAATGAATTCCTTTAGAAAAGCCTTTAATATGTTTTTTTGCAACTTGCTAAACATTTATCCCATATCAAAAAATAAGCTAAAATTATTTTAATAACTGGACAAAGATCAATAGGAAGCACAGCCAGGAGCATCAGTCTCCATTCCGCCACTACTGCACAGCATGAGACTGGGCGATCATCTCACTACTCAGGACAATGGTTTAGGCTTGTATTGGCTAAAATCCCTCCCAAGTCCGAAAGAGTGAAATTCTTGCTCTTGAAACTATCCCATAGAAAACAGACAGGACAGACCCCTAGTGTTACTACCAGTTGGATAATTATGCAGAAATAATGCACTGTTCCCGTGCTTTGTAGAGAGAAACTTGCAAAGTACAGAGGCCTTCTGCCTTGAAAGAGAAACCATTCAAATGTTGGTGCCTAACAGCCAAAGAAAAGGGGTTCCATGGTAACACAGATGCTCCTGGGTCAAGTACACGTTCTGAGAAAGCAAGCGACATGCAAATGAACACGAATTAATGGACCACGGCATACACCAGCGGTGTTTTCTCTACTCAAGCCCGTGTCGTGCTAGAACGTGACAACTCTGTGACAGTGCTGAGTACAACACAAACATCAAGAGATGAAAGGCAGGGGTTTCCTGGGAAGAGGTTTTCTGCCTCATTCTCCCAATCCAAAAAAGTGGACGTTCATTTTACTTAAAATTGGCAGAAAATAATAACTCCCACCCTGTTTTATATGGCCAAAAGCCCAGATTTAAATTTTAACATTTGCTCATATGCTACTGTTCAAGTCAAGCCTTGAAGTGTTTCAGCTGCTCCAAAGGGGAGATCAGAAATGGTGGGCGGGCGGGCGAGCTCACAGCCTGGTGGGTACCCCTCGAGCCAGGAGCCAGGTGGGGGTGTAAGGTGACTTTGGTCTCATTACATATGGCAGTCCCAGAACGGAGGGCAAGCCATTTTCAGGAAAGAGTTCAGGAAAATTTGGGTCATCACAAAGAGAGTTATCTGAACTTGTTTTAAATGTTAAACAAGTTTCAAGAACAAGGTTTATAGCAGTTCCGATGGCAAAGTAAACAAGGAAGTTTGAGAGAACACGGGGGTCTACTTCTGGGCCACTCATCAGCTGGGGCAAGAGGTTATTCAAGATCTCTGAGTCCCCATCTTCGCACCTATGAAATGAAACAGCTGACACAGCCTGAACATCTTGATGGTTTCTTTAAGGCCACAACAGCAACCTCCAGAATTCCATCTCTTTGGTCTGTTTTTATTCCGCAAAATCAAAATTGCCATGGGCTCCTTGTCACCGATCACACCATCTCAGCTACCAGAGCCCTTTAAACACATCCCAGAAGTCATTTGCTACGTGATTTTTATTCCAGGCCCCCATATCTTCCAACAGCTTAGTGATGCAAATGAGTTTTCCAAGCCTCCTTCAAGGGAAAATAAAAATACTTCAAGTTGCTTTTGAAAAGTTCTGCCAAGCTCCCAGGCTTACATCTTTTGAGGACATTTTTTATTTAGAGCACTCCTGAGAGGTGGAAAGAAAAGTGTAATCTGGAAGAATGTTCCTATTTTGACAAATTTAGCCAATGTTGCCTAGCAGAGGAAATTTTCAAAAACATACCCTCCTAGGGCTTTGCACAGAAGCTCCTGCTGGGCACAAGTTCCTGCCAGAATCTGTTGCATGCAGCGGCACTGTGATCGCTCACAGCCCTGCTTCTGGAAGCATCTTCCTCCACTTGCCTTGACTACCCAGCTTTTGTCCCCTGCATCCTATTTGTAATGACCAGGTCTCTGGTTTTCAGAACATTCTCCCACAGGGAACACCATAACAGCTACCAGAAATGGAGGCAGCAACAGAGTGGTTAGGGCAACATCTAGCAAAGGTTTTCTGGAAAGGGCCAGAGAGGAGTGTTTTAGGCTTTGCAGAACTAGTGTCAAAGTCAAGGTTATTATGTAGATACTTATAAAACAAGAGAGAAAACACATTTCCACATCTTTTAGTCATGAAATCTAAAACAGAATCATAATAATTGAGTACAACCACTTGTAGAATACAAATTTACTAATGAGAGACTGGAATTATTTTGCGGGGCCTGGGGATAACATGTCCCTTCATTTGGGTTCAAAGGTAGTGTTTCCTATCATCAACTCACTTGCAATGTTCATCCATACAAACCCTCCTTAGTTCTAGGGCCTTACAAAGGTGGGCAGTGGGCAGGATTTGGCCCGCATGCTGTAGCTGACTGACTTGGGGTGGTTTAGGGCACAAGCTTGAGATTCTGGCTAAGCTTGGGTTGAACATGGTTCTACAACTGACTTGCCATCTGACTTCACTTTTCCAACACAAAATTTTCTCCTCCTTATAAAGAGACCAAGAAGATAACTGTTCTCCTCCTTATAAAGAGACCAAGAAGATAACTGTACGCGTTCCACCAACTAATGTCTGACATTTGTCAAACTCCTACTCAGTCCCGGAAATGATTTTATGTGCCATGTGTCCCTCATGTATATAACTCATTTAGTGATCAAAACATACCTCCAAGGTAGATATAATTCTTATACCCATTTTATAGGTGAGGAGACTGAGGAACAGAGAGGTTAAGGAAAATGCCCAGGTTACTCACCTAAGTCCGAACATAGGCAAGCAGCGACAACTCTTCACCACCGAGTACCTGCGAGCCATGTTTGATGAGTGTTAGCTATTATCACTTCTATTCTTGTTGATGAGGTATGTCAATGAGGTAATTAGGATGAATTTTTAAGGTGCATTCCAGAACGCAGACATCAATGTGAGTTTTATCGTTCAAAGGAGTTTACCTTTGGAGGCTTTCTGAGTTCCAAACACAGCATCATTGTTCAAAATGTTCTTGGTTTTACCCTTTAAAACCACAGTTTATTAACTCCAGGGGGCATTCAGCCTCATTACTTCCTTGTTCTTAACTTCCCTTTCCACATTATAAGCTAATATATCAGTTAATGAAATATTAGATGGCGTCATAAGTTAGTCTATTGTAGACTTAGGAAAACAAGAACTCCTAGCATCCTTTCTGGGTTAAACAGGAAACTGAAATGTCAGTCTAGGATGCTTCCCAATTTGCCAGTGTCTGTCATCCTGATCTCCTTACCAGGATCACCCCCACACCCATCCTCCCGCAGCCTGAGGCAGCCCAGGGCAGGGAACCAGCTCACAGTGCCTGACTTCACACCCTGCCCTTTGCTGCTGTACATCAGTCCTTTACTCATCTCTCATGGATTCCTGCTTTACATCCTTTGCACAAAGCTGCCAGATGCTCCTTCCCCAAATATAGGCCCTGCCCCCTCCCAGTCTTTAGGAGATAAAATGAAGGGGAACATTTCTCAAGAGGTAATCAGTTTTCTTCATTTTCTTTAAACTCCTCCCCAGAGTGCAAACATCATGAGCAGAACAGAAGGCAGAGTGTAGCAGGTGCAAACCTCCTGGGAAGGAGCTCATAAACCAAGCCCTAGAGGCCCACTCCAAGGTTCCTCTCCCCTCTGGCGTCGGATACTCTCTGGAGTTTTACATGCAAAAGGACATCTCCCAAATCCGTATCTCTGACTCAAATCGCTCCTCCGAGTCAAAGACACGTCTATTCTGCTAGACCACGACCATCGGAAATGTCCACCTGGATTTCCCAGTATCTCAACAAGCTCGGTGTGTCAACTATGCTCCAAAGCTTCTTTCTTCTGGCTTCCAACTTGATTCATGATCACATCCTCAAACCATAAGACTCTGTCCACCCTCCTCTGCCTTCCCTGGCCCTCCACCCCATTCAATTTGCAATGTCCCTTCCTATCTGTATATGCGTCTATGCAATGGATAGATGATGCGAGCCAAACTACGAGCCTTAGATGTTAATTTTAAATATTCTAATGAAGCCATATTGAAAAAGTTATAAAAGGTAAAACTAATTTTAATATATTTCATTTAACACAATATATCCATAATATTATAATTTCAATATGTAATCAATATAAAATATTAAGGAGATATTTTACATTTTTTATACTGAGTTTTCAAAATCCAGTGTATATTTTACACTTACAGCAGGTCTTGACTCAAATTAGCCATATTTCCAGTGCTCAATAGCCACATGTGGCTAGCAGCTACCATAGTGAACAGTATAGATCTAAATTCTACCCAGCATTCAAAGATCAGCGCAACTCCTTCCTCTCTGCAAGATTTCTCTAGCTCCTGCAGGATGTCAGTAATAAATAAAAGGAAAAATTGATGGTAGAAGCATCAAAAATCGAAAGCAGCAAAAACACAGTGATATTCAGTTGAAGAAAATGACAATCCATATTAAAATATCGTGTTACTCTTCCAAACACTATTATTCAGTTTAATATGTATTTTTGCATGTGTGTCTAAGTTTCAAATGCTGGCATATTAAAACTGTGCCTACAACCCTCACCGAACGTAAGGGAATAACCCCGGAGAAAAACTAGCGATGATAACATAAATAAAAAAGACACATTGGATAGAAGTTCTTTATCACGCTGTTTTGGGGGTTCCCTGATTACTTGGGAAAGCCATAGCTAGACTGTGGTGTCCAGCAGGGACTGTCCGTCTTGTTCACGTTGAATCCCCAGCCCCTGGGTCATACAGTCTCATTACTCGATTGCTCCTAATTTTCCTTTCTAAATTACAAACTAATATATCTGCTAATAAAACATTAGACCACCTCACAAGATAGTCTATTGCTAACTTAGGGAAAAAAAGAGTTATTGAAATGTCTAGCACAGGGCCCATATTCGATAAAGTTTTGTCGACAGAAATAGTAACAGATAGGATTGGTACTTGAACCATGATGATGAAAATAAGCATGACATGCGAAGTGGAAAATATGGATCCAGTGTGAGCAGAGAGAATAGCATAAGGAGAAATAACCATAATTCTTCCTAATTGTTCTAAGGATATTCCCAAGGATCAGAAACAGTAAGGTGGGGAGAGATCACCTCTACCTATAAAAGATGTGCAGAATGCGGGAGATGTCTCCAGAGAGATCATTTTCTTGTAAGCAGAAAATCTCAAAAATCCTTCAGAGTAAGGCGTGGGGAGATTTTACCTTGGCACCCTAAAGGAAATAGACAATGATCCCCTGAACCAAAAATTTAACAAATCAGATGGGCTAAAATGAATGAGCTCAGATGAAGGTGAAGTTCACATGATTTATGGAGGAAGGCAAACTTCGCTGAATAGTTAACAGGACACTATGCTACCTTCTTAAACAATAAAGGGGCAGATGAATGTTTCAAGACTAGAAGTGACCTTCAGTGGGCTGTTTAATTTCCCTACTCACGAGAAAATTCTGTAGCCACATCCTACTCTGAAATTAATCATGAGGATAAGCCTAGACCCAAAACTTAAAGTAAATATAATTATCTTTCCTCCTTTGCTATTTATTTTTGGTGGCATTTAAGGTATGTGTGGAGGGATGGGGGGGGGGGTGTGCGTGTATGTGTGTATGTGTGTAATGTACAGTTTATGCCCAAAAGTGTCTGAGCTGGCACTATCAGATGTCTCAATGACATACTAGATACTGGAAGCAACTGCAAAATCAAACCAGACAATGAAAAACAGTAATTGGCAAAATGGGCTTACGAAATAATTAATCTTAAAAGGACACTTTGTCACATATAACGACTTAAGTGTATTTCCAGTAAGTGCTCATTTGAGGTTCCCTTGACCTACTAAAATAGGCGAAGCATGGATGGATAAGCAAGGGCGCTCTAATTGCTAACAGAGGACAGAGCGCATGCAAATTTGGTAGACCCAGTACATTTATTTCCTGAGCTTATTTAGTTCTGAGGACCATTTCAAAACAGTTGGAAGACTTTAAAAGAAATAGATATCCCATCTACAGCTCAATGGCCCAATAACTGTCACTACCCAATAGCCTTCCCACCGAGCTTGACCCTTCACTTTCTACCGTTCTGTGCATGTGACTGATAACTAGACCCTGGCTTGTCAGAGTCCCATTGACCCACCAGCAGTTTCTCCATGAATGTTTCTAGGTCCATGAAGACACAAATCTGAGCGAACAATTTACCCCTTGCTAGACTAGTCTTAAGAGTAGGGAATATGCTTTATCCATCAGTATATCCCCAGTGCCCAGCTTGAAGCCTATTACATATTAAAAACAGTATGAATGGTTGTTGGACCAAATTGGGGTTGCTGGTTTTCTTTTGGAAACATTGGAAGAAAATGACTCTCTTCCAATGCCAGCTCTCCTCTGTATTACTCACAAATGGACATCCATTAAAACTATATTGAGACTTTCACTGCTCAGGAACCCCAAATTTCCTTTCAGCATGGAAAGGGCATCTGGTAGATCACCTCATTCTCTGCACTGAACCCCTAACCTGTTTCTAGCTCACGAAACCAGCTCTTCTGTATTCTGAAAGCAAACTGCCATTCCTGTATGCACAAAGGGGCATAAAAATCATAGGGACTCTAACATAAAACAGAGCAACCCTGTTCCTGTTTTAGTGTATCTTATGATTTAAAAAGCAGAAAAAGAATTTGCAGTTTGGAACATTTTAGATTTGTTTCAATCAAAATATGCAAAAGGTCTTATGGATTCTGAAGTTTATTTCTCTGCCCCATGTGCACTAACACCACAAAGGGTCATTTATGTCTTATGGAATAAAAAATTAGGAATTTGGAATTTTTGGCTCTTCACAAATGTTGAAATTGTGCCAAAGGAGTAACAATACTTATAGGTCTAAGTGTACAGAATATACGATTATATGCCCCATAGTAGATATAGTAATTATACTTGAAAAAACACTAAATTATGGAATGTGCTAAAATTGTGACTGAAAATAATTTGTCATTGCAGGGTTGCAGAAGGACATTCATAGGCAGGTCTCATGGGTGATGGCAGAAAAGTCTCCTATACCTTCCGGACCTCCATTTGTTAATCACTTAAAATGGGATAATCAAGAAAATGCAGGAACATGCACATACTCGCACTAAATTCCATACATAGAGTTATATGGAAAGCAGATTTAAAAAATCTACATTAAAGTTATTTGGAAATATATAAAAAGCCACACTGTTACAGTGTTAACTGATGATAAATATTTAAAAGAATGGCTATTTTTTCTTTTAAAAATTTAAATAAAGCAAGGTCACTGGTGTAAAGTAGAATGATGCATTGTTTCTGATGTGTAATTCAATTATATGATTTCTTGAAGAGTATTATCTGTCAACTAATGAGTCCTTATTGAGAGAAAGATCTCTAGCAACTCACAGGGTGTGATATCCAGGATATATTGTTAAGTCAAAAAAAAAAAGCTCCATCTAAAGTGGGTACATAACATGCTGCCTTTTGTGTAAGTAAGAAAGGAGAAAGGAAATCTATAGTCGCACATTTATTTTTACAAAAAGAAAGAGGGGGAAAACTAGAAAGTAATAAAAATGGCTTTCTATAGGGAGAGTAGGAAATAGGGGAGGGGGAAGGGGTGGAAATGGCAGCTTCTCTGACTACACCTTTTTAGATACGTAGAGTTTTGTTTTGACTTTTCAATCATGTAACTGTTTTCCATATTCAAAAATACAATTAAATCCAAAAAAATGAAAAGAAAAACAAACTATATTTGAATATAAACAGTATTGGGTGGGATATTGGTGATGATGTAAGAGAATGTCTTTATACTTAAGGGATTGATGCTGGAGTATTCGAGAATGAGGAGACATTATATCTGCAACTTATCTGCAAATAGCTCAGCCAAAAGAAAATACATATGCAGGTGCATACTGACATGAGCACACGCAAACACACACACACACACACATATTGGACAGGCAGGGAGGGCGAGATGAAGTAAATGAGACAAAATCTTACAATTTGAAGAACCCAAGGGAAGATTACCAAAACACGTTTAACCTTCATTCTTTTCTCCTACCACTGAATAGAATTTTACTGGAGTCTGTAAGAGCTGCTAAAGGCTGGCTGGCCTCACTGGCAGAGGTTAGAGGGCTGGGCGATCAGAGAGGCAGGCAAGAGATTTCCCCTTGGGAGACGAGATTGGGTTGTGGAGACTTTAAATCTGGGAGGAAACATTTGGCCTTAGTCCCATATGGTTAAAAAAAACCTAACCTGGGGGGCCAGCCCCGTGGCCAAGTGGTTAAGCTCATGCACTCTGCTTCGGTGGCCCAGGGTTTCAACGGTTCAAATCCTGGGCACCGACATGGCACCGCTCATCAGGCCATGCTAGGCGGTGTCCCATATACCACAACTGGAGGCACTCACAACTAGAATATACAACTATGTCCTTGGGGGCTTAAGGGAGAAAAAGAAGAAAACAAAAAAAGATTGGCAACAGTTGTTAAAAAAAAAAAAACCTAACTTGGAACAAGTCCTCCTGCTGGTCAGAGTCCTAAAACTAAAACCGCTACGTAAAATATATGCAAATTCACATTTTTGATTGACAACAACAAATTGCCCTACAACAGGACTATATAACCAATAAGTGAAATGTACTTCGGGTATTTTACTGTAAAAAGGTTTTCTTCAGTCAAACAAATACTTGATTGGAAGAGCAAGAAAAGGAAGTTTACACTGGGGGCCAGCGTGGTGGCACAGCGGTTAAATTTGCACAGTCCGCTTCGGTGACCCGGGGTTCGCTGGTTGGGATCCTGTGTGCAGATATGGCACCACTTGTCAAGTCATGCTGTGGCAGGCGTCCCACATATAAAGTAGAGGAAGATGGGCATGGATGTTAGCTCAGGGCCAGTCTTCCTCAGCAAAAACAGGGGGATTGGCAGGAGATGTTAGCTCAGGGCTAATCTTCCTCAAAAAAAGAAAAGAAAAGAAAGTTTACATTGACCCTGATTCATGAGCTTTTTAACCATATCATCCCTGTCAATGAAGGCAAAGAGCTCAATTCAGGGCTTTTCATCTCCCCCAAGCTGGTTCTTCCATATCTACTCCAGTGACCATGGTTAAATCAAGCAGAATGCTTTATTTGCATTGCTACCTGGGAAAAACGGATAATCAAGTCATTCTGAAAAAGCTATGATCACAAAATAATGATAAATATAACCAGGAAATCAGATTTTCACCCAACTTTATATTTCCTGAAAACCCATAAACAGAGTAAAATAAAGGATCTTTATTAGCAATTGTGTTAATTATTTTTAAAACAAATTTAAAAAAAGAATAACTTTGAGTTATACACAAAATGCCACTGTTTTATAAAACAATCAAAATATTATTTACATAATACTCTGCACTTTGCAAAAGAAAGCCTAGGACATGTATGTTGGAAAAATGACCTCCTTTCATGAATGCACCAAGGCAGAGGAATGACCTATAGGAGGAACATTTGCTCACACTCTCCTAAAATAATTTTACAGAGTATCCAATAAAATCTCTCTCCTAGGACACCAAGAGTCCTCAGTCTGTCTCCCTCATCAATAGAAGCTTTTGCTGAAGATAAAAAGAATCACAGCCCAAATAGTAGACTCACAGATGACTCCCAGTCAACTTAAAAAGAGGTAGCAAATAAAGAAAGTACAGTCTAGACCTGATGAGAATTACACAGCTTAGGAAAGCCCTTCTGTGAAATCCGAGCAGATTTCCCAACATCCTTGTTCTAAACTTTATGTTTGTGCGTAGGTGAGGAGAAACTTGAAAGCTGAGCAGTATTTTAAAAGCTGTGCTATTTTTCTGTGGTTCCCAATTTACAACGTCACTCATCCAAGCGTCTGGCTAGACATGGTTGACATCAGTCATCAGAGCTCAATCCTACAAAGCAAGCTAAGATGCCATAGAAGTCATTTGCTATTGATAGAATGAGGTGGTGCTGTTGAATTTTTATTGCCATTAGAATAAACTGTTCACAAGAGAAAGATGCTTCAGCTATTAAAATAAGTGAGGGGGACAAAAGCCCAGGTATATAAGTATGTTTTATGTGAAACACTCAGCCGAACATCTGCAAATCATTTTAGTTCTGTAAGCTAATAAAAAGTCTATATGCTTTTTCCTTCTGTTTATCCTCTAGAATTTTTTCTTCTGCCTACCACTCATAAGAACACATTTTTATTTTCTCCTCCATCAACATTTTTTTTACCAGCTCCTCTAATATCCACTGTCTCTAAATCTGTACTGAAGAATTACCCAAACATGCTTTCTGAGTTTGCGTCAACCCACAAGTAAACAAACCACCTGATTTCCCCCACATTTTGGCTGGAATCATACCAACACAATGCCACTGACCCACTGCTCCCCACCAGTCCCTTCAAGTGCACACTGGCCTGTGTGGGGCCTTTCATAATCAGAGGAGATGCATTTAAATAGATTTAAATAGCAGGCTCTGCCAGGATGCATGCAAGAGAGAGTATCAGGTTTCCCAAGCACATTTGCTATTAATAGTCTGAACTCATGAATGCCAGTAATTTCTTGAAAACTCAACTTTCAATGTCAACTTGAATCTGTTGATTTCTGGCCTATGATTTAGCAAAAACCAATTATTCTACCTCCTCCAATCCTATCAACGCAATTGTGTTGTGTAAAACATCACAGGAGGCGGTGAGCAGCATCTTCGGTTTACCCCCTGAAGATATTAGTCTTCACCTGAATTGTCTAAGAATAACAAAGCCATTGAATAGCACAATTTGGGCTATTTCTACTTGCTGTTTACAGATGAAGAATAATAGAATATTAATGACTTACTTCTAAAGGAAAATTATGTTCTCAGAATTAAACAGGATCAAGAATTTTTCTTGTAGTTAATAACCTTCAACCTGTTTTTCTGATTGTGCCACACTTTCAATGTGTAACTGGTCCTCCACTACCCCTTGAGAATGTATTCAGTAGGGGAAAATTTTTCCCCTGCTCCTGGATTAAACACTCAGGGAACTGAGTCCTATGTGGAGGAAAAACAAGATGAGCAGAAGAGATCTTATTTGACAGGCACTGACAGAACCTGGGTCTGGCTAACACTTAATGCATTTTTCTGGATCCTATGTGTTACTCATCCTCGTTGTCGTAGGTCAGTATCTCTCATGTGTCTCAGTATCGCTCATGGCAGTTCCCTTGATATGGAAGACACTTTTCTCTCACTGGCCACTTACTGTTTCTACAACCCGTGGTCCAATGATACCTCCAGCATCCCCCTGCTGAGAGCTAGTCAACTAACCCCAGAGGAACCTATTAGACAGCATCTAAGACCATCTGGCCCTTAGCTCCCACTTACAGGGGGTGGTTCCTGTCCTTAGGAAATACTCAAGCATCCATTTCCCCATAAACTCACTTTGCTCTGAACACTGAAGTAGCTGCAAAGAAGATTGTCCATGCAGGAGAAAAACCCCATACCTCTGTCACTCCTCTCACTTCAGGGAACACTGCAAGTTGTCTGGTTAAAGCCTTCTCAATGGCCTTAGGGGAAGGGCAGGCACCCCTCCTGTTCCCTATGGGCTGGGGAAGGGGGCCCACATAACACCAATAGCTCTGTCAAAAGATACTTGCTTTCATATCTTCTCTTTTAATCTTTAATAACCCAACCCTTTTTAGCCTCTATGCAGTGAGTGATTCAAGGGTTATAAAACTGGTCTTTGAAATTTCACTTAAAAATTTGTATTTGGGGGGCCAGGCCCGTGGCCAAGTGGTTAAGTTCACGCCTTCGCTTCGGTAGCCCAGGGTTTCGCTAGTTCGGATCCTGGGAGTGGGCATGGCACCACTCGTCAGGCCATGCTGAGGCAGCATTCCACACGCCACAACTAGAAGGACCCACAACTAAAAATATACAACCATGTACTGGGGGGCTTCTGGGGAGAAAAAGGAAAAATAAAATCTTTAAAAAAAAAAATTCGTATTTGGTCTGGAGTCTTTGGCATGTCATTCTACCATGCTTTCATGCCTTAGTCAAAACTTACAATTTAACATCTTGTTAAAAATTCTGCTCTCCAAAGAAGATATACAAATAGAAAATAAGCATATACAAACTTCTTCCATGTCATAAGTCACTAGGAAAATGCAAATTAAAACAACAATTAGATATCATTACCTATGTATTAGCATGGCCAAAATCCAGAACACTGACAACACCAAATGCTGGCAAGGATGTGGAACAAAAGGAACACTGCTCATTGCTGGTGGGAATGCAAAATGGTACAGCCACTTTGGAAGACAGTTTGGCAGTTTCTTACAAAACTAAACATACTCTTACCATATGATCCAGCAATCACACATCTGGGTACTTACAAATTACAAATGAGTTGACAACTTACACCCACTCAAAAACCTGTACATGGATGTTTATAGCAGCTTTATTCATAATTGCCAAAACTTGGAAGCAGCCAAGATGTCCTTCACTAGGTGAAAGGATAAATAAACCATGGTACATCCAGACAATGGAATATTATTCAGCACTAAAAAGCAATGAGGCATCAATCCATGAAAAGACATGGAGGAAACTGAAATGCATATTACTAAGTGAAAAAAGCCAATCTGAAAAAAGTATATACTGTATGATTTCCAACCGTATGATACTGTATTATCACATTCTGGAAAAGACAACACTATGGAGATGGTAAAAAGATCAGCAATTGTCAGGGGTTAGAGGGGAGGGAAAGACGAATGTATGGAGCATAGAGGATTTTTAGGGCAGTGAAACTATTCTGTATGATACTATAATGGTGGATACGTGTCATTACACATTTTTCCAGACCCATAGAATGTACAACACCAAGAGTGAACCATAATATAAACTATAGACTCTGGTTAACGATGCGTCAATGAAGGTTCATCAATTGTAACAAATGTCTCACTCTGGTGGGGCACGTTGATAATGAGGGAGGCTGTGGGTGTTTGGGGACACAGGGTATATGGGAAATTTCTGGACATTCCTCTCAATTTTGCTGTGAACCTAAAACTGCTCTAAAAAGTAAAGTCAATTTAAGAAGAAAATAAAACAAAACCAAACAAAAATGCTGATCCTTCATTAAATAACTAGGAATGTTTTGTTGAATATTCTCAAAAGTACCTTCCATGTCTTACTATTTGTAGTAAACAAGAGAGTAAATATTTTGGCTAAAGAAGCAGCCAGATTTTGGAAATAACCCCTGATTCTCCCTACACTCCTTGTTCTTCCAAGATTATCCACATCTAGAATTAATCATTTTTTGGCCTTTGATTCTGCCAAGCCACACTATGAAACTCCTGACCCCCAAATTCCCCTAATATTGTACAATACTGGCACAGGGTGAAAAAGCACAGGCCAAAGGAACTGGGATCCTTCATTGTTTAGGTGATTTTTCTGGCTTTCTGTGTTATTCTGATGTGATCTTTGTTCCCTTTATTTGCCTCTAGGATAACAGGAATTTATTCAGCCATTTTCATGACTCTTTAAGAATCTGACAAAAATTATGGCTCCTTTACCCATTTCTGTGTATAATTTCAAGTCCCTGTGGGCTGTCTGAAACTCATTCATAAATTCCCTCAGCTCCCTACATGTAAACAATACTTAATATCACTCATAACCACACGCCATAACCTTTCTATCCTACCACAAAAATGTTTTGTCATTTCTGTGGAGCCAAAATGAGAAAACAATTTATCCCCATGAGCCAATCAGTTTTTCATCATTTACACAAAATGTTTATGGAATAGCCACAGTATGTAGGGCATTAAGACAAGAGTGTGGTTTGCATCAGACTTACAGTGTGACTCTAAGAAATACTCTCCTTGACCAAAGTCACGCATGCTAGTGATTTCAACTGCAAGCCGATGCTCCCAAATCTCTCTGACCCAGATTTCTCCCCAAGTTTCAGATGAACTTCCACTGGACATCCCCATTTGGGTATCTCACAGTCACCTTAAACTCAACAAGTCTGGAACACATTCTCTTGCCCCCAAATCATACTCCTCTTGTTGCATTTCCTCTCTCAGGGAATGACACCCCCATTCAATCATTCATCCACATCATAAATGTGGGAGACTCCCTGGCTCTTCTTTAGTCTGATGTTCAACCAATCAGCAAGGTTCTCCCAATGTTAAGCCCTAAATAGTTCTTGAATCCACTCAACCACGTCAACCACTGCTCTGGTGGCATCTGATTCATGACAATGATGTGAAGTTTTTCTTTCATTCTGATTTTCTCCCCTCTAAAGGCACAGGAGCCAAAACTCTTTGTTGTCTGGCTGGAGATCTACAAGGTACAGCCAAAGGATGAGCAGATACCGGAGGATGATGCTGGAAATGGAGCCCATGAGAGAGGACATTGGTCACTGAAATTTTATTTCTGGCAACAAAGCAGTTTTGGTCCCAGCGGTCAGTAAAGTTCTTGAAAGAATGATTTTTATTCAGCTTTAATTAAATCCTTTAACTTCCAACTTAGCCAAGGAAATATCTGACTGATACAAACAATAATTTATCCCTCAAAATAAATCCTCAAGGAATTATCTCAGAAATGTTGTCTCTATCCAAGGGCTAGATCCAGAAAAATAAAGGCTGTTGAAGAAGCAGTCATAGTTTCTTCCCCATAACGAATTAAACCAATATCTGGGCCAGATCATTCAAGAAGTGTGAATTCTCACTTCAAAATATTTTTTTAAATGGTGGAAGCAATATTATTTAATATTAAGATGCAGAACTCTATAATATGCTAAGAATTTTCAGGTAACCAAAGCTCTTCATTCCTAGTGTCTACAAGAAATAGACACTGCAAAAAGATGTATCTGACCACACAATACTGAACAGACTTATTCATCAAGTATATTTGGGTACACATGGCTCTGTTTCAATAATGAACAGGAATGACTTTTATCTAGCACTCACTATATACCAACCAATAAGTTAACATTTTACACAAAACATGTCATCGTCACAGAAGCCTACAATATTCTTATTAAAAGCACCTCCATTTTATTTTATTTTATTATTTTATTATTATTTTTATTTTTCAGGAAGATTAGCCCTGAGCTAACTGCTGCCAATCCTCCTCTTTTCGCTGAGGAAGAATGGCCTTGAGCTAACATCCATGCCCATCTTCCTCTACTTTCTATGTGGGATGCCTACCACAGCATGATGTGCCAAGCGGTGCCATGTCCGCACCCGGGATCCGAACCCGTGAACCCTGGGCCGCCAAAGTGGAATGTGCGCACTTAACCGCTGCACCACCGGGCCGGCCCCAAAGCACCTCCATTTCATAGTTGAAGACACCAAGATGGAGAGAGGTTAGTAACATATCAAAGATTGCACACTCTTGACCCTGAGGCAACAATACCAACAAAGGGTTTCTTTGAGCATAACACTATTTGTAAAGGAATGGCAAGAAGGGGGAGGCATATAAATTAAATTTGATATAGTTCATGTCCTAGGAAAGACAAGAGAGGGCAGAGAGAGAAAAATGGCAGTGTACAAAGACTAATTTAGTGTGAAGTACACAGTAGGCTTCAATAAACTATGACTAAGTTGAACGTGTAAGTAATTAAAGAAAACTGGGTTATATGAGATAAAATCTTGAGCAAAACTATTAAAAACTGAAATGAAAATTACATTATAACAAAACACTAAATAGGATTTACTGATCCATGACCACTTGTGCTTCCCACAAACTCTCTTCTGACCCCAGTCAACCTGCCTCCATCCCAGAGCCAGTCCCATATAACCATCCCAAATAACCAGTACATCCCTGTTTGTTGTCCAACAGGGCTTCTATTAGCAAGCCTTGAAATTATATTTTTAGAGTTGCATTTCATGTCAACATAAAGTCCCCATATCATCCTAAATTACATTTAATAATCTTTTTTATTATAATAGTCCTTTATTCTAATGAGAAAATTAGGAAAATTATTAAGAGTATGATTAGGAAAGAATAAATCATATATCTCACTACTCAGGGATAGCTCATTATCATATTTTCATGTACTTGCTTTTGGCTTTTTTCTATGTATAAATATACGTTTTATACATCTACTATATATCTGTGTCTGCCCCTTGATTGGCTCCTAGGAGATAACCTCTGAGCCCTTAGTATATTCTGCCTGATAAGAGTATTTCTGTATGCCCGAGACCTTGAGCCACATTTGCTAGCATGACCAGACAACTTTATTCTAACATGGGATTTATGGTGAATGCCTGTTTTTTTTTGGTTTTGGTTGCATTTTTTTGCTGATGAAGATTAGCCTAACATCTATGTCAATCTTCCTCTATTTTATACTTGGGTCACTGCCACAGCATGTTTGATGAGTGGTGTAGCTCCATGCCCAGGATTGAACCTGCGAACCCCGGCTGCCAAACTGGAGCACACTGAATTTAACCACTATGCCACCAGTGTGGTGAATGCCTGTTTTTGCTCCAGGGGGCTGGAATCTGAGTCGCTGAGATCAGTCAAGTGGGTGCTGCATGTCTATGTGACTGATCTCCAATAAAAACCCAGGCTCAGATGAGCTTTCCCAATTGGTACGGAGGCGAGAGCCAGCTTCCCTGGTGGTCACCACTTTGCAATATTGCTACACATCATTGCGGGGAGAATTAAGCATATCTCCACATGACTCTGCCGGGAGAAGACAGTTGGAAACTTGCACCTTGTTTCTCCTGGACTTTGCCACATGAACTGTTTCCCTTTGTTGATTTTAATCTGCATCTTTTCACTGTCATATACCATAACCATGAGGATAACAGCTTTTCTGAGTCCTGTGACTCATCAAGCCTGAAGGTGGTCTTAGGGACCTCTGACACAATTTACTTATCTGAGAAACCTGTACGCTTTAGCTGACCAAAACCCCAATATAACTCAACCATTTGTCTGACTAATAAAACAAATGCAAAGAACACACTCTTAGGAGCTATTAATAGATATGTAAGATTTACTTTTAATTAATTCAACAAATATTTATTAAGTCCCATTATGTACCAGGCAATAGGAGGCAATAATAATACGATGGTGTCCTATCTATCTATATATTCTAAGGGGAACATAAACAATGTGGAATTTGGACAGATAAGGGTAACCAGGATGGTTGACAGTTTTGGAAACCATCTGTATCAGTTACAATATAAGGAAAAACCTCGCTAAAAATGGCTTACACTGGTAAGAGTTTATTGTTCTCACAACACAAAGTATGGAGGTAAGGAATCATTGGCATTAATTCAACTACTCAATGTTGCAATCAGGGAAAAAAGCTCTTTCTATCATTCTGCTCTATTGTCCTCAAAATGTTGGATCTCATTATCGAGCATGTTACCTAAGAGTTGCAAGATGACTGCCACAGCCCCAGACACTGCAATTTCAGCTAAGCTTTCCGAGAACCCTCAAGAGATATCTATATACGTTTCATTAGCCAGTGAAGCCACAAAGCCACTCCCAGCCATGAGGAGTCTAGGGAAACTATTTCATCTGGCACACTGTCACTCTAATTTGGGCTTCTATTAGCAAGATGGCAGCAGATATGGATATTGTAGGCAACCAATAGCATCTATAACACCATCTATGAAAGGGATAATTCACATATTGATGCAAATAAGAAAAAGAGGCAACCGAACACTAAGAAGGAAGGTAATAGGGGCCAGCCTGGTGGCAAAGTGGTGGGGTTCACACACTCCACTTCAGTGGCCCAGGGTTCACAGGTTCAGATCCCAAGCATGGACCTAGCACCACTCCTCAAGCCATGCTGTGGCAGCATCCCATATGAAAAACAGAGGAAGATTGGCACAGATGTTAGCTCAGCAACAATCTTTGTCAAGCAAAAAGAGGATAATTGGAAACAGATGTTAGCTCAGGGTCAATCTTCCCCACACACAAAAAAAAGGAATGTAACAGAAAACATAGAAGAAAAGTAATATTTTTGCAACCTTGCCATTGAAAAAGTAAAAGAGGCTGGGTTAAAACACTTCGCTTCTGGACTCCAGTCCTTTCTGTTGGGAATGTGAGAGTCAATTTGCGAGGAAATGTGATGAGCCAGATCATAAATGTTCTGCTAGATTTCACAAAACTGGGCCCTAAGAATATTCAGGGGAAAATGAAAGCCGGGAAAACCGTGTCCTGAGTGGATAAGCTGAAAAGAAACTCCTGGGTCCACAGAGAGGTTTCCCTCTTTAATCACAGTGTAGTAGAGAAGGTCCCCATGGCTCTTCCTATCCAATGTTTGCCAAGTGTTCGGGAGGTTCCAAGTAAAAGATTCTCTCTGTGACCAAACTCCAGTCAGGCTCCTCTGAACCTTCTTCCTAACTTGGGCTTGATTTTTGGACTTCTGTGTCCCTTTTTGCATTGCCCAATTTTCATAAGAATACTGTCATTTTAGCAAGAATAGCTCCCCTCAATAGCCAACCACCCTCGATATCTGACCAAATTCCTCATCCCCTACCATCCCCAGGTGATGTCTGATCACTGATCTGCCTTCAGCAAGAATTGTGTTAGGTCATTTAGCAGAATCTCCCCACATCCCTGAGGTTTCCTCTTAGTAATTTTCTATCACCTGATCCCCCACCCCCACCTCACCCTGCTCCTTGGCTGTAAATTCCCACTTTTCCTGGTTTTATTCAGAGTTGAGCCCAATCTCTCTCTTCTCCTCCAAAACCCCACTGCCATGGTCCCTACACCTATCATGATAGTCCCCCTAAATAAGTTCTGCCTTCCCACTCTTTAACAAAGTGTCATGAATAATTGTTTTCTTTAACAAAAGCCATGAGGAGGAGACAAGAACAAACAGAAGGAAAGGGAAATATTTATGCTGAGAAGGCACTACGTAGAATATCGTTTCTGAAAAATCAACAGGTGGAATTTTCAAGAAAACAGTTTTGCCTCAGAGAAGAATACGTGAAGAATTAGAACCATTCTACCCTTAAAAGAGATCTGTGCTGACATACGAAGCATCTTGAAACAAGAGAAATTTGAGTTAAGATATTGGATATTTACCCATTAAGGTAGTATGGAAGACATCCCTCCTTGAATAAGAAGTTGTACCAGATGCTTGAGGGTTCCCTGAAATTCTAAGATTCTATAATGGCCTGTTTTAAAATATCCTAATAACACTTCTATGAATAAAGTTTATGAACCACATAATTGGAAGGAAATGGACTAAAATGTTAACAGTGATTATCTGTGGGTAGCAAGATTATGGTGACTGTAATTTTACACTTTTTGCTTACTTATACCCTCTAAATGTTCTATAGGAAATGCTTTAGAACATTTTAGAGAAAATCCTTTAAAGTAAAAGGAGAAATTTTGTCTACATATACTTGACCAGTTGGCAGTAGATAAGCCACTAGTATTTAAAACCACACTAGCTTTAATTTCTTATGAATTGGATTTAAAAATCATCATGACAGAAGAACACTGAGAAGGTAATTTCTTCTATTGGTTAACTCATAGAGACAAGTATTTTGCAATTTGTCAAGCTGATATAAGAAAAAATAACCAGCGTAGATGCTTCTTTTTCTTCCTCAATTGACTCTTTCAGCTGTTTTAAATTAAATTTAGGCATTGTGATGCTAGAATATAAACTGATTAAAGGTGGGACAGTCTGTAGACCTAATAGTCTTATTATACCTTACATTACTGATGAATGCTTATTTGCCAAGAATCTCACCTCACTGTTGAGTTACTTTAAGCTCAAAGCAGTTTAAAGGCAAAAAAAATGAAGAAACAGAACACAGTGTATTTTTTCTATTCTAAGTGCACCTAGTCTGAAAGGACAAATTAACATGTGCTAAGGTCAATAAACCAACTGAACTACTGCAATGTGAATAGTAAGCAAGATTTAGCACAGCTCCACCCAACCTTGAAAGACTGGAAATAAATTCTGAAATAAACCCAGCAATGATGTTGAGAGTCCCAGACATTGTAAGCACTCCAGGAAGTTTACAACAGCTTCAAGGACTTTCTAGGAAGGCTACGATCCTTCTTTGGCATAGATTATCCTCATAGATACCAGAAAGCAACTGGTCCAGGGCGGTCCAAGTGGAGTATACATTTTTACGCCCCTTAATTCTTTTAGTCTAGATTTGATTATGAGGTTTCCCATTCCCAGTGATGACATGCTCATATTCTCTTCATTTAGTTGGGGTTTGATTTTATGCAGGAATGTTCCTCTTCTATTTGTGGACACACTGGTTTTTTTTTAGCAGGCTTCCCTCTAGTGGAACAGCAGGCTCTTACCCTATTCCTTTGAGTGCCCCAGGTCTGTTTTGAATAAAGGCTCTAAGTGTTTTGAGATTCTGACATGAGATACTCATTGTTTTACACTGATTAAATGGCTTCTTGATCATTCCTCCCAGGACTGGATGTTAACCAAAACTTTAAGGGCAACCAAAAGATGCCTTTCAAATTCTTGTTTCCATAAACAGGCCCTCTGCTTTCCTCCTCAGACAAGGTGTCAGCAAATGAGCTACCAATACACAGAATCCTCAGGAGAGTTTTCACTGATAAGTAAGTTGGGTAATCTGTGTGGACTCTTCTCAAGTACTCCTTGCCCAGGATCCCTGCTCCAGCTCACCAACCCTGCTAGCCATTCCCTACATGGAACTTACTCCCAATCGCCCGCCCCCATCACACATTCCATCCCACTGGCAGGAAATGCTGCCCATCCTCTCTGCCTAGTCAAAGTCCCTTTGACCTTACACATTAACTCAAAATCCAGGTTCCCCTGCTGGAGTTCCTCCTTCACCCCACCCACCGCAGATGACCGCATTCATTCCCCCAGTTTCTTTCATCACTTCCACATCATTTACAAGAACTACAAAGAACAGTATTTTACTTTTTGGTGGGTGACTTCACGCTTGTAACTGATCGCTGTGTTTGTGTATATGTGTGTGTCTTCTACTCTATAAAACCCAAAACCCAAGCATTCAGGCTCCTAAACAGCAGGAGGCATATGTTCTAATGCTGTTATAATATTTCAAATAACCTTGTGCAATACTTTGCAGGGACGAGGCTGCTTATTTCCAGAAGTGAGTCAGAGAGATGCCGATGGGTTAGAATCTTTAGTGTGGAATCCAGATTGACAAAATTCAAATTGTTCAAAAGTCTCTTCTCATCACATTCTGTGGACTCTTCCCATATCTATGCCTATCATGATTTCTGGCCACTGTCCCTTCCCTTATACAATAGAGCCCTTGGTTATAGATGTATATATGTATGGATGCATATGCGGGTATGTAAACACACACACACACACACACACACACACACACACACACTCACACACACAAAGGGCAATGAAGATGTGTAGAGGAAAAAGCATTCTACCAGAGAGTAAGACAACTGGGCTAAGGTACAACTCAGCAAATTAACTCAGTACCTGCGTGCAGGTGACTGCACTTCTCCAGCTTCAATGACCTCATTCACAAAATGGAAGGCTACAACTAGGACATTCCAGAGAAGGTGGAGTCTCATTCTAAAGTACCATGATAAAAGGAAACCATTTCTTACGGATTTTTAAAAATGGATGAGGTCAGAATCATTCATTAGTAACTACATGAAAAATAAAAAAGGTTTGAAGACAGGTGCCTTCTCAAGTATTCTCCAAGACAGACAGTTTCTCTACTTTTCTACATAAAGATGTTCCTAAATTGAATAAATATAGAGAAGAGCTACCACTTATAGAGTGCTTAGGATGTGCCAGGGACTTTCAACTCACTTTAGGAATTTCTAACTCATTTAAAAATCTCACAATTGCCTTATGAGGGAGATACTACTATTCTCATTTTAAAGATGGGGAAACTGAGGCCCTGGGAGGTTATTTCTCTGGCTAAGGTCACATAGCTCTTAAGTGGCAGAGACAGATTTCAAACTATATGATGATAGACATACAGGTTATAGAGAGAGGATTCTGTGAAGAGCCAAACAATATTAGAAATCCCTGACTCTCAGAATTTTGAACCTAGTGGGGCAGATGATGACTGTCACAGGCTCTAGAAGCTGGGGGCAGCCGTCAACATGGGTCCACCAATTACGTCATCCAGATATCTTTCCTTTCTATAGGCCTAAGATCGCTCCTCGTCTCTTATGCACGGGACAGGACATCAGTTACAATGTACAATGGCAGCGGAAAGATGAATGTAGGCAAGTGGAGGGTTACTATATTATAATTTAATCTCCTATGATAAATGAGAAGAGATCAATTTCAATATACTAGTAACAATAAGAAAAAGAGGGAATTTTCTAACACATAGCAATTAATGCAATTGCACAAATTATTGTTCCAAGCTATAACCAACAGATAATAACACCAACTCTACAAAGTACTTTCTAAAACTTCATAATCCTACCAGGTTTGAGTTAAGAGAGAGAGGGGTTATCAGCAGCAAGTAGTCGAGACATCACACACACAAAGACATTTACCACTTGGATTCTAAAACAGAAAAAGGAAAGAAAACTATAATTCCACTAATTTGAAAAGAATGTCTTCGGTTTCTGTAGAAGAGATTTATTGGTTCACTATAGAAACGAGCTCTTCCGCCTCCCAAGAGGGAAGTGTCATTTACTCACACTAATGGACCATAAAATCCATTCCTTTAAAGTTTATTTCACTGCCGTAGTCAAGCCTTTTGCTTAGAGTAGTGACAGTGTCAATGTCTTCAAGCCCCCAATCCACCCAGCACTGAAGGCACTGGGGAATTACAGCTTTACGGTTCCACAGGAGAATCAAAACTGAGCCACTCCACACACTCAGGTTACTTAGAGGTTGGAAGAACAAAACCAGGTGTAGAAACCTTTCTATTTTACTTTCCCGGAATTTTATGTCCATATTTGCTTAGATGATAATGTAATAAAAGCTGGGAGCGAAGCACTATCTAAATTAAATCCACCTATCATCTCTCCTAACACCCAAATTCACTACAGCAAATAAACTGTCCCCTTAAATATCCTATCGTTATGTTGAACGTTAGCTCATAGGTACAAACTGCTGATTGTTCCCCCAAATCCATTCTTCCATAATAATAATTTCAGTTGTTCACATGCCACCAGGCTAAAGGCTGCATTTCCTAGTCTCACTTGCAGCCAGGTGTGGATATGTGGCTCTGCTTAGGGCAATAGGATGTGAACAAAAGGAATATCTACAATGTCTCACTCATTTCCAACCTATAAGAAAGACACTTGTCCTCGAGTCCCTTTTGTTCTCTCTGTAAACTATAACACATATGTTCAGATGATGCCATGGGAATGATGGGCCAAAATGATGAAAGGAACCACACCTCGTATGAGCACACATGCAATCCAGACTGCTCACCTCCTGGATATTATACAAAACTTTTTTCAAAAAATTCTTTTGGGGGCCGGCCCGATGGCACAGCGGTTAAGTTCATGCACCCCACTTCAGCGGCCTGGGGTTCACCGGTTTGGATGCCGAGTGTGGACCCCCGTACTGTTTATCAAGCCATGCTGTGGCAGGCGTCCCACACATAAAGTAGGGGAAGATAAGCATGGATCTTAGCTCAGAGACAATATTCCTCAGCAAAAAAGAAGGGGGACTGGCGGCAGATGTTAGCTCAGGGCTAATCTTCCTCAAAAAAAAAAAATTATTCTGTTTACTCTATTTTTGTAGTCTCTTATTAAACCAGCTTAGTTCTACCCTAATAAACTCCGTGAAATCTACTGGTTAGCACCATTTGTCCTAACTTAAATCTTCTGTAAGAGTGCTATTCAACAGGATTTTCTCAATGATGGAAATGTTCTATGTCTGCACTACCCAATATGGTAGCCACATGTGGAGAGTGAGCCCTTCAAATGTGAATAGTCTGCCTGGAGTACTGAACTTTTAATTTTATTTAATTGTAGTTAATTAAACTGTAGTTAATTTAAAAGTCACGTGTTGCTGTTTTATTTGGACAATGCAAGTATCTGGAACGTCTAAAATTGTGAATGCACAACAATTAGGAAGACCCATTCTCATCACAGAAAGACCCATACTTTAAAGCTTAGAGTTTTCGCTAGAATGTTACAGAGTAACAGAAGGCCTCAAACCACAGTTTTCCCAAAGTAGAAATAGACTTTGGGCTGAGACTAAAGTATGAAGTGTTTAGGGTTGTACCATCATTTTAAAGCTGACACCAGCTTATATTTCAATATGAAGGACACCTGGGATTCTTTTACACTATCATCAATGTGTTTGTCTTCCATAAAACTAAACTCAGCAGATTATTTTTGTTGAAGAGAGAAAAGCAAAGCAGTTAGTAACAATCAAGCTAACCAATAAGTTACTATATTCATTCCATTACACGGAGACCTGGGACAGTAAAACTTCATTTAGGGATATTGGGAATGTCTTCTGATCCATTTGGGTACTCATCTTGTAAAACTCCACTTTGGAGAGGTCAAGTTTGCGTTTATATTTTAACACACTACAAAACTCCAGGAAAATACTTGCCTTATAAAGGGGACAACCACCATGTGAAACATTCATCTGAAACATGTCACTGAGGCTCTGAATACAATTATGAGAAACAAATAAACCAAGCTGGGCAGACTGCCCAGAGACAACCATCAAATGTAAACTTTGGAGAGAGACCGAGAGACAGAAATGAAAGGAGGTGCTTGGACAAGAAGGGGATGGATGGAAGGGGGGATAAGGGCAGGAGAGAAGGGGGAACTAGGCATGAGAGATGAGGGGGGCAGGGAGGGAGGGTGGAGGAAGGATAAATCAACAAGAGCAGGACAAATAATAGAACAGTAATGAAGGAGCAAATCAAACAGCAAAGTCTGGTCCAAAGGTTTAAATGTATTCACAAAAACCCTCTTTCAAACATTCCCCTGGGAGATTTA
Organism: Equus quagga; assembly: GCF_021613505.1. NCBI lineage: Eukaryota > Metazoa > Chordata > Mammalia > Perissodactyla > Equidae > Equus > Equus quagga. Next base: position 108,338,478 of record NC_060275.1, read on the forward strand.
CAGAGACACATACAAAATTTACATGGTTTTCACCCCAGAGTGAGTTTACGAGTAATCTTAACAAGTGGACACTCCAGCTCCATTGTTGGATGAACTTTAACAGCAATGAAAACGGTATTTTCTAGTTACTATTAAAAACTTCAGATGAATCCGAATCTTTGCTCACTACAAAGACATTTAGCATTCTTTAAAGATTTAACTGAGCCACATATGGAGCAATAACAAAGAGAAGGAAATGTATGCATCTCTATTCCCTCTGCCTGTGAGCACGTGCAAACAGACAGGCTCATTCTTTCAGGGAATTTGGGCGCCTCTCTAGCCTCCTTTTTCTGATAAGAAAGGGGCACCACGCTTAGCTGTCCTTAGCACTTGGAAAGACAAAACTGAAGTCTCATGATAGTTTTAAGTCAACTGATATCATCTACAGGGGAGTAGGCTCTGTGTGCTCAGAATAAACAGCTAAAATTTTTTTTTTTTTAAGCGAATGGCTTTTTTTTTAAAGTCATTTTTTTTTAAAGATTTTATTTTTTCCTTTTTCTCCCCAAAGCCCCCCAGTACATAGTTGTATATTCTTCGTTGTGGGTCCTTCTAGTTATGGCATGTGGGACGCTACCTCAGCGTGGTTTGATGAGCAGTGCCATGTCCGCGCCCAGGATTCGAACCAACGAAACACTGGGCCGCTTGCAGCGGAGCGCGCGAACTTAACCACTCGGCCACGGGGCCAGCCCCAAACAGCTAAAATTTTTATTTCCCAAGTGAAAGTGTCTAAAACTGTAGTTTATAAACATTACCCAGACGTACAATGTAGAATTATGGACTAAGGGCTGGACTCGGAGACGTGGCTTCTAATTCCAACTCTGCCTTAAGTTAGTTAAATAATTATAATATTATTATATATTATTAATAACATATTAATATAATTCTATATAATATTAATATATTATTTTACATATTTAATATATTATCCAGTATATATATTATATAATGATAATAAAATATATATAATATATAATACCTATATTATTATAGAATAATAAATGATATGTATATAGTAATAAATGATAATAATAAAAGCATCTGATTTGATTCTAAGCTCCACCATCCCTTCTCACTACCCATTTAACACCTTCATTGTACAATCAATATTATCTTAAAATCATTGTGGCGAATCATACCGTAATTTTTGGAAACCTTCCAATCATGCATTCTGAGATCAAGAAAGCAGCGGCATCAATGTAACTCAGATTTGATGAAATGCAGATTGTAGTAGACCAGTAAGTAGCGTCTGTTATATACCAGGCACTGTAACTTTGTATCTCCTAATTCAATCCATCCCCACAACTCTTGAAGGGGAGAAGTGCTATTAACTCCATTCTCCACACGCAGAAATTGGGGCACAGAGAGGTTAAGTAACTTGCACACCATCAAGCAACTAGCAATTGGCAGAGCCACTTTGAAACCCCAAAAGTCTGGTGCATCCAGGTCTGTGCTCTTAGCCACCGTGCTGGCTGTCAAACCTCATACAGGACTTTGCACAAATCTTTTCAAGCATTTGGTACCTGAGCTTCTTGTTAGTCCCCAAAATGAGAGCACGGGACAAAGTCATCTCCACGGTCCTGTCCAGCTTTAAAACGTTGGGTTCTCTGATGTAAATAAGAGCATATCACATCCCACATACCCTTGTAGGGCAGATATCATATTATTAAACACACAAATGACACTTTAATTGTATTTTTTTAAGCTCCTTACAGAAGGATACTTTCTTTCTCTCCATTTACAGAAAAATAAACTTACAGGACAAAACAGGCATGTTTGTTCTTGGTTAAATAATGGTAATTTTAAATAAAGCAAATACAGCAAATATTACCCTTTAGAAAGCCTGATCACTACTTTCGTACCACCTTCTGTCTAATTCGGGTATCTTTTTCAATTTCTGTAGTGTTAGACACAGGGGGACAAACTAAAATCATAGCAAATAAATGTGCCAGAATCCAGGACATAATATATAATTTGATCTCATGACTATTGAAATAGGAACAATACAGTACACATATACATACACACCACACACACACACACACACACAGTTTGTGTGTCTGAACAGTATTTTACATTGAACTACATTGAAGACTCCTGAACAACGGAATTTCCCCACCAATTTTAGAATCATTCAAAAGTCCATTATTGTACGAAATGACAGAAAACTACAAATCCTAGTCTTACTCTCTACTAACACCAGGTCTGTTTTCAAATCACACAAACACCTTATTTCTTTACTTCCTAGGAATGTCTATATTTGCCGTAATAAAAAGACAGCTCACACTCTTTTTCAGATCCTTTGTGCAATTAGAACTCAAAAATGAAAACTTCACAAAAAATAAACCACATTCTAACTTCCCTCCATCAAGTGTTGATTGGAAGGGATTGTCCAAAAGAGGGAGAAATAGAGCATAACATGCTGTTCCTGAGACAACTACTTCCAGCTATAGACAGGAATTTCCTGTTTTAAAAATGAATTCCAAAAACAACTCTTTTTTTCAATTTTCTAAGTTTCTGGCAGAATTTACTCAAAGCCAATCTACTAGTTTACTGGGCCAAATCAGGAGACTTTAGAAATAGCGTGAAGCAGCATTTGAGGTAGATACTGACTCAGCTACCTTAAGAATGAGGTTTGGATGAGGCCAACTGTCTTGCAAGCACAGGGCCCAGATTCTAACTCAAGCTGTTTGGGTCGAAAGCTGCTCAACCAGCACCAGCTACTGTATGCTTTTTTGGCTTCCTCACCAGACCCCAAGTTCCCAGAGGACAAGTGAACATCTTATTCATCACTATATTTCATGGGCAGGCCAAGCAGGGTGCTGACACATAGAAGGAGATTAATAAAGATCCACTGGCTAAATGAATTAATAAGGGAAGGAACAAATGCCCAAGTGTATCCGTCCCTGAAAAATTCTCTCCAATTCTGAGTGGTAACGACGAACGGAGAGATGAAAGGCAAAATTAACTGTCCTGCCTCGTAAACCCGCTCGATGGAAACTCAGGTCAGACAGTTAAGGTATGTGAGCTAATGTGGCACCAGACCACCCAAGCCAGAAGCCAGAGTCTTTCTAGAGTCTTCCATCTCACTCATACCCGTGAGCCATTTAGTCATCAAGTCCTTCTACCTTGTTTTCATCACTGAAACCCACACCCTCCTCTTCAATCATTAAAACCCCCGCCATATTTCAGGCTTTCACCTGCCCTCACTTCGCTGCTCTTCCTACCTCCCACCACACACTACTCTTAGGGCCTTGATGGGGCTCAACGAATAGCATCTCATTCTCCCACCCAGGTTCAAAACAAACTGCGGAAATGATAAAAAAAAAAATAAATAAATAAGTGGCAGATAGAAAGAAAAATGGCATCTTCATTTCTGGGAACTCTAGTTCAGAGATGGTGGTTTTAGGTCTGTGGCAAAATGGCTAATACTGAACTCAAGTGTTGGTGGCGTGAGAACTCTGCTGGTCTCTCACGGGCAGGAGAGCCTCCCTCAGAGGAGCCACTCCTTGAGGGCAGCTCCCTCCCACGAGGAAAACAGGATAGAGCTGAGATGTCGACTTTATTCCTCCCAAATTTACCAACCAGGTAAGTACTCCAGGCCAGGCCTTCTATTAATGGCGTTCCCTTCATAGGGAAGTAAAAACAAGGAGTGGAGAAGGGTAATCACTTACCTCTCCAGGGATCTCTCTAAATGTCCAAGGTTGCCCTTGCTGAACACCTGCTGCCAGCTCCCTCCTGCCATCCATCTGCCTTCACATTGCTTTCCTTACCACTTGGACCTGCCCACCTCTCCAGCTACGAGGCTCAACGTGCATCATCCTCTCCTCCCCCTGTAGCTTACTCACTGGTTCCTGCCTCCTTGTCTGACCTTCATTTGCTCCCCCTACCTTCTTCTTAGCCATGCCTGGCAAGCCCTTACTCATCTTTCCAGACTCAATTCAAAGTCATCTCAGATAAGAAGTCCTTGTGAGGAGAGCCAGCTAAAGCTCAGCACAGCCAAGTTCATGTCTCCCACAACACATTTTCATTTGACCTCCCATGGCCCCTCCAGTACTTTATTACATTCCATCCACTAGACTGTAGGCCCCTGAAGTCACAAACAATCCCCTATATTTTTTAACTCTCCCAATACCTAGCACAGATTCTGGTACATGGATACCAACAAATACTTATTGGATTATATTTGCATTGAGAGATGCAAGTAGCTAAGTGCAAAGTCGGCCATAAAAATTCTATACAAATAAAAGGCCATAAAAGGAAGAAAGAGCAAATCCAGTTGGGAGCGCCTGACGTATTTTCTCAAAGTAACAAGTTAAACATTATAAACAAAGCTATAGCTAAGGGAAATCAAAGAAAATTTCATTTTAAAAAGTTAACATTGAATTGGGCCTTAATTGAACAGGACTTGATGGGTAATCGCTTGGGAAGAATATCCCAAGAAAAAAATCCAGCAGGACAAAAGACAAAGATATGGGAAAATAAAAGATATATTTGGCGAACAATGAGGTTCCAGGTTTGGTGGGGGTATAGAGTACAGACAGAAGAGCAGGCTGAGAGAAAGCTGGAGAGGGAATCTGGCTACAGTATGTATAGGGCCTTGAGTATCGAATAAAATAAATTTCAACTTAATTTACAGACAATGGGAATCGAAGAATGTTTTCTAAAAGAGTAGCTGGTTAATTATGCCAAGGAAATTATATAAAACCTGGATCCTTGAAGCACTGATAATAATAAACTAATAATTTGTTTTTCAATTACTTCCAAATTTCTCAGGATCATACTGACTCTGAGCTTATAACAGTTTGAAAATCTCAGTGGAACATTATTTGAGCATAATAAAATGACTAATAAACTATTTAGGATGATCATGAGACTACATATTAATTTGTAGTCATTTTTCATTTTGTTTACGATCCTTTCAACCCACTCCTGCACGTTGCATCTATCTAATGTATACTTGCCACTGGTCTATCATGTAATAAGCAGTGCCAATTTCCCAATTCTCTTAATAGCCAGTAACACAAATAGCTGATTTCAGGCAATAACAACTACAACCATCTGTTTCTACTTCACTATTTATTCTACTACCAACTATGGTGAGCTTCAGAGATCACTCTTCAAAGAATAGTAGACAAACAGCAAAACAGGACCATGTAGGAATTACTGAGATGTCTCATCTCAGTGCCAGAGTTGAACAAATGGATCAGACAGATAACTGGTCTCTAGACCCATCTGCAGTCAATTCTGAGTTATAGCAGCAGAACAACTTTGAACAAATTCCAATATGGCTCTTCAAAAACAGCACCAATAGCAGCAGAGGGAAGCTATAAGCTTGTTTTTGCTCTTTTGCCAACTAGATATGTGCTATCGATCAAGCCACTTTAGCAAACTGAGCTTACTTTCCTAATCTATACAATGAAAGGATTAGACTAGGTTCCCAAGCAGAAAACCAGAGTGTCTCTTAACTGCCAGCTGAAGACCCTTTGAAAGACAGCCAGTATTCCCATGAGATGATTTTCCTAGCAGGGGCATCCTGCCCTTGACCACTGCCAGAATAGCATCCTACTTCAACTTCTCCAATGTCTTACGTTAGGTTCCCCAGCAAACAGTCTCTGAGATGATGTGGAGGGCAGATGGCTTATTGGGAAGTGATCCCTCAGGATCACACTTTTGAAAAGCAAGGGAGAAGGCAGACTGGACAGAGATAGAAGTTGGTCTGCGATGCAGCTGCAATGTAGGACTCAGCCAATCCCATGGGGAGCTCTGGACCCAAGATGGCCTTTCAAAGTAGTGCCAAACTTTAGTCCCCAAACTTTAGTTCCACCTCAACCAGTCATTGGATGGGGGCTGCTCCCTTGCCTTGGATGAAAGTAATTTCTGGAGAGGTGCTGGGCCACGAGCCATCAGTGGCCAAGACTCTATCAGTTGGGAGGGTCAGAGAGTCAGTCCTGGAGGGCCTAACCCAACAGAGAAGTAGGACAGCCACTACGTTCACCTCAAACCTTCTGAAAGTAAGAAAAAAAAAGGGAGAAACATAGTGAAGAAGAGAGAAATGGATTAAAAAGAAACAGCTGGACTAAGAAAATCAATTTTAGTATCCTAAAGCCTTGCTCTCCATATGACCTGGGCAAAGCTGTTTCATTTCTCTGTGTCTCATTCTCTCTGTAAGGTGATCTGAGGTCACTTTCACCACTAAAATATCTAGGATTCTATTCCCTTATTTCATTCTTGGTCAACGTTCAAAGCCGTTTTGGTAGTTACCTCAAAGGTTACAAGTATTCCTAAGGAAAAGACTACATATATCAAAAATTTCCAGTAGCATTTGAAATTCATCTTCGTTAAGTGTGAAGAGATGATCAGCAGCAGCAGGAAATTCAAATCTACACCCTACAGTGGACACACAGCAATCCCGAGATTAAATTAGATTCGCAGGCAGCAGCTCGGGGATTTTGACATTATACTCAATACAATCATTCAGTTAGTTCTATCTTTATTGCTCATGCTCCCCCTTGTGAGGCAATTTTCCTTATTGGAAGTAAAGCAACCCCAACCAAAGCATTTAAAAATGATCCTTTTCCTGTTTTTATTAGCCCGTATCAAAGAAAAGACTATTTGAAGTACAACCAAGGCGAGGGAACTGGCTTTTTATTGCTCCGTTCATGTTGTTATGGCTTTAGGAGTGGAGAAAGACTCCCCTCAGAAACACTGCCTCTCAAAACAAGCTTGCAGGGTAATCAACAGGAGAGATTTTTCAAGAGAGATGGAAAATAGAAAAAACTATTAAAACATAATTAAATAAGCAAAGTGGATGCAAAATAAAATGTGAAAAGTAAGCTGTTCAGGAGAGAAATGTCATGTCTCCACATTTCCTTGCATAGTAATATGCACAATATACATTGTCCAAATGGGGCGACATAAATCTTTCCAGCCAATGGAGCAGCTGTTGATCTTTAAAACAAAAAACCAAAAAAAAAAATGAGCACATGAATGTTTCCTATGAATCTGAATATACACTCTGGCACTTCAAAACAAATGTCAGCCAGGCTCAGCGTCATGCAGAGTAAAATGCCCTCCACCAATGAGATATTATATCCACTCATATGAGCTGAACACAATTCAGGTACATAAACAAACTAAAATCAACAATTCCAAGTGGATATCATGTCACAGAACAATTTCAAGTCCTTTGATCATAAAGTACAGTCACCTTTATCCCAAATTCCATCTCAAAAAGCTCGTATGTCGGATTATTTGCTCCTTCTTTAGCTTGATTCTTATGGTGACCTTCAGTCTGAAGCTGTTCCTCTAACAGACGCCATATTATTAAAGAAACAAATGACACTTTAATTTTAATTGTATTTTTAAAATTCATACAGGATATGTATTTCTCTCCATTTACAGAAAAAAATACATGTGAGGAATAATGGATTGGATTAAGAATGGATTTCTTAATTTATAGAAAGGATTATTTAAATATAGTCTCATGTACATGTAGACACTACAGCTCAATCCTGTTTTTCTTTTTTTCTCAAATTGGCCATTTCACTTCTGATTTTAATAATGTGAGAAACCAGAGGCAGAAGCTCTACTATAAACGATTCAATCATAACAGACACAGATATGAACTTATATTTCATATAATACAAAAGGGGAAAATAGCAATGCAAAGCCCCCAGCATATAGCAGATCAATATATGAATTTAAAAGGATTCATAACCCTATGACCCTTTAATCACAGAGCCAAAGGAATGATTTATTAATTTAAAGGTCAAATTTTTAAAATGTTTTCTAGATTAATGATTTACTTAAATTGTCATATAAACACAATTTCCAGGTCAGTTGATACAAATATTACCAAACAATAAATTTTACTAAAAAATACACAGTAGCATTCTACTCAACACTAATCAAAGAAAACCATTTAATCATCAATATTGTAAATCAGTGAAGCTGAAAAGTGTTCAGCAATGCTAAAAAATACATATTTCACTTTTCCTTAAATACATAAGTTAAACTATTTTCATCCATAAGAATAGATGTAACTGCATTGTTAAAATAAAGGTGCAAGTTAGAACAGCCTCAGAAGAAAACATATATCCAGAGAAAACTTTTTGAGATTAAAATTTCCAAGTCTAAGAAGGGTTCACTGAAAATATAGCTTTTTAAATTTTTTTAAATTAACTTATTTTTGGGGGGTGAGGAAGATTTGCCCTAAGCTAACATCCATTGCCAATCCTCCTCTTTTTTTGCTTGAGGAAGATTAGTCCTGAGCTAACATCTGTGCCAATCCTCCTCTATTTTGTATGTGGGATGCCTCCACAGCATGGCTGATGAGTGGAGTAGGTCCACACCCAGGATGCAAACCCGTAAACTGGGGCCGCCAAAGCAGAACATGCAGAACTTTAACCACTCGGCCACGGGACTGGCCCCTCACATGCTTTTTTTAGATCCAATAATGATCACGGCTACAGATTTATCTTCATTTAACTTTCGAACAAAAAATACATTAAGGACATATTATGTGAGCAGGATTATATTCATATCAGGGTGAGCCTGTGGTAGGAGGAGTAATGCATAAATACACAGGAATGGAAAATAGAAAAAAATTAGAGATGAAATTAGAGGATGGTGGATGGAAAGTAAAGGAATTAAAGACGGAATGAGTGAGCTGGATTCCTATCGCAACAATGGCAGAACCTCAATGACTTTTGATATCAACTCCTCATAAAGGGCTTGCCCTGGGACCTAAACACTACCAAAGCCCTCTGAACAATGTGGTTAACCAACAGCAAAGGAGGCAAGAAGACTGAAGAGAATTAGGGCTCCAGGGATGCTGAGGGCTCCAATTTAGAGTTGACTCTCTGATCTTCCCAGCAGTAAAATAACTTTTTCTAAGTATCCTGAGCAGAGGTTTTCAGAGAAGGGTAACATCCTTGAAAGCCCAGGCTGAGTTTTATCAACTAGTAAGTACATTCTAACGAATAACGTCATTTTGTCATGAGCATTTATCTAACGATAATTCACTTTGCATTCTCATTATAATAATGTTATCACTGCACAGCTGCTGCCATGCACAGTGGCACAGCTCCACGGCCTCAGTTGACCAGTGGGGAGCCAGACTTCTATACTCATAGAGCTGCAAAAGCGATGAAAGGATGTATGATTGCAGATCCCCATTTTCATCCCTAGGTACAAAAAATTTCAAACACTGTCAAGACCGCCTGGTGATAATCCTCCAGCATGATTACATTCTTTTGTCTTACAGCACTTAAAGGAGAGTGCTGGTATAACAGAAGGTGTTCTAAATTTAGAATCAGAACAATCCCTTCTAATCTTCACTATAAAATCAAAGCAAGTCATTTAATCTTCCAAGGCCTCAGTTGACTCACCTGTGAACTGGGGATAATGAGACACCCTTCCCATAGTCCCTGTGACGACAAATAAGATTAATTTCTGAAATGCTCTATAGTTTCAAAAGCAATTTCATAGACGCACTCATGGGGAAGTCTCCCAGGGTCTGGCAAAAGAGAAGGGCAAATTCTCAAATACATATTGGAATAACTCCCCATAGTAATGGCTGTTTCAAATCCACAGTTTTGAAACCAGAGGGAAATATAAGATATAACTTATAGACTATTTCAGGAAGGAAACAAAATTTATGCACCTTGCTCAGTCCTCCATCAGCTTTTGTCTGTGAGCAGGTACCAGGACTACCACAGCACAAAGATAATTTAAATTTCACAATGCTCTGGAGACTCAGAGGACAGTCTCTCAGCTCTACTTTGCGCTCTGTAGACCCTAAAGAATATGCTAATTATTTTACATGCTAACATTATTACAGACACTAGCTAGCCTGCCAATTTGTCAGCAGATTGTTGCCTAATGAGCAGTTAATTTGTCCTTGGGAGAGCCAGGTAAAATGAGTTGAAAGTTTCCTTCGAAAGACGTCTTTCATTCTTGATCACCCAGTCCAGAAAACTGTCACTTTTTTTTTTTTTTTTTTTTTTTTTTTTACAGCTACTTCTCAGTCACTGCAATTCCTTGAAGCACACAGACAAAACAAAGATCAGGAAAGATTCTGGCTGCAAATGAAATGATAAGGTGGGAGGGGGTCATGGGCACAGTGGAGAGCAGCATGGACTCCAGCACAGCCAGGACGATTTCAGGCATGACTGGGGTACTCAGCAGCTGTGTGCCCTGGGCAGTGATGAGGCTGTCTCTAAGCTTCCATGCTGGCAAGTGTACAATGGGGTCCTGAGAGTCACATCCCTGGCTGTCATGAACTACAAAAATGACTGTGAAATGCTCAGATGGGGAAGCAGCACCTCGTAAGTGCTCAACAGTTGTTAACCAATAATATGAAAATGACCGAAAATATAACAAACCTGGCAATAGCCAAGCCTACCAAATATCTACTAATAATCACTTTTGTTCTGTGAGCTAAGATATTTTTAAGAAAAGAAAGCTGAGTAGGACATTGATTCTGTTCTTTATGTTAGAGGGCAATCAATGCTCTAATTCCCATTTGTCTCTGAATTTGCTTTCTTCCTTCTCCTTGTACTTATGTCCTTTCTTCCACTCCACCCTCAGTCTCATACCTGTTCTTCCTCTTCCTGGGGTCTGAGCTTCCTCTGCCGCTGGGACGTGTAAGACCCCGCCTTAGTTCTTGGACTTAACCCAGGTGCTCCCACGATTTGACTCAAGTTCTCAAGTGGATTGAAAGGTCCAACCACACAGATAAGTAGCCTTTTCCTGACTTCTCCACCTTGCCAAAGAGTGGGTTACTTGCGGCCAGAAGGTCAATCCACAAGCGTAAGAAAAATTCCTGAAATCTGTCTCTAGAAATTTTGATTCTCTTTCCACTGCTACATCTGCTTGAAAAATGCAGCAAAGGAATTTACCACAGAAAGGGTAGCAAATACAAAATGTTTTAATAACATTTCTACACATTGCTCAAGGCTTCTAACGTTACAATTATGAGTTCATGCAGTGTTAACAACCGTTTTTCATTTTGTTACTGGTTTAGAATTTAAACAGGAATTGATAGAATGGGCACATCTAATGAAGAACTTAACAGAGATTTATGGCTCCAGAAACAGTCCATACTTCTTCAACCAAGGAAACGGGAAAACGTTGACCATGTGTTTATATTTCATCACTGAGGAAAATTCAGAGATGGTTAATGATTATTCATGACAGAAGTTTTAAAGTTGTACGTCTTTGGAGTATCAAGTTGCACATTTTGCAAGTATCTGCCCGCAGGCTTCTATTCTGCTTCGCTGCAGCATGCGGGCCGGTGAAGTACCCAAGCTGGTCCGATCTTTCTGCCCCTCCTCTGAGGCATTCCAACGTCCTCACTGATGGAACCCACAGGAATCACTTTCCATGAAATAAACCATATGAGAAATGGAACATGAAGATTTTCGGGAACAATCAGGGAAAGTTTCTTAACAAACTATTTAGTTTCTCCCAAGGGTGAAGCTATGCCTTGTCCAATTTACCTGTTTTGTTGTTGCTGTTGTTGCTTTAGAAAACACGCGTATCATCTAGGTATTTTGGGAATTGCAGACAGTATCCAGAGCCGTCATTTAGAGAGTAGCTCTATTCTTATGCACACTTCCCACTTGTCATGTACATTCACACTTAGCACACTGAGGAAGTAGGGTTCTCCTATGAATCAGCCCTTATCATCTAGCTCTGAAATCACTGGCCTCCCTACCTAGATTCTCAGTTATACCCTGAACTTCTTCAGAACAAGTCTTATTCTATCTAGAGATTTAATGCAGTGAGTAGACAGAAGAGCTCTAAATTTCTGTAACCAGAACCAAAAAAAGGCTACATTCCGAGAAAGGTCAGCTGATATGGACTTCATTACCACATGGAAGAAGTGCGGCTCTGGCTCACTGACGGTAAACATCGTGCTGAACAAGAGCGTATCAGAGCTTCTCGAGGAAAACGTCATCTTTGTAGTTCTAGTCCAATTGTAGCTTCTGATCAAATATCACTAACCAATAATACCACTTAAAAGTCTTATAGACCAAGTTAAAAGATTTATTCAAGACATTCAACATAAGCCTTAAGGGTCTTGCTTCAAGTTTAGTAAATCTACATGTTTTAGGGGAATAATAAAAGTAACAGTAACAATAGAGGCAGAGTTCGCATCCATTACTGTACCGGAAGTAAGGATGAGCCATTTATCAAAGCTAATTTTTGGTGCAGGAAGTTATATCCCACAGAAGGCAGGAAAATAAATCAGTAGATTTTCCAGTTAATATCTAAATATCTCAATAGACATAAACACATACACATAACAAAGAGAGAAAGAGAATTATTCCAGAGAAAGAGGAGGAGTACTTTTTAACAACTAAAATGACAGAAATGTATGAGGGGGGAAAATGTAGCAATATGAGTTAGGACCAAACAGTAATCCTTCATCAAACATAAGTGCACATGACAGAACGTTTGCGAGGGAACTTGGCGTAGGGTCCTATAGTAGACCCCTTACTCAATGCAGAAACCTCTAGCACAACATTCTTTACTGTGATCCTGGCCTTCCCACATCAGAGGACTCACTGTCGCATTAAGTAGCCTATTGCAGATGTGGACAGTGCTATTAGCTCTTCCTCAGATTCAGCCAAATCCACCTTCTCGTAACTTATGGCCATTGGTCTTTGCTCAGCACTGTGAAATTTAATTTTCATCATGACAGCTCTTCAAATAATATTTTTTAAGGTATTAAGTTCTAAACTTCATTTATTCCCTTCTGCATTATTGCTAGACTTTATTCACACTAGATTTTATTCAAGATACTATCACATATTTTAACATATCCCTAATGCCATTTTAAGATGTGTGATATCTAGAAGGTACCATTAGTCAAACAGCCAAGCAAAGTAGTCTAAGCAGCCTCCAGAGACACCAGTTGACAAGGGCTAAGGGCAAAAGTGATTATCAGTTACTCAAAATCAATCCAGAATTCACTCTGCTTCAAAGGGTAGAGGGAGTTAATACAAAGTTTAGGTGAATTGATTCCCAAGGGGAAAGAAAAGTTACCTCTCTTTCCTTTCCCTTATTTTAAATGTGCCACAAGATTCCCCAAATCTCTGAAAATCTCTCTTCATTGTCACACCAAAGACAGCAGTAGTAGCTGCACTAACGCTGTGATTTGAACTGAACGGTGGCATCAGTATCCTTTATTTTCTGATTTTCATCAGAATAAAATTACTTACTGGAGGCAAAAGACAAAGACCTACCTCTATCTAAGAATTCAGGAGACTTTCGGAGGTATCTTTAGGTGAGTGTTCACAGTCGGTAAGTTAAGAAACATCTACTGGTCACAGTACGAAGAGCACATCTTAGGTCCCCCGGCCCCTCCCCCCAAAAGCAGTCACAAAACAGCTGATATAACTGGATAAAACATATTTGCAAAACTCTAGGCAAAAATTATGCCCAGTGGCCAGATTGACTGTTCCATTGTAGCTGGCTGTTTGTAGAAGACTGAGGATGTTTCATTTGCATAAAATGATGGTTTACGCCCTCCAGCATAAAGAACAGTCACTTTGTTACAACACAGTGGTTGAAATAACAGTCAACAGACTATGTGGATCCCAAGGGCAGCCCTTTCTTCCTTTAAGTCTTGGTCTAAATGCCAACTCTTCAATAAGGCCCATGATGACTACTCTAATTAAAACTGCAACACCCTTTTCCTCCCAACCCCCAATCATCTTAATGTGACAACTCCCTTTTCAGAGAATCTAGCCCCTTAGAACATACTACATGGTTTACTGAATTACTGGGTATGCGCGTGCTTCTTAACTGTTTCACTTCCCCTCCTTCCCAACACACACACACACACACACACACACACACAGGAAGATAAGATTGACAAGGACAGGATCTTTATCTGTTTACTGATATATCCCAAGAATCCAGAAGAGTTCACGACACCTAGTAGGAAATAAGAAGTCAACATACAGTGGTTGAATGAATGAATAAGTGACTCTGGACTTAAACAGACTCGGCCCTGAGTCCCAGTGCCATCCATACTACCTCTAGGACCCTGGGAAAATGGTCACCCTCTCTGCACCTGTGTGTCCTCTTTGGTATAATAGGGACCACACGAATGCTTGCCCCATAGGATTGTTGTGAGGATTCCGTGAGTTAGTGGATGTGGAGGGGTTAGAATCATGCTTGGACAAAGTAAGCTTTCAATAAACGTTAGCTGCCATGTTATTATTATTTCAACATATGTTTTCCAAGGTGGTGATGGATTTGTGACGATTTATGCTCTCAGGCAACTGGCTCTCCTCATATCTGAGAGCGCAGATCTGAGATGGTGAAAAGGGACCCAAGGTGCTTGCCAGAGCCACAGAGCTACCGAGAGTCAAACCCATCACTAGGGCCTCCTCAGCTCCAATTCAACAACACACATGATTTTGCAAAGGAGCTATTAACAGTGTAAGTATTCCGGCCTCAGACCTGCTGGAGTAGAATAAACATAACAATGAAGCCACTAAGTAAGTGAGGGTGAGGCTCGGAAACCTTAAAAGGCAGGGAAAGCAGCTCCTCTCTTCCCACTTGAACAGAGAGATTTGTTTATTTGGATTAACTGGAGTCAAAGCTAATGGTTCTAATGGCTTGAATCACCCCAACTCATTCTCCAGATTTCTACACATGGGCTGTAACTTACACTTTATGAAAGAAGATAAAGAGAAAAAACAGCCATCCATAAAAGAATTTACCAGAACATACTAATCATTTAGACATACGCTTATGTTTCTAGAAAGTTAAATATCAGGAATGGTATCGTAACTTTTTCCTGGAGCAAAATCCAAGCCTGCCTAAAGGCTGCAAATTAAACTATTAACCTGAATGTTCACTAAGTATTCAGGAAAACTAAACACTTTGAGAAAGATGATTTACAGACTTTTAATCTAGGGAGAAAAGCAAGGATTTCAGAACTGATTGAGTTAGGAGAGGAAGTGGAATGACGAGGAGGATGAGGTGAGGATAAGGGGAATGACAAGAGGGATGGGAGCGTTTACTGATTTCAAGCAATAATAGTCTTCACTTCCCTACTTATGATAACAGGTCTTCCCAGAGCTAATCTTCTCCTTTAAGTGGTCTGTTAAGAGCAAAATAAAATGAATGACTACATGCTCAAGGATTAGATCACGACAAATAATGCCAATAAGGAATTTCTCTCCTCAGTCTAGAGAAGAAAGACCCCAAGACTTTGGGGGAAATCAGTAAGGTCACAGGAGCAAGAATGAAGCTGGAATCAAATGTCCAGACTCCCGTGTCAATGCTCTGCGTCCCACACAAGAAGTTCCCTAAACTTTACCATGCACTTGATAAATGATGAGCAGTTGCCGGAGGAAGACTCTGCATTTCTGAAAACTTCCAGGTGGCACTGATGCCGCCGGTCCCCGGATTACGTGAAGTAGGAAGCCTCAGACCTATTGCACCTCCTAAGGTAAGTCTTGGGAATAATTTTTTTTTAAATAAAAATTATATTTTGCAGGAGAAAGAGAAAAGGAGATTACAGATGAAATAATGAAGTTTTAAAAGTTCTAATAATTCATAATATTTGTAAAATGTAAGGGGCATTTATACAGTGGTGTCAATTGCCATTAGTAAGTAAAATATACTTAAGTTACACATTTTTAAAGTACACACAAACACCAATGTTTCATAGTTGAGCAGTCTGTCACTGAGCCATTCTACGGATATGCATTCACTGATAATTTCCCCCTTATGTTTCAAATATACCATACCTAAATTGCACTAAATCTATCAAATTGTCTTAATTTTCAGTCTCCTTTGATAATAGAGATTCTATGTCTAGGGATTTCTTTCATCTTCCTTGAAATATGACATTTTAGATGAGAAAGATGGAACTCACACACCAGATTCCAAAAGGCTGATTTGCATAAGTTTTACCATCCAATAGCATAATGCAACAAAGTTGACCGCACCCAATTACATATATTATGACCCTATTTAGAAGACAGCTAGTGTAACTAGGGGGAGAAAAGATTTTTTAAAAGTTCTTGTCACTTCTAATTCTCTATCTTTTCCTCTCCTATCACAGAGACATCTAGATGCATCTGAAGAAAGTCGATGAACTCTTAAACACAATGTGTCCCTCCAGCCAAAACTCAGTCACCTCCCAAAGCTTCCTATTGGCCCCCTGGAATCAGCTGAGCCCAAGAGGTTTTTCCTATAAAAAGTCCACAGTGTATCTAAATCTGATCCCAGTAAATTTCACTTCAGCTGAAGTGAAAATGCAGAGGTAGCATTTACGGATAACAGCTGGAGAACATTAGCTCTCTGTCTCTCCTTCTCTCCCAAGGGTTGAAAACTCTGCTGTTCAGACAGGAAGTCGTCATACACCACACACTTTACAGTACGAGAACGCTGGGATCGAAGAGCAAGTTGCAGAGGATTACGAAGAGTGTGGAGGGGTTTTGTTCAAGAACACATAGTAGCAGCTCTATGAACTCCTGGGGTGTCCTCCCCCCCTCAGTGTTCAAGTAGAGCAAGGGACACACACCCAGAACTGACAAGCACACACTTCACTCTCTGAAAGCTTTTTAATAACTCAAGTAAGAAGGCTTAATCTTTCATTTTTCCACAAATTTTCATAACCTCAACTCCAAGAAGTTTTGGGGAGTGGCCAAGATTCTCCAATAATCTTTTTTTGGCATACTTTCACATTGGCTATCTAAAAAGACAACCTTTTAACTTTCTAAAAATCAAATTGTCAAAAAATTTCTCTCGCATAACTACCCAGAATAAGGAAATATATTAATTTCATATATACGTGGAATTCAAAACATGATGATCTGGAAAACAATGATTCAAACAAAAGGTTCTTGTGAATATGGTTTTTCAGGGTCGGTTTCTGCAGTGATTTCCCAAAGCTGCTGAGAACGAACACAGATACAAACATGAGGAGAGACGTCCACATTCTGTGGCCGCAGCTTAAAGTTTTGAACAGGATGATACGAGTTCTCCTCACACCACATGCTGAATAGCCATTCTGCATTCCTACCAGTCTGCTAGGCCCTGGAACCCGTGTGCAACCGCTTGTCCTCTAGGGGCGGGCTGTAAAATCGACCCTGTCTCTTTCACTCCCCTCCAGCCAAGTTTCGCGAAAGACAAACCTTCCCAACTTTGGAACTGCGGGAAATGCCTTTGCTGTATGCATATCAGGGGCATGCTGTTAATCAACTGGGTTACAACACTACGGTTTTATGCAAAGACGGGGAGGAGGGGCGAGGGAGAAGCCAACCCACACATCCATCATCCTTTTAGGAGTGGGTGGAGTTTAAAGTTTCCCCAACTTCGAAGTTCCCAGTTGACAGGCAATATTTCTGGGCAATTTCCAGCCCCACGTAACAGATGGTCCTTTGCCCATCTTGAGCCCCGAGAGAGCCCAGACAAAGCCCCCCGCCACTCTTCGCTTGGCAGGGCGATAGGTGGGCAGCTTCACGAAGCTGTCAGCCCAGGGGCAGTGAGCGGAGAACGGAAACTTAACTTCTTACTGAAGTTTTTCCTGCTACAGGAGAGTCCAGGGGACTGCAGCACAAAGGCCTGGGAAAGTTTTCACTGCGTTATTTTTGAAAAACGTCTTCCGCCGTCTGCCAAGCCATCATCCTAAACCCCAGATGCCCAGGGAAGGAAAGTTGAGGCACAAGTGTTCAGAAATACGGCAGAAATGCAACTTGAGCCGTCCCCAAGACAACCTGGGAACTTGCTTAAAGGGATCCCCACGGTGGGAAAGCATCCTTCAGGCGCCTGAGCACTCAGTGCCAAAGGGGAGGGTGACGGCCCGGACAGGGTGCCAAATGGGGGTGCGCCATGGCAGGGTGCGAGAACCTTCCTTCCCAGACGGGAGGGCGAGGGGAAGGGGAGGGGAGGCGCGATCCGGGAGTGTGAGGACGGGCGGCCCACTCACCCTCACTGCCGTACTGTTTGCCATTGTTCGCGCCCATCCTGCCGCCGTCATGCCCGCCGTCTCCCGGGACACTCCATAGCTGGGGCGCACCGCCTGCGCGCTCCGCCAGAGGAAAGCCCGCCCGACGGGACCGTTAGCTGCGCATACCCCACGCTCCGGGGCCGATCTCCTGCTAGGGGCGGCCCCCGCACTCCCGTGGGAGGGGGCGCTCGGTCCCCTCTTGACACCCCCGATTGTTCCGGGTGGGGCTGGGGGCAGCCGCCGCTCTTAAAATCCGCGTTTGGGACCAGTGGGCGCAGCGCTGCGGAGAGCCCGCGCCCCGGGGCCGCCCAGAGGCTCACCGCGCCGCCGCCGCCGGGTCCCCATCCGCCCGCCCCGATTCCCCTGCGGTGGGCGCTGAGCCGCGCGCGCGGCCGGGCTCCCCGGCGCCACCGCCTCCTCCGGACGCCCCTCCGCGCCCGCGGCTTCCCCGGGGAGGGCGCGGCGGCCACTTGTTGCGGGTGCCCCGAGCGAGCAGAGACTTGCGGCCCGGCGCTGCTCGCCCGCGGGCCGGACTTTTGTTAGCGCCAGGCGCCTCCTCTCGCCGCCCAGCGTCAATCACAGCTGGAGCCCGGGGGAGGTAGGCCGGCCCGGAGATGCGCGGCCTTTTAAAGGGGCAGCGCGCCTTTTCGGGGCTCCGGCTCCCGGCCCCTGCCTTGGCGCAGGCCCTGCGCGCCACCGGCGAGTCCCCTTGCGCGAAGGAACGTGCTCTTGGCTCTGTTTTACTATTGTTCTTTTATAGGCTTGGCCCCTAATTTGTAAGATGAGCTTCCAGGCGTCGTTTGAAATCCCTTGGGCTTGCCTGCAAATATGGCCTATTTTAGGTGTGAGGGCATTTAAAATATGCCTCAGAGTCAGAGTCTGCCTGACAATGTCAGGTATAAACGCTGGCGTTCTGTGGCTCCCACGTTTGTGGACTGCGGCGGGGAATGGAGGAGAGAGGGAGGGAAATCTTGAGGGGAACTTAGCAGGGAGTCACTGGAGAGCCAAAGACGTTCCCCGCCCCGGTGCGGGAGGTTTCCTGGCTCAGAACTTTTAAGAGCTTCCGAGCCAGGAAGTGTATTTTCTCCGCGTTTCTATGATTTTTTTTTTCTTGTGGTTGGTGTGACTCTTTGTTTAACACATTACAACCTCTTTTGGAGATTTATATGGCGCTTCTAGAGCCTTAAAATGGCCCTTTGGTGTTCCCTCCATTAAACGAAAAGAGGAAATTCTTCTTAATGTTTCATTCCCTTTGCATGTGAATACCTAGAATTTTATAACACTGCATCTTAGTAAAACCCAGGCATTTACAGCTCAAATTTCTTTGTAGTTTCTCCTTATAGGTATTAGATGTCTTAAGTAAAGGTTATGTAATGATATATATAATCTACGACCTGTATGGCGAACCAGGATTTTTGTAATTACCTATTTCTTAAAAGCCTTGTGACCACACGCAGAAATTGTTAGTGATTTGACTTCCTATAGATTCTATTTGGGTAATTTCCTTTAATTTGGTGCAATTTTCTTTCTTAAAGATGAGATAAAACGTCATGTTTCAAGTTTTTAAAATCTAGATTTATTGTGCAGGAGAGATCATGTATTGAAAGAAAAGTTGTAAATTCATCTATTTTCCAGGACAGAATTAAATAGTTGTGTGTTGTACTGATAATATTCCAAATGTCCCAGTGCAAAGAGATTAAGGACTGTATTTTAATCGATCTTTTCATATCTAGAATCTAGCACACTACCTGGCCAGTAATGTGTGCTTCCCATGTCTGTTGAGTTAAATTAAAATCTTGTGTCATGGGCCCCAAATAGGAGATATGGGTGTCAGAAATTTGGGAGAATAAATGGGTTTTCAGAGACTCCTGCTAAAAATAAAGGTATATTCACATGTGTATATGTTTTAATTTTTAAAATTAAGATATTGTACAAATGTATGATTTTAAGAAGAAATTCCAATCTTTTTACTCAGTTGCCAAACCTAACCCCCCAACTTTCAATACGGACTTGTAAGTTTCTTAAGTAAAGGATGATGTGTTTTTCACCAATGTGTTCCCAACATCGAGCACAGTTGCTGACACAAGTAGTCACTCAGTCAAAGCTTGCAGAATGAATGAATGCTGAAAAATGAAATAAAATGACTTGTTATTCCACTTTCTCTCTCTGCCTTTTTTAAGGGGCCACAATCACCGAAAAGATCAAAAAGCAGGCAAGCATTCTAAATCACCCAAAAACTTGATTAATAATGTACTGAGCAATTGTTATTTATCTCCACATGGTACCTTTTCCTCCTTGTTCTGGGATGACCTGTTCTTGTCCTTTAGAAAACTGTTTCACCCAAATTGCAACTGTGGGCTCCCTGTAGGAGCTTGTCAGTTGTGGTCGTGGTGGTCAGCTTCCTGGCCAAGTGAGGGCCCATGATCAGGCTGACCCAATTAGACACCCACCCACCCCTGGCAGTAAGGGGGTAACCAAGTGCCTCTCCCCCTCCCTGCTACAGTGGTGTCAAAGGAGGCTAATGAAGAGCCAGGACCTTTACTCTTATTGAGGAGTCATAGGGCCACCCCCACTGCAGTGTCAGTGAAGAAGACGTTGGGAGCCAGAACTCTCACACCACCCAACAGTGAGGAGGAGCCCATCACTTCCGGTGTCAACAGAGGTTGAGTGAGAAACCTGAACTTCTACCTCCACCTGGCAGTTATAAGGTGACACAGTTAAAACAAAAGGTTTAAATAAGACCCATAGTCTCATAATATAATATGAAAATGTCCAGGTGTCAATGGAAAGTCACTAGTCGTACCAAGAACCAGGAAGATTTCAAACTGAATGGAAAAGAACAATCAACAGATGCCAGGACCAAGATAACAGAGATATTAAAACTATCTGACAAAGATTTTAAAGCAGCCATGGGAAAAATACTTAAACAAACAGTTATAAACATGCTTAGAATAAATGAAAAAACAGAAAGCTTCATCAAAGAAACAGAAGATACAAGAAGAGCCAAATGGGAATTTCAGAACTGAAAAATACAATACCTGAAATAGGAAAGCTCAGTGGATGGGCTGAATAGCAGAATGGAAGAGACAGAGGAGAGAATTAGTGAACTGGAAAACAGAACAATAGATATTACCTAATCTGAATAATAAGGAGGAAATAGACTGAGAGAAATGGCAGAGCCCCAGCAACACAAGGGACTATAATAAAAGATGTAACATTGTGTCATCAGAGTCCCAGAAGGAGAGCAGAAAGAGGGAAGAGTTGAAAACCTATTTGAAGAAATAGTGGCTTGAAACCTTCCCAAGTTCTTGAAATAATAGTTATGGAAGTAGAGAACAGGTTCACAGTTGAATGCGTTAAGGTGGGTTCTGGAAGGAAGTGAGTGTGGTTATAAAAGGACAACCTGAGGGGTTTTCATGGTGATGGCCATGTTCTGTATCTTGACTGTCTCAGTGTCAGTATCCTGGTTGTGACATCTTACTGCAGTTTTACAAGATGCTGCCATTGAGGGAAGCCGAGTAAAGGGTAAGTGGAATCCCTCTGTATTATTTCTTACAAGTACAAGTGAATCTGCAGTTTCTCAAAATAAAAGGTGTAACTTGAGAAAAGAAAACTTTTTTTCTCAACATGAGGACTACTTCTATGTATTCTTTCTGTACTATCATTAACAGCACTTCTCACTTCCTCTTCATACACATATATTCACCCGGGAGAGCACACGTCTTCAAGATAACTGGTTCCATAGCATTAATCAGATTTACATCTAAGTCTACTCAATATTGAGTTGTTTAGGCAAAGCAGCCTAAAATGGTCCATACCCCAAACCTTGAATTTTGGGTTATCAGAATTAACAGACTCCAATGATGAAAGGAACTGCAATTGCCAAATGGTGCTTATTTACTTTGTCCTATGTGAACCTGTTGTAAAAAGAAAACATGAAAGTAGAAAAATCTAAGCTTTAATTGATATTCACATTTTTATTTCTATTTTCAGTGGCCGACAATGACCTTTTACCTACTTTAATAAATATATTCACATTCTGAAAAGCGAGAATACGTTCTTTTCTAGTAGTAAAGTTTTAGAACATTGAATACTAAAGCCAGCTTAATTTATAACACCTTAGGCCCCCATTTTCTCTTGGGGTGAGGCCACCAACGTTCAGGTTAATCTTCTGCACTTGGCACTGGTGACAGACAGGCTGCCAGAGCTGCATTAGTGGAGCCTGAATGCCAGGAACCAATCAGTACACCCTCCTTTTCTTCAACTGGACCATCGGCTCTAGCCGTGGAAAGGAGCATGTCATTAACTACAGGCTTCCCCGGGAATAGTATGGACAAAATGAACTCTCCCATAAAATCTGTTCTGGAAAACATTCAAAGCAGGACTCCTTGATTTAAAAAGTATATACTGAAAATGATCATGAGAAATATTAGCTTGTGAAAGGAAAAAATAAACCAAACTGTAGTTTATTCACATTTATGTTGACTTTTTTTTTCCCTCTTACATGCACTAGGTTGCCTTCAAAAATATGAATCAAATATACAACTATGTACTTGGGGGATGTGGAGAGAAAAAGCAGAAAAAAAAAAATCTGAATCAGGGGCCAGCCTGGTAGCTCAGTGGTTAAGTTCATACGTTCCACTTTGGCAGCCCAGGGTTCGCCGGTTTGGATCCTGGGTGTGGACCTACACACTGCTTGTCGAGCCATGCTGTGGCCGGAGGAAGCTAGGCATGGATGTTAGCTCAGGGCCAGTCTTCCTCAGCAAAAAGAGGAGAGTTGGTGGCAGATGTTAGCTCAGGGCTAATCATCTACAAAAATAAATAAATAAATAAACAAATAAATAAATAAAAAGGAAAAAAACAAAAAAATCTGAATCACCTGCCTATCTTTAGTTATTTTCACATTTCAGAATGAGGTGAGATTTGCGTATTGTGTTACTGCAATCATGGCAGAAGTTGGCAACTCAGTTCTAGGGTGAACTTGCATTTAAATATATGTGTTATCTAAAAGAGCAAATATTGCTTTTTAATTAATATAGATTTATTATAAAAATATAAACTTGGATTCTTGGCAAGACACATATTTGTATTAGGTAGAAAAATGAAGGTAAAATAAAACGAGGGTTTAAGTGATTATTATGCTCCCCCATCACAGAACATTTGGTATATAAAATCTATAAAATTAGAGGAGAAAAAAGAACATAGACTAATTTTCTTTTACTGTTGCCACTGTTTTGAATTAAATATTTTTCATATTTCACTTAATGCTCACAACTTAATCAGGCAGTACTTCTAGATTCAACTTTATGGATGAGAATACAAAGGCTCAGAGAAGTTGAGTAAATCATGACATCATGCACAGCAAGACTGGCACCAAGATATATTTGCAAAGCGTATAATATTTCTCACTACTTTCTACCACCAATATCATGCCATCAAATGCTAGCCTCATTTTGGACCAAGCCCAGCTTTCAGCAAAGATAGTATGTGTTTAGTTTAATAAAGAGGGAAACATCTTTTGACATCTGTGAAATGTAATTAGATTTGAAAACAAATATTCATTATGCAACATGAATCTTCATCATTGCTATAATTATGAATGGCTAGATATTTCAGATATTTAATTTAGACATTTTAGTAATTCTAAAGCAAATAGATAATAGTATGAGTACTTTATATAAAATTCTTGAAACTTCATCTACTCAAAAAATTTTCCTTACCAGCTCTCGGAAATAAATTAGCCATTTTCTCTAATTCAAAATATTACAATATTCACACACTCTGCCAAACAGTTGCACTTCACCCTTGATTCTACGTTTAACACATTATTGCATATCTCTTTGTCACTGCTCCTTTATCAGGCAGCTGCCCCGTAACAGAGACTTAGCCACCTGAGACTCCACAATTGCCCAAAGCATCACAAAGTTCATGTGCTTAGCTCAGAGTACTACGGCATTCATGTAGAGTCCTAACATACTTAATTCTCTGGTTTCTTAGAATACAGCAAATTAGAAGCAAAGCATTAGGAGAAGTATTGCTCAACATATTGGAAAAATTGCTAAAAGTTACAGCTAATTGTAGGGAGGGTGATGGGAAAAATCTCTAAAGGGAAAATGGAAAAACTGAATAAAGAAAAGCAGAAACAAGAAACAAATGAAAAATCTGGGATGATGTAAGCGTGGATTATCGCATTAGATAAAGTAATGTTAGCACCTATAACTAATAAATCTCCAAATTTTAGTGACCTGGCTTCATACAACAGAAATTTATTTCTGGCTCATAAAACAGCCCAAGCTCGTGTTACTAGTCCATTGGAGATTGTTCTCCACACAGTGATTCAGGGATCCGGGCTTCTTCCATCTTGTAATTCCACCAACCACATCATCATCCACCTACAGCTGGCAGAAGGCACAAAGGCTGAGTAGAAAAGTCAAACCACATCAAATCTGCTCACATCTCATGGTGAGAAAAAGTTCAGTGGCCACATCTGGGTACCAAGGAGTCTGGGAAATGTAGTCTCTGGCTGGCTTACTGTCCCTGGCAATTACCCACGCTGTGGGAGGGGGAGCAGTAATATTAGTGAGCATGTATGTAGCTTAACATTCTTTTGTAGCCCCTGAATAGAACACTTTATCGTTCAAGAATTAATACTTGTGACTGTGATATGGCAGACGCTGTTGGCTGACTCACACAGCACACAGTCCCTTTCCTTCTTCCTTGCCTTCCTCTTCTCTCTAGGTCAAAAGTTAAATATTTATTTTCCCCAAATCCCCAGTAGTTAAGAATGGCCATATGGCAATGTCCTGGCCAAGGAAATGTAAGCAAAATTCACGAGGAGCACCCGGAATAGATTTTGCTAGTGAAATAAAATTCAGAGATAGTTCTGCCACTATTTCTTCTCTCTTCTTCCTACCTTCAACTCCACTTTTTTTTTGAAACTGTGATATTTTGTGAGCTTAAGGAAAATGCCGAGAGAATTGTAATGATGGTGACCTGAAGTCCCAAAGACATGAAGCTGCTGAACACCAGCACCCTCCTACTCCCAACTCCCTAGAAGGGAAGGGTAAAAACTGTCTTTCGGGCACTGTTAGTTGGCTTTTCCGCTACTTAAAGCCAATTGCATACCTAAGAGATATACATTTTGTTCATTTAAGAAGGAAGAAAAGATAGATGACATAATATTTCCATTTGTTATAGTTACACTGTATTAAAATACATTGATGCTTAAACAGGAAATTTTAAATTATGTAGAAAATAGACACGCACAAAACAGCCAACTTCCCATGGTACTGGCCCCTTACAATGTCACCCTATTCACTTTCCATCTTGTCTAAATATAGTATTACATGTATGATAATACATATTTACTCAACCTGAAGAAATAATACTTTCAATGTCTTTATCAAGACCTAATCTGTATTTAAAGCCAAAATCTTATGTCATGTAGGAAAAATGTAAAATAACAAAGGAATATAACAGCACATTTTCTCTCTCAACTATGGATAATATAAAACTTTCCTGGAATTCAGTGTGACCTTCTTGAAAAAAAGGTGTAATAGAGTTTATAATTCGTTTTAAGTGGAAACGTGTGCATTTGTTCTCTAGCAGCAATAAACTAATTCCCTGATATAAGCAGTTTTCACATATCTGCCACTTTTCTCTGAAAAATTCCAAGGACTTTCAGTATTGGACCAACTCCTCTGTTTCCAGCTGTAAGTGGGCACCTAGGTGTGCTTGGGAAAGGCTTTGTGACTTTGGTCTTGTGGTCTCGAGGCTCCTGAAAGCTAGGATGAAAGCCAATGGTCTTATAATTGGTCATTGCAGCCCAGCTGCACAAGGTTCCAGGATGACTCTGCACCCACATCAGAATGCATTCATCTATTCAGCACTGTCCTAAGCCCTACAGATATAGCAGTGTGTAATGCAGTCTCTGGTCTCACAGGTAGAGTCAGACAACAAGCACATTCCCATTCAGAGAGTGAAAAATGCTGTGTAGAAAATATAGCAAGATAATGGTGTATAGGTCATTTTTGTGGCAATGGCTACTGTGGCTGGAGTGATCAGAGAATGTATTTTTGTGGATATGACATTTATACTGAGACTTAAACAATGAAAAGAATGTAGGCATGGAGATTTAGGGGAAAGAATACTCCAGACAAAGGAAAAATAAAGTCCCTAAAACTAAAATGAGCTTGGCATTTTCCAGGTCCAGAAAGGGGGCCAGTCTATCAGTCAGCTATTGCTATGATAATGTTATGCAACAGATTATCCCCAAACTCAGTGTATTTCTTACATGTCTTGCACACAGGTCTGCAGAGCACTTGGGGCCATTTTAATTCAGGCTTGTGGGTGAGCTGGGCTTGGTGCTAGAATTCAGGTAAGGTTCAGGCTTCCCCCACAAGTCCTTCAGGAGCCCAGGGCAAAGGGGCTGAGGATACCTAATGAATGCACTTCTCACGGTGGGTCACAGGACTCAGAGCGGCCAGGCCAAACCTTGCAAGCACATTTTAAACCTTTGAAAGTATCGCAATCAGATGGCCAAATTCAAATTGAATGGAAGAGGAGGCTGCTTGGCCCACTTCCGTGCATTGCAAGGTCACATGACAGAAGGAGGGGTGAAGAATTAAGAAAAATAATCTACTGCAGCCCATATGGACAGAATATTGTGAATAAATGGAAACTTTACAGGTTTGCTGGAGAAGAAGCAAGAGCAATGTTATATAGGGTTTGGGGAGCATAATAATCATTTTGAACTTTATTTTAATTATAATGCAAAACAGGGAGATTTTTAGTAGGGAACTGATTTGATCTGACTGATATTTTTCAGATTAGTAAGGTTTAGAGTGGAGAACTGACAGATTCTTTGAAGCCCAGGGACCTATCAGGAGGTCTTTGCACTAGAAGAGGTGAGAGAAATTTGACTTCGATTTGCTCAATAGTGGAGAAGGTAAAAAATGATCAGATTCAAGGTGTATTTTGGAGGCAGAGCCAACAAAACTCACCTGATCATGTGTTTTATGAGACAAGAGGAAAATGAAAGACAGCATCTAGGTTTTCACTTGAGCAAGAGGGTAGACAGTGGTTGGGGAAAATAGGGAAGAAGCACTTTAGGGCTGGTTGTCTGGACGGGAATTTTGGTATCTGGAAATTTGTGTTGGACATATTAAACTTGAGAGGGCAAATAAGCACACAAATGAGATATCAGGCAGCAGGTAAGTTAATGAGTCAGATATCAGGGGAGAGAACTCTGTTGGATGTATCTATCTGGGGAGGCTTCAGATATGGAAAGTATTGAATGCCATGGAACTAGATAAGGGGAATTAGGAAAAAAACTAGCTATTGTAGAAAACTAAGGACGGACCCCTAATATATCTCAACGTTTAAGCATCTCACAGAGGAGAAGTAGCTGACAAAGGAGATTGAGAAGGAGTGGAGAACAAAGCGGGATGACAATATGGGAGAGCGGGGTGTTAAGAAAGGTCAGAGACAAATGCTTCCGGATGGAGGAAGTAACCTGGTATGCCAAACACTGCCAACTGTTCAAATTCAATGAGCAGACCATGGACTTGGCAGCAGGTGCTCATGCTGAGCTCATATGAAGCCGTTTCACTGGAGTAGTGGGGAGACATTGAGGGAGTATATTGAGGAGGAAGAGAAAGGGATGTTTGCTTGGAAGGGCTGTATTAGGTGATATTTGTATATTGGGGTGGGAAAAATCTAGTAGACAGAAGTATATAATTAGACAGAAACAAAATCCTTTCATTGAGGGCAAGGATTGGGGCCTTGAGGACAAGAGAAGGGGTTGGCCTTGTCTAGGAGCAGGAATAGGTGCTCCATCAAAGGAGAGGGAATGTAGACTCTGGAATCACATCCAGGCAAGCTGTTGGATCTAAGGGTGGGGAGGTAGGTCATGCTAGTCTAATTACTTCCATAAGCCAGCATCTAGCAGGAGATTCAATGGAATGTCCAAGCTAGACAGTCAGGCACATTGCCAGAAGAGCATACTAACCATCTCTGCCTGGTACTCCCACTGTCCCACTCAACCCAGAGAGCCTGACAGTATGCTGGCCCAGCAAGAAAGACCAGTAAAAAGAAGTGCAGTGGGGATGGATTCCCAGGGCTCAGCTGCTGCAGAGCAACACCACAATGGCCTGTAGAAGTCTTGTCCAACTGCTCAGCCAGTGGGACGAAAAAACAATGCAATTTTTGAAGCTCTCTGGCCATTCAACAAACTTCAGCTTTACCCTACACTCCCCTCATTTTCCAAATACCTTAATGGCAGCCCCTTCTCCAACACCTTAATGTGTTCTTACCTATCTCCCAGCCTCTAAACTTTGGGGTAATTTGTCCAAGATTAGGTCCTTGGCTTTTTTCTTCATCTGCACTCATTCTCTTAGTGATCTCATCTAGGGTCAAAGATGGCTTTAAATACCATCTACAAACGGATTATTTCCAAATGTATATCTCTAGCCCAGGTCTCTCCCTTGAATTCCAGATTGGAATATCTAACTGTCTCTCTGGCATTCCTACTTGGAAGTCTAATAACTATCCCAAATTCAACATATCCAAAACCAAACTTGCTCCTTCTATTGCATTCTCAGTAAATGGCAACTCCAGCTTCATATTTGCTCAGGCAATATGAAACTCTTGGTGTCATCTTGGCCTTTCTCTTTCTCTCACAGCCTTTCAAAATATTATGCCAGCTCTACTTTCAAAATATGTTCGTACTGCAACCTGTTATCATTGTCTCCACTTCTGTTCTCTTGTCCAAGCCACTATCATCTTGCACCAGGAGTATTACCTCCTTATTTACTTGCTTACTTGCATAGCTTCCTTACTGGACTCTCTGTTTCTCCCTTTCAACATATATCTTTCATCATATATTCTCCCCAAAAATCAACCAGAATAATCCTTTTTAGACAAGTCAGGCCATGTCCTTCCACTATCTTAAGCTTTCCTCTGTCTTCACTCTTCATCCAGAATAACAGCTAAACTCCTTACAGTTGCCACATCTGTATTTACCCACTATTTCTGATATCTGTTATGGATTTGTTACCTGCTTTACTTCCAGACTCTCAGCCAGGATTCTTGACTCTTGCTATCCAAATTCACAGACTGTGCATTGCTTGCTCCCCGAGACCCAGGGTACTTGCTCGTTTCCCTCTGACACTGCATCTTCTATGATGTAATCCCTTTCTTGTCTGGAGCACAGTCGTCCTGCGTGCTTTTTCTGACTTTTCTAACTTTTACCAGTGATTATTTTTAGCCTCTGTGGTTTGGGGGTGTTGCCAGCCCCAATCCTATCTAACTATGCTCCTGACTTTGTCTTGACCTTCTGCTGCCAAAGTTACTGCTTTGCTACTTTCTCTGAGATAACTGTGGTTATACTTAGGGGAGGAATATCTGTAACCTCAGGGACAAACAGCCGAATGGTAGGATGACCTCTCACATCTTCCCACAGACCTGAAAACACCGCAGGGAGAATGCTTCGTGGATCTCCACCACATCTACGAGTTTTGAAACAGGCGAGAAATTTCTTAGGAATACCTTACATTGTAAAGTGTTTTGGGTTCCAAAGAATTGGAAATTATTGCCTTCGTCCTCAACAAATTTGTTCCCAGGCACTTGGATTCATTGTCCTGCCCAAGGACTTGTGCATGCCTGGGATGGTCTCTGTCAATTACCAAATCAGTTGTTTAGCATACATGTGATAATTTACAAAACCAGTCACTGAAACTCATAGTTAATTGTGATTGTGTTGGGCCTCTCTGCAGAAGCTCCTAAGCTTTGGCAGTTCATCTACATGAACTCCTTAGTTAAGTATTTTTGATAACATACACAAGGCAAGTTTGATTGAATATCTCTTAATACCTTCAAATACAAGTCCTGAAGAGCAAGTGAAGCCACTGTTTCTGAATGGCAAAAGCATTCCCATTTCACATCAGTCCTGTTCCAACCCATCCCACCAACATTTGTTGCTATCTGAGAATATACAGTACAGTAAACATTTGCATTCTGTAAACAAAATTTTAAAGCTCTAATAAATGTTTCAGTGTGGCCTGGCTCCAACGTAGCAGAGAGCTTTCTGATTCAGCAAGACTGCAAAATAACACCAGAGCAATTCTGATGAACTTAGCAGCTTGTTAAAAAGATAATACTTGCATTTCCTTTGGGAAATGGGAGCTTCTAGTTTTACTGAAACACTATTTTCTTTTTGTTTTCATTTTCGTTTTGTTTTGGTGTTTTGTTTTGGTTTTTTGGGAAGATTGGCCCTGAGCCAACATCTGCTGTGAATCTTCCTCTGTTTTTTTCTCTCCCCAAAGCCCCAGCACGTAGTTGTATATGCTAGTTGCCAGACATCCTAGCTCTTCTATATGGGATGCTGCCACAGCGTGGCTTAATGAGCTGTGTGCAGGTCCCTGTCCAGGATCCCAACCAGTGAACCCCAGGCCTCCGAAGCAGAGCACGCGAACTTAACCACTCAGCCAAGGGTCAGCCCCTGAAACACTATTTTCTACGATGCAAAGAGATTTTGTTTTATTTCCTCCTTTCTCTTCTCATGAACCAATAATATGAAAAACAAAGACAAGGCACTTCCGAGGGATTTGGGGGTAAAGAAGAATCAGTGTATCAGGAAAGACTCGCTTCTATGGATTCCATTTTTGTTCGGTTAGTACTGTTTAGATTCACAGAAAGCAGTATGAATAACAATCAAAGAACAATTCTCTGTTTTCCCCTGGCCTCGTTCCTACCCCTTAACTACATATAAACCCACACACCTTTCTTTACTTGAACAATTTCTGCTTGTCTTTCAAAGAATAGCTCTAATAGTTTCTTCATGTTGAGGGTGTCAGCAACCTCCCTCCATTTCTTTCCCACCTAGCCACTTATTTTTTTTGTTCACACTGTATTTTCTGTATATCACTACTTATCATTTTCGTTGGTTGTTTACACATAGTTCTTCTGGACTCAAGAAGAAGGTTCTCAAGGGCAAAGACCATGTTTTTCCTTTGACATTCAGTGTATTGTATTCAGCCTACAATAAATGATGAGTAAATTGGTGACAAACTGAGTAAATTAGATAGATTTTGTTTCCTGATGAACAGGAAAAATAATGAAATCAATAAAAGAGAAAATAGACATCTAGATATACTAGACGCACTAAAGCAATTGACTTTGGGAAGAAGGGGAAGTGACATATTAGCTCTATCCTCCTAAGATGTGAGCATTTGTTTCCCTGAGTGTAGACAGACTGGTGGACAAAATGTACAACATCAATATTATAACCTCCTCCTAGAAAGACTCTCTCATAATGGTCTTGGTTTTCACCTGACAAGTAAAAGGAACTATGACCACAGGCCAACAGAGAACATATGTGGAGTCATTTCTCCTATTTTCAGTTAGAAAAGACATCTTTGGAACCAAGAAAGAAGCCGTCAAAGAGGAGCAGAAAGGAAGTAGTAGGGTGAAACGGAAGCAAGTTATCATGGTGGAACAACTCTATTGTGATCTTTGAGGAGGAGAGACAACTATAATTCAAGGGGTCAGGAAATGGACTCAGAGGTGAAAGTCAAGACAGTGACTGGGCCACCAACACATACTACACTTTGGTGCTGGCTTTCAATCACAAATGAGAAATGAAACCTGTGCACCCAGAAGAATTAGAGCCAGTCTATGTCTCAATGAGAACTGGCTGAAGAATGACTTGAAGATAGTTAGACCAGAGCAGGGTATCCAGGGCACATTTGGAGGAGGGATAGGAGCCATGTTAGGTTCCAGGAGAAGAGAAATAATAGAATACATCGAACTACATTTTCTGAAGGGTATTCTCCAGACCACGATCAGTAATGTGTTCCGTGAATAAAGGTTCCTTGGACAAACAGCATAACAGAGACTGCCCGGCACTCTCTCTGCTTGGTACACAATTGCCTTGAAACTTCCTAAATAATTTCTTATTATCAAGGGATAAAATGTGAAGAAAATTGGTTCTAATCCCAACATGACTGTTGATTCTTCAGCTAAACAATGAAGCCTTGCTTGCTCTTTTCCCCCCACTGATACTGAGTCATCCTATGTTCTCTCTAAATTGGCTTTGTTGACTCCTCAGGAGACACCTGGATGCTAGCTTCTGGAACGAAAAATATTTCCTTTCTGACTCAGGCTATGGCAAGAACATTAAAGTGACTGCTTGATCAGTAGCTAGAGCTTACTCTGCTTGTTATCTCAACAAATTGCATTCAGTCATTTTCCAAGGTGAATCCTATGGGATGTTAACGGGTGTTTGAATGGAGAGAAAGGGTCTCTGTGGTAAAATATTCTTGGATAAACATTGGATTATAGAGGATTTTGCTCTGCAGGCTTTCTCAGCACTTTACTGTTCACGGTCTTTCTCCAAGTGTCATCCTCATGCCCCTCTTCAACACTGTCCTGGCTTTTATTTGTTCCAACCAAGCAGCATCAAGATGAAATAGTAAAACAGATGTCTCTCAAATGCCATCTATAAGGCAGTGCTCCAAAGGCCTCACTCATTTAGCTGATCAGAAATTCCATAAGAACACCCACCAAGATGGAAACTCACCATCCACTAGCAAATTACAACCAACCTAGGGCCGAGCCCATCCCCCTGCAGCCGGTGGAAGGTATGGAAAATGGGAAACACTTTTAATATATTTAAGCCATCAGGGAAACTCTTGTCAGAGCTACCAGTCACCTTTTCCCATTTCTAGGCCAGCAGCAGGATTTTCTCCCAGAGGCTTGCCATTTTCCCCACAAAACTTTAGGAAGATGCCAAGTATTAACAACTTTTGAAACCAAAGTTCTTGGGAATCCACTTGTTCTTGGACCCCTGGCGTTTTTCCTATCAGTCAGGCTACGAGTCCAGAGTGTTTGGTTTTCTTGCTCGGGGAAGACCAGCAGCACTTCCCTTGCCTTAAATCTCTTTGTCTCCCCAATCCTTTCCCCCAAAGTATTTACATCTCGCAGCTCTTGAGAAGAATTTGGACCAGCTCATACAGCTGTTTTACTTACTCACTCACAGGACATTACTGTGAGGAGCAACTTAGAAACCTAAATGTTTAGGATTTGAAGTCACTTTAGAGATTATCTTTTTAATCATTTCCTTTTTGAAAACAAGGAAAGTGATGCCAATAGAAGTTAGGAGCCTGTTTAAGTACCACTAGCTATAAAGAATTTTCAAGATCACCATACTGGTTAATGCATTTTGAAGGAAAAAGTTATGTAATATCTACATAAGTATCTTGAGGAAAAAGATTGATCTACTTTCATTTTGTAATGTAAGTTTTATTCGGAACAGGAAATTAAATACTAATAGCTAATTTAAAGAGTTAATAATAGTCCCTAATATAAAATGTGCCTCCCTAAAATTTATCTTTGGCTTGAAAAGTATTTTACACCTAAGTCTGTTCTTAGTTTTTAAAAAACAATATTACAAATACGGAATTAGGTGTATTATTGCTAAGCCTCACAAATAATGGTTAGAATTTACACAAAAAGTGAAATTCTCTTCCCAAACACTCAAAATCTGAAATTTATAATTCTTGAGAGATGGAGTGTAGCTAGAACAGGCATTGGCTCTGTACTGTGATTTTATCAACTGAAAGGACACGATGAGATTGGTCCTATCATATCCCAAATAGCTCCTAAATCCAGAGATTCCTCTCCATTTAATCCATTCTCTTGAGTCGTGAAAAGAGGAAAGGGATCATTGAGTCCAGAATGTCGCCTTTGTGTCCTCCTCCCCCTCTCACCCACAAACTGGTCTGTGCTACCCTCTTCCTAAACCTTTTTCATTTGTCTGCCTTCCAGTCAACTTTGAGCTTCTTGAGGGCAAGAACCAAGAGCCATGCTTGGCACGTGGAAGAGAATCTACGGTTAATTGTCAAAGGAATAAAGGTGAGTAGCGGCAGACAAATCACAACATAGTCCTTCTATATGATAGACGCAATGCAGCCATTGACAATAGCATTTTCAAACAGGTCCATACGGTTGGAGAAGGATCAAGATATTTCTTACCAAAAACCTGTGGGTATAGCAGATGTAAGTTTAGGGAAATAACGCTATTAGTAACAAGGATAGATTCATAGGGTGGTGATGACACGGCTGAAGTAAAACTCCACACTCTTGTAGCTCCATATGTTGGTAAATAGAACACTGCATGGCATTTGTACTTGGATGAATTTATACGAGTGTGTTCCACGGTTTATTTACATTAACTATTTCGTAAATTATACGTGTTTCTCATTCCATTGTTGGTGTTCAGGCTTTCTCAGACTTTTCCTTGTCTTTGTGGAGTCTGAAGTTAAAGAACCCCCCTCCCTCTGCCACTGGAATTGCACACAGAGGATTCAGGTGAAGCTCAAACAACAGTTTCACCCGAGGTTCTGGAGCTCAGAGCACATGCGACTGTTGGGCAGCAGCCCTTTCAGAACGTGGTCTCAGCGCTGCTATTCTTGGTCGAGAGAGCCGCACACTACAGGAGATCACTTGTGATCCACCCAAAATTAGGCCTTAAATGTTGAAAAGAGGAAGAAGGAAAGGAAGAGGAGAAGCAAAATATGTATTAATGAGCGTTAAATATTGCTTTTCCCTTTCCAGTCTCTCAGCAGAGAGCCCCAGAACATCTGAATTTCTTTTAAAAAGGAAAACCTCTAGATAACATAGACCATAATTTCATACTTACCTCTACATTCCTACTGAGAGAAATGCAAGGACTAAGTGATTCAATACTTCAATACTTCCTCCTTTTTTCCCCCTGGAATGACTCAAAAACACCATTTGTGTGGCAAATACTGACCGTAGATAATGACAATCCCTGGAATTTAACAGTTCAGTGGGATTCTAAGTATTCTAGGCTTTTATCAACAAAATCTGCTAATGTTGTTCTCTTCCCCTTTGTCTAATTCTCACTCTGATTTGTTACTCGTGGCATTTTCTTTCGTTGTTTGTACAGTTATTCTGTCCTTATTGATAAGCAGAATTGGAGATTTTGCTACAGGGAAAGGCGCTATAAACATTTACAGTGGGTTATGATTAGCTTTTGTTTGAGAAAGGCTTGATGGTTTTCAGGGAATATAGACTTTTACAATTAATTGAGCTTAAATCTTTCTGCAACCTGAACACACAGAGAGAAAGAATCTCCTTCAGCTCTTTGCCTCTCTTCATGCTTCCTCCCTTCCTGTCTTTCCAGAAATTTCTTTTTGGCTCATTCAAAGATCATTATTAGCAGAGAGACATGGACATCTAGACACTGGACTTCTCGACTCTGTCCTCTCTCCGGTGCTGCCTTAGATGCCTTGTAACAGTAACTGCACAAGAGAAGGCTCTCCAGCCAAACGGACAATCAGCTAATTGTAAAATTCTTCTTAAGAGGGAAAAATAAGAAAATGCGATTTCTGTGACCTAAAGTGAGAATGTGATTTAGGATCATTTTGTTTACAAATCATTTTTATTCTCAGTCTCAATTTTAATAGGTTTGCTCATCTTGATTTGCTTCTAAAGGACAGTTGTTCCTTTTACTTATCTTAAAGGTATACTCACTCCCAAACCCTTTGCTTGAGTCTATGCCCTCTCCATTAGATGGGCCTCTCCCTGAAGAAAGCATGAACAATTCGGCTTCTTGCTTTCAAACATTTCTCTTTTATCACCATCATGCTGCTAACCGTACCTACTCAGACTCTAATCATATTACATAAATATCTAAATTATTACACATCCTTCATGGCATGTTATTACTGTAATAATGTTCATCTTTTCAGCTCTTAGCCATGGTAAAAGGGAATGTAATCCAAAAGAATGTCTGACATGTTAATCATTAATAAACCTGAAAAACATGTGTTTGATCAAGGCCATCTTTCCCCTTTGTATAATTCTTGTTTTTTTAACATTAGCATGTTCTTCTGAAATTCACGATTGTCTCTCTGGAAGCTCTAAACAACCAGTGTTGATTTCAAAACAGGCACTGGCCAATACCTTATTTATAGTAAGCCCCTGGTTGGCATTTGCGTTGATAATCAATCTTTGTTTGTTACTTAAAACATTCAAAGTTCCTCTGATATACATGATTTCATTGAATAGAAGATACTGCATGCAAATAAGTGCACTTCACTTACAGAAAGCAGCTGTCAGAACACATTTATATTCCAGCAGCAGAGAAGAAATTAATCTCACAGTGGCTTCAATTCAAATTGGTATGATATTCCAGTAATAAATTCCCTGCCCAGATGGAATCATTTTCTTTATCATAAATATTTTAAAACACTTGATCTGTATTAAAGTTGTACAGGACTGAAACTGATTTTAGATATTTTAAATATTTTAAATCAAGGCCCAAATAAAAAAAACATTTTGGTTATAGAATCCATTAAAAAAATAGTTTCAAATCTTTTGGAAGTTTCTCCTATCATGTAAATGATTAACCAAAAAGAAAAGTTCATCAAATGCTAATTTTGTCTGACTTGGAGCACCTTTTTAGTCTATATTAAAGTATAGTCTGCTTATTGCTTTGCTTTTTAAAAATCAGTTTCTTCATAATGTTAAAATAAAGGTTTTTGTAGTCAGGAATCTCTACTGTCACATACAGAAAACATCTCATCTCCCCTTTAATGATCTCAGTATGCTCAGGATCGTGACCTTAAGAAGAGCAGACATTGGCTTCATCAAAGCAATGGGTAGAAGCCAATTTCAGAGTTGAAATTAATCAGTTAGGAATTGCCAGCTTGAGGGAGGTAAAATTCAGGACCTAATGGCTTACATCAACCATCAAGATGGTGTGTAGGGAGGGAGGGTGTCTTCAGGACTGCCAGAATCAAATCCCATGTGCTTTTCTAGATTAACATCAGCCCTGAAATTACATCTGAAGGAAACTGAAAAGTAGCCTGGTGAATTCAGTGTAAGTATTACATAACCAACCAGCAATCCAGAAATCAATGAGAGTTTTTAGGTCCTAGTAGATGTTTTGAACTACCTGGAAGAATAATCATTCCCATGCATAAACCAGGGGAAATGCTCTAATGACACTGATTGACAAGTCTGTCCTCATTTCCTTCTCAGGTGTTGGTCCTTACGCTTTGAAAGACTGGGAAGACAGGGATGCTTTTCTCCAAGTATCCCTGGGTATGCAGTGCTTTATCAAATAGGTGCTGTGATTTATCTCAAGAGAACGAAATGGTGGGCTGATTTCAGCAAGATGAAAATGCTCACAAAATCATTACCGTTTACATAGTTCTAGAACTTCAGATTACTGAACTCAATCAGAAAAATGGTACTTAGAAGAGAAATTTGATTCTGCAAGGAGAAAGCCAAAATATATTTTAAAACTTTAAAGTAAAATTGAAAAGGAAATCCAAGACCATGGGTATTTTAGGGCCTAAATAAAGCTGTATTTTCTCCATTACCTTTGAAATTAATGCAAACTATGAGTCAATGCCATTCAAGACTTAGACTGATTTTTTTTTTCTGAAATGAGAGGCTACTTATTTCTTGAAATTGACAGTAGTTTCAGGGTCACCCAGACATAGCTTAAGTCACAATGAAGTAGAAGTATACAGGCAGGAGAGAGACAAATGAGGAGGAATGGTTTGTTTTATGCCAATCTACCTTCTATCAATGGAGATCATTTATCCTAGTGTAAAAGATCTTCAGAAAGTCATAGGGGATCCCACAACCCTTCCAGTAGACCCCTTCTGATATATGTTCCACAAGAGACCTCATGCACATTTTGTTACTCTCTTTATTCAGAATAACTGGTCACCCTCTTGGGCATAATAACCTTTATATGTCAGCTGGAAGATTATGTCTCTATTTCATCCTTGATTTAATTGCAGTATTCCCTGGGCAAGTTAACGCTGATGTCAAAAAATTTTAATGGGCGCCGGGCCCATGGCCGAGTAGTTAAGTTCACACGCTGCACTTTGGCAGCCCAGGGTTTCTCCAGTTCGGATCCCAGGCGTGGACATGGTGCCATTCATCAGGCCATGCTGAGGTGGCATCCCACATAGCACAACCAGAAGGACCTACAACTAGAATATACAACTATGTACTGGAGTGCTTTAGGAAGAAGACAAAGAAAAAAAAGAAAAGAAGAAGATTGGCAACAGATGTTAGCTCAGGCGCCAATCTTTAATGCTCACCAATTTGGGGTCTAAAACTTCAGAAAATTTACATACCAAGAATCACCAACAAGTCTGAACATAATGCACTTTCTAGATCAAAGAGAAATTACATCACTTCAAGATGAAAGCCCATTGGGTAGCCTGGAGATGGTGAGGCTGTGGTTATATTTAATTTCTAAAGTTCAGATTAATAGTGGGAGGTTGCCCACCAAGGTACTTCCAGTTTAGTACACAGTGCTGGCCCTAGGTGGAGTAAATGCTTTGGTGTTTCCCACTAACGCCAGTGCGTACTTTCCTTTATGTCAAGAACTATAGTAAAAATGAACTTCAAAAAGCAATTTAAGAGGAGAATTGAATGCAGGATATACAGAAATGTCCCTCATAGCCTGATAGGGATTTGTGAAAGAAGAAAAGAGTAGCAATCATCACAGAATGTAAATGCTAAGAAGAATTGTTCTTACTGTTAGATTCAAAAGAGGAAATTGTGGTCCAGAGACATAGAGTGACTTTTCCAAGGTAACTAAAGAACTTAATAGCAGGGCTGGGACAGTAACACCCAATGCCTTATGCAGAGTCCAGCGTACTTTTTAATGTTTTTTGCAATTTTAGGCAGCTAGTCCTCACATGCTGATTGTATATACATGACTTGGAGATACATATATATATGTCTATATATATGA
This sequence comes from Equus quagga, assembly GCF_021613505.1. NCBI lineage: Eukaryota > Metazoa > Chordata > Mammalia > Perissodactyla > Equidae > Equus > Equus quagga. The sequence goes on from NC_060275.1 coordinate 108,377,309, forward strand.
ATATATAGAGATATATAGATATATAATTGGATATGTAATATCCAATTATTTGTATATATAATAGCATATATGCAAAATTAGGACACAATTCTGCCTCCCTTTTACTTTGTGAGTCACTCCAACCACAAGTCTCCCAAGAGCATCATGAAACAGTAGGAGACATACAGGTCTGTACAAATGACTGTTTAACCTTCAGCTTCGCTGGAACATGGATCATGAACTGGGCATTTTGAGATATTCTGCTTCTAAATCTAGCCATCACTAGAGTAGAGCTGCTTCTCTTCTAGTCTGCCTGGAGATTAGTGGCCCGTCATGAGACATCACAGGTCCACCTTTCTTCCAGCCCAATACTCTAAAATCCTCCAGGTGGTAGGCAGCCTAGAGGAGAAACACATCCCCTGTGGGTCTGTATCTCGGGAATCCTCTCTTGACTTTGACTTTCAAAGAGAGGGGACATGCAGAGCTGTACTTTTTAGTCCACTGTGGCATTCAAATGTCTGAATTTAGAAGACATTTGATGGAATTACTATAAAAATTGGTCAAATAGTGACTTTCCTGAAGCTGGATGTTACTAACCTTCCAACCACAGCTGCTGCTGCTTCTACTGAAATATACCAGAAGCCAAACAGTAGAGTTCAAACTCTGAATTCAATCTTTAAACCTAAACTCCAAGATAGGACCCTTGCTGAATCCATACCACACAGAAGGGGAGGGGAACTGAGCACAGACTACAACAATGAGAAATGAACAGGAATTTGCCAAACAACTCTTCCTTACTCTGGATTAAAAATAAATTGACATTTCACTTGCTGATTTTATGTTTAGCTCCACTTCTAAGATTACAGGATATTAATCTGCAAAATTGATGACTGGAAAATGCAGCCAATTTTGGAAAATGATACCAGATTCTTTAAAAATCTGAGTCAAAGTTCTATGTTTCTCAGATTGTAAACTATTAGGAAGGACATACTCTGTCAGACAAAACTGCTTGGTATAGAATTTACGCTAGTTTATATTTATCAATGTTTTATGACTTAGACAGCTGGAGACAGGGCCGCAGCATTTCTGGATCTTCATCTTTGCTCTGACCCTGGCTGGATACGTCTTTGACCAAATTTATTTATTTCTCTGTGATTTCCTCATCTGAAAAACAAGGATCCATTCATCCATTTATTCAACACTTATTCTGGGGCACCGATTACCTACCTGGATTTTTATACACTGCAGAGTTGTTTAAGGAAGAAAAGAGAAGATTTCTAGGAAAGCCTTTTAAGAAGCAGGAGTCATTGCATAAATATATTACCAAAATTACCTATCCTGTGCTAAAATGATCCCCAGAGTAGAGAAGGCGTAAATGTGGGGAGGTCATATAGAAACCAAAAGTGAAGACCCCAAATAATGGACTTGAATGTAAATAGAGAAGTTTACAGAAACCTGGATAATGTTTGGTCTTCAAATCCAACGTTTAGACCAAAGTTGGAGCTGATTCTCCAAATGTGTAACAGTACATGTTATCATTTCTTGATCGTCTACCATATGTCAGATAGGGGCTAGAAACTTTATATGCATTTTCACATTAAATTTTAATTCTCATCTCAGTCTTAATAGGTCGATATTATTATTTTCAATTACAAATGAAGATTTTGAGGCATAGAGAAATTAAGCTGGTTTTCTGAGAGTTCCATCCATAGTAAATAGCAGGGCTGGCATTTAAACCCCCAACAGTCAGACTATGAGACTGTAGTCTTGTCCACTACACTACATGGCACTGAGCTAAAAAGAGACAACTAGAATGAAATATACTGCAATTTTGAGAGTCAGTATGAGACCCCTAGTCAAAGGGCTTTGTTATTGAGATGTCAATAATTGACCAAAAAAAGATCTTCCTATTTCATCCCTGTTCCCTTTGTGCATCTGGGCGATAATAGTGCAGCATTTAAATCAGTGTTTTGCTCAGAAATGATATTGCCCATGGAAGTACCACCAAGGGGAACCCTGCCTTGAACTTTCTACCACTTGTCTCAAGAATAAAAGTTTTCAAGGACAAATATTATTGCAGATTGTAACTTGACAGTGAATGTCTTAGAACTCTGCACAGCTATATTTGAAAAGAAGCCAAATTTATGAAAAAAAAAATGTCCACTTCAAAAGCTTAATGAAGGCAATTTGTCAACAATTTCACACATCATTTGCCCACAATCTTTGAATAGAAAGTTTCCCAATTTTCATTTTCCCATGTGAACTACTGATCATATGCATTTAGTGATTCATTAATCATCCTCTTCCCCAGAAACTGAGATGCAAGGAGAATACAATCTAAGAGATCTGTGAAAATATATTCTATGTGACAAGTTTATTGTTTACGCTTTTCTTTTTTACGTAATGTCAGAGAAATGTACATGAAATTACGATCAGAGGCTGGTCTAAGACTTGGAGTGAATTTGATACATAAAAGGTTAAAACAACTCAATGCTCCTTAGAGTATCTAGACCTTAGACTTCTAAAAATTCTGTAGAGACATAGAGATGGGAGAGAAGAGGAGAAAATGACTTAGAGGCGAATAAATATGACTTACAGGAGAACAAGCAAAGCCTCCCCATGACACTGATTCTTTAAATAACTAACAAGAAACTCTTTGCAAAGGGACCTACTTGTTGAATAGCTAACTTAAAACCATTACTGTTGATTGTCAGCATGCTTTGGTAACCAAAATGCCTGAGGGATAAGTTGATGGAAAGTAATTAATAAGACCAAGAATAAAGTTTGCTGCATGTAACTGATACTATTTGTAAATCTGGGACTCATAAAGTGCTATACTGATTGAGGGAGGAGATGCAGATGTTTCTGCTATTTTAGTAAAGGGAAGAAGTGTAAAACACTCCAACCAACAGAAGAGGGGGTATAAAACATTTGGAGCTGCAATACTGTTACATTTTTATTGCATACTTGGGCAGCCCACATATGGGACTCAGGTGTGACACCTACATTGGCAGATAAAGGTAGTTTTACAAGTCAAGGTGAAATGTATAGTTGACCTGGATATCCAGATAATTTGGCAAAAAGAATTGTAATTGGAACGGTGGAGGATTTGAGAAAATGTGGGAATAAATTATCCAGTGATTTCTACCCTTCACTTTTTCAGCATAGAGAAGAATTGTGTTTGCTAAACTATTTGGACCATAATGATTCATAACAGTGGTGGTAGAATTTGGCATGTGTTTTTGTGTGTGTCTCTGTGCACACATATTTATGTTTACACCTGTGAGTGCTTTGTCAGAATAAAATGTTTGTTCTACACTTATCACTCGTCTGGTTTTAATTAGTTTTACCAGGTATATACTGAAATCACCAAAGTTCTTAATTTAGAGATAATTTGGCAAAAAGAAAGTTGTTGCTATTCACATTTAGGGAGATGTGAAAAAATGTACTGATGTTGTGGCAGACAGATCCTAGGGCAGTTCTCATGTCCATGCTTTAGATAACCTGCTCCCCTCAAGTGCAGAAAAGACCTGTCACTTGCTTCCAACCGATAGAATATGGCAGAAGTGGTGGGATGTCACTTCCATGATTATGCTATCACACGCACACACACATACACACATGACATTACTCTGGCCCATGTGCATGTGGGAGCTTATACCACAGTGGAATTGTCATCTGGAGTAACAAAAATCTACCTTTTTCCAGTGCTTCAGTTTTAAGCAAAAATCAACAATTGCATCAAAGTGAGATACACAAAACAATCTTTAAAAGGAGAACAAAGTAGGAGGACTCACATTTCCCAATTTCAAAACTTACAATAAAGAAACAGTAATAAAGACAGTGTGGTACTGGCACAAGGAAAGACATATAGATCAATGGAATAGAACTGAGATCTCAGAAATGACTCCATATATCCAAGGTCAACTGATTTTCAGCATGGATGCCAAGACCCTTCAATTGAGAAAGAATGGTCTTTTCAACAAATGGTGCTGGATCAACTGAACAATCATGTCAGAAGAATAAAGTTGGACCCCTACCTCACACCATATACAAAAATTAGCTCAAAGTGGATCAAAGACCTAAATGCAAGAACTAAAACTATAAAACTCTTAGAAAAAAACATGGGTAAATCTTCATGATGTTGGATTTGACCAAGGATTCTTGGTTATAGTAACACAAGTAGAAGCAACAAAAGGAAAAAGAGATAAATTGGATTTCATCAAAATTAAAAACATGTTTCAGGGGCCGGCCTGGTGGTGCAGCAGTTAAGTTCACGTGTTCCACTTTGGCAGCCTGGGCTTCGCTGGTTTGGATCCCTAATACGGACATGGCACCGCTTGGCAAGCCATGCTGTGGCAGGTGTCCCACATATAAAGTAGAGGAAGATGGGCATGGATGTTAGCACAGGGCCAGTCTTCCTCAGCAAAAAGAGGAGGATTGGCAGCAGATGTTAGCTCAGGGCTAATCTTCCTCAGAACAAAAGAAAACAAAACAAAACATTGTGTTTCAAAGGACATCATCAGAAAGTGAAATAATAATCCACAGAATGGAAGAAAATATTTGCAAGTCATATTTCTGATAAGGGACTTGTATCCAGAATACATAAAGAACACTTACAGCTTAATAATGAAAAGTCATCCCAATTTGCCTGTAAGAAAACAGGCAAAAGATGTGAATAAACATTTTTCCAAAGGAGATATACAAATGACTAATAACCACATGAAACGATGCTTGACATCATTAGTCATCAGGGAAATGCAAATCAAAAGCACAATAAGATACCATTTCACATCCTCTACACTGGCCAGAATAAAAAAGGCAGACAATAACAAGTACTGGTGATGATGTGGAGAAATCAGAACTTTCAGACACTGTTGGTGGGGACAAAAAAGGGTGCCACCACTTTGGAAAAAAATCCAGCAGTTGCTCAAAAGATTAAACATAGATGACCCAGTAACTCCACTCCTAGATATATATCCAAGAGAAATGATAATATATGTCCACACAAAAACTTGTACGCAAATACTTATAGCAGCGTTATTCATAATAGCCAAAATAGGCAAACAATCTAAATCCCATCAATTGATGAATAGATAAATAAAATATAGTCTATCCATAAACTGGAATATTATTTGGCCATAACAAGGAATGAACTACTAATGGATGCTACAATGGAAGAACCTTGAACACATTATGCTAAATGAAACAAGCCAGTCACAAAAGACCACATACTACAGGATTCTATTTATATGAAATGTCTAGAACAGGGAAATCTGTGTATGGACAAAGTAGACTAGTAGTTGCCTAGAGTTGGGAGAAGTGATGGGGTCATAGGGGAGTAATAGCTAAAGGTTACAAGGTTTCTTTTTGAGGTGATAAAAATGTTCTGAAATTGACTCTGGTGCTGCTTGTACATACCTGTGAAAATACTAAAAATTATTCTATTGTATACTTTAAGTGAGTGAATGTATAATATGTAAATTATATCTCAATAAAGTTGTTTAATATGAGATACAATGGACAAAATATATACACATTTTTATGCCAAAAGTATAAATAAGACAGTCAGACACACCTTGAGACATTGCTCTGTCATAATTTCTGCACAAATGACTTCTGTTATTATACAAAGAGGTATATTGAGCAAAGGAAAGAATTCTGATTAGCTAATCACCTACTGTAGGGCACTGGGTTTGACTTGAGGGTAATGAAATGAGATAGTGATAGATTACACAAGGTTCTTGTCAGAAGATTCCTCAAACCTAGCTCATGTAGTCAGTGACCATTTTCAGGATGAATAGGATGACACAATCTCTGAGTTATACATAATTATCAGAGAGACTTGAGGTGGAGCTAGGATCATCTGAGCTATTTTGAGTAGCCATTCACAATCAAGAAACTTTTGTTTTCCCTATGATGTTCATGTACATTTAATATGGCGTCTTGACCATACTTTTTCCTTTGTTCCCAAGATACATTGCATTGGCATTTACTATTGTTTTTCCAGTCTTAGGGAAACACGTGCAAACCTAAGAAATGAGAGAAAGGAATGAGCGAGGTCTACATGGTGACGTAATTAAGGTGTGTTTCTATTCATAAAATAGTTTCAAAAGACTGTTTTGATCAATATGAAAAGATCCAGACCTAGAAGAAAATCTGGAAGATTTTTACTTCTATGGTTCTCTCTGCCAATTTGTGTGAAGTCTGTTCATTGAGGGGATCACTCAGAACTGGTTATCTATTAATACAGCTCTAAAGCATTCTCCACTCTCATAGCTATTTGATACAGTATGGCTAAACAATACTTTAACATCTTAAGATAAAGTCTGTGGTTAAGAAACAAGAATTTTGTTTACAGGAACATTCCACCATAAGCTTGGGAGTCAATGCTATTTGGCAGTCCAAAAAGTACCACCAAGTACACAAATTCAGTGCCACAGCCTACCTTTTTATAGCAGATCTGAAGAGGCTCACCAATGACCTTGGCTTGCCTGAGCAAGGCTTGTTATATCTGAAGACGTATAAATATGGTCTGAATCCTACTAGAACTCTCTACTTGTGTTTTAAAAGAAGCATTTAGGTTAGAAGCTGATTTAACATTACTATGATATGTAATAATTTAGTCTTATTACTTATGCAAGAATGGTAACTATGTGGCATACATTGTCCACTGTTAATATAATCTAGAATAGCTTCTCAGTTACAGACACTTCCCCATGGAATCTACATGGGGCCTCAGAATGCTTCTCAACATGATGCTGTAAGTTGGCATTTGAGTTATAGTTTATTTGCCATTTATATTACAATACCTTTTCTTGTTTCATTATAATCATCAAATTTACTCAATCTTAAAGTGTTTCTTCAAAAACATAATACTGCTAAATCTTGTGTATATACCACAAGTTCATAGTAAGTGAGCGTCCAGAGTAACACAGGCAATTCTCGCTTTGCATAGTATGATGTTATCCAAAACAGGTGAAAATGGAACTGTGTCCTTGCTTTGCACAATTCCATGGTAACTGAGATTTAATCTGCATTAACATTGAACTAGCAAAATGAAGACACGGTTCTGATATGCAAACATTTCAGTTAATGGAATATTATGCAAAGGAAGGACTACCCATATATAATTTAGCTGACAAATGGTCAGAATTACAGAATAACAACCTGGCTCAGCATCCTCCATGCTTCCTGCTTCAGTGTAGAAAGTCTTGCAGCACATAAAGTTTAGGACCAGGTCTACTGACTGAAGCTGTACTCTGTAGTATGTCTGTGATCCATCTATTTAAGCATAGGTTCCCTTCAAATTGCCGGGGAGAGGAAATACTCAGCTGCCTGCAAAAGCACTTGAAAGATTTGTACCAACTGTTATTTTCATCTTTTTAAAAATAAGATCCCATACCTATTGGCAGAATACCTTGGTTCAAAGGAGTAGCAACAGCGGGCTAAAGATAAATATGCCTTCGACAACAGTCCAGTATAGGGACAGCAGCGACATCGGTCTGGTTCTATCGACTGAAGGTTTGTGTCCCCCTAAAACTCATATATAAAAATCCTAACCCCCAATATGATCCTATTGAGAGGTGGGGCCTTTGGGAGGTAAATAGGTTGTGAGGGCAGAGCCATCATAAACGAGATTAGTACCCTTCTAAGAGGAGACACAAAAGAGCCGTCTGCAAACTAGGAAGAGGCTCTGACCAGACACTGGACCTGCTTGTACCTTAATCTGGGACGTTCTAGCTTCTAGAACTGTGAGAAATAAGTACTTGTTGTTTAAACTACCCGGTCTATGATATTTTTGTTATAGTAGCCAGAATGGACTAAGACAGGCACCGTTTCAAATTGCACAGCATGCAACCGCAAAATTTTAAAAGGAGGAGTATCATTTGATGATCTTTAATCACGTCAATATAATATTTCTGTGGTTAATAATGGGTATATTTCATGACAGAAGGCTAAGCTGAAGTTAGAAAAACTCTAAGCCTTGCAAACAAGTTTGGGAAATTCTAGAATTAGAACAAAACAAGCAGTTATTTTAAAGTATGTTTATCAAAAGGTTACTATTGAGTTTCAGTTTCTACTCCTGTCTATTGTTCGTGGCGTTGCTAATTGCCATTTTCACTTGCCAGTACCACTCTCTCAGCTTTCAAAAATTTCCAGTTCCCCAACTATGATGCTTCAAAGTAAGACTCATTTTGCAAGTATAGAAGTACAAATAATTTTTAAACTGGAAGGATCAATAAAAAAATCCACTAGTCTAATTTTTTCATTTTAAATATGAGGAAACTGATACCCAAGATTTTAATTCATATGGCCAATGTCTCATAGCTTTCTAGAAGCAGAACTCTGCCTTTCTTCTAAATCTTCCATTCTTGGAAGTAGCATAAAACTGCATTGCCAGCATATAGATAATTCCTAGGGGGACATATGAAAATGAAAAGAATTGCTTTTGTAGGCATACTTCTGGTAATTTCCTTCATTTTTAATTTCTTTTATTGTTATTACAATATGTTGTTACAATGAATAAAAATATGGGGAAAAATAGAAAAGAAACAAATAGCAAACAATTAGATTTACCAGTTCTTCGTGAAAGATACCGTATTTAACATATGTTTCTCCAGATTATAGCAGCCTGGAGGAAAAACAGTTTTGAAATAACAGCAACAAGAAGTATTTTTCTGACTCAGGCCTTGCCCACAGGATTGCAAGAGATTTAGCCTCCCTTAAATTCTTCCCAACTGGTTCAGAAAGTCATTATCTGGGGTGTTCCCTACAAGTGCATATTCTCATTGCTCTAGCTCCCATGTTAAGCCTGTCAATTCCTACTCTCTATTCTCTGTCACTTCTTCTCTGGGTCAAAGACCAAGACACCCCGTTCTACCAAGAGAGAAATTTAGGAATCAGAAGAAATCTATGGAGGTGGTGCCACACATCCTGGATAACTGTGTCTGGATTATTCTCCTCTAATGCAGTGGCTCTTGATAATAAAAGCTGTCCTGCTAGGGAATTACTTGCTCCTTGGCCCAGCACACCTTTGTGATATTTACCTGAGGGGTGCACAAATCCTGGCAGTGGGAAGACTTTGCCCCACATAATTTCATATAGAGTGTTCTTTAAGAGAAAAATGAATTTGAGCCAGGATACGTTTGCTGTAGGTCACTTGGGAGGCAACTGACTTCATTCTGTGTTGTCAGGGAGACCAAAGTGGATGTAGAGCATCTACCTTCCCTTCCCTTTTAGGCAGCAGAGCCCATGCTGGGTTCTTTTGGAGCAATAATGAACTCAGGTGAGGGAAGCACCGAGCTACCATCTAAAGTATGAGAGTTTGTAAATCCCATGGTGGGGCAGGGGACCAGGACTCCCTTTTCAGATAAACCTAGTGGGGTTTTTGAGGGACAGGGTGAAGACATCACACCAAGGGGACAAAGGGTTTAAAGTTGAAATGTAGAAGGATGAGAGGGACTGAAGTGATAGAGGGACGTTAGGGGTGAGAGAGAGTTGCCCTGAAATGCTCTCTGAAGACACACTGTGAGACATTTCCCCTCCTCGGAGGAAACAAGCTCCATTAGATGAGGTCCCTGGCTCTTGTCTTCCCATCCGGTACTATTTCTGGTGGCTTTCCTGGCTCTTCAATAAAATAGCAGCTTCACCTCCACTGGGTCAGTGTGTGTGAAGGTTGGGAAGATGGTGTGGCAGCACTTGGGCAGACCCAATACCTACTTCCTGATCACCCGGATGGGGAAGAGAGTCTCAGGAGGATAGAGCTAAGGGTGGAGAGGCTCTTCCTTTGTGCAATAATTGATGGACAGAGGAAGAGACCATTAAGGAGCACACAACTTGTGTCCTTGAGTGCTCAGCACAACACAGTGTCCCCGGTCTTTCCCCGACCTGGAGACTAGAGGGAAGCCACACCACCCAATTCCGGGAATGCCATTCAGGTCAGCATCCATGTGGATGGTGCCCCCTGGAGGCATGACATGTGGATTGTTTGTATTGCCGTATAACAGTTTACCGCAAATTTAGTGTTTTAAACAGCATGAATTTATTATCCTACAGTTCTGTAGGTCAGAAGTCCAAAATCGTTTTCACTGGGCTAAAATCCGGGTTTCAGCAAGTCCACGTTCCTTCTGAAAGATCTAGGGGAGAACCTGTTTCTTTGCCTTTTTCAGCTTGTAAGGAGTACCTGCATTCCTTGACTCATGGCCGCTTCCTTCTTCTTCGAAACCAGCAGCATAGCATCTTCTCTCTGACCTCTACTTCCTTCCTTACATCTCACTCTGACTCTGATCTTCCTGTCTCCCTCTTAAAAGGACCTTTGTGATTAGAGTGGACCCATCCAGATAATCCAGGATAATCATACCATCTCAGGATCCTTAGTTCAAGTTTCCACAGTGTCCCTTTTACATATTCACAAGTTCAGGGGATTTGGCATCTTTGAGGGGAAGGCCATTATTCAGCCTACCATAAGGTACATAGTCTGTGCAGATACATGTGGAGGCTGTGGGTAGGGATTCTCCACCCATGTTGGGACAGAGAGGGGCCTGGGCTGGCTCTGGACCTGGGCCACAGTGGGCCTACTTCTAATGCATTGGCCTCCTCATCCCTCACTCCCAGTGTCCACACCCATTGAATTGAAGACTATGTTCCTTGTTCATTTTGTCCTATCACCATCTTGTGGACCTCAGAAGAGTGTACATTTCATTTTTGACAGAGAAGTCTCACTAGCATAGCCAAATCTCCCTCTCCCTCCTGTCACTAATCAATTGTTATGGACAAATTTCACACTCTTTTATCTTTCCTTAAGATGACTTTTTCTCCTGGAGGCTTTTTCTTGTGCAAAGAGGGCCCTTTCACTTCAGCCCCACAAAATATGTCAAAAATCACATGTGTCCAAATCCTCAGGATGAGTACATATATGGCCCTTGAGCTAGAATCCTACTGCCACCAAGACTCAAGATAAAATTTTCTGAGGCTGAAAATATACACCAATTAAACAACCTATTGACACACTTTTTTCAATAATTTTTAACTTTTTTTTCAATAATTTTTTCAGGAGAGATTTAAACAAAACCTACTTGATATCAATTGCAATAAATTATTTATCTTAACTACACAATTTGGAAAAATTATGCTTGGCGTTATGTAAATGCAAACTTTTTCAATAACATAGAGCATTTATTCTATTAAAAATTTATCACTTTAAGATAAATAGAAAGCAGATTTGTCAAGAATAGAACAGCATTAATACTGATACTACTACTAATAAATAATAATAAGATCCTCACATAAATAATAAATGTTATGCTCCAGTCTCATAGCCTTATTGGCTCACGCACAAACTGGAAATCCTAAGTGGCAGCCACTTCAATCCTGCTTCATATTCCAGCTCACAATTATCCAAAGTTAAGATGAAGTGGCTGAATAGACATTGCCTTCTAGGCCTATTTTTAAAAATAATATAATATAAAAACTGCCATGAGAATGTATAACTCGTACATCCATACAAGTCTGGATTCTAGGTAGAAAGAGGTTCTTTCTACCTAAGTCCCATCCCAAAACACACACACACACACACACACACACACACACACAGAGGCATTACAGGGCTCAAGGAACCGTGGTCTTGCAAAGAGGACAAATCTAACAGAGATTAGAGACACACAAAAAACTCAGAGTAGAGAAACATAAAGCTGCAACTCTACTGTCTGAGGTTAAAAATAAAAGACTAGGAAATATTTCTAATTAGTAATGAGTAAGGACCCAAATTAGGAAAAGGACTTCTCCAAGAAAACCATGCTTTGAGGGAAAAAAAGAATTTGAACCACTAAGGAGACAATGGAAATTAGACCAGAACCATTATTCTTTCATCTTTCATGTGAGGAAACAGGTTGATATTGGAAACCTCACTATATCCTTTAATGTCACTCGTATGCAACCAGGTCTCATTCTAAAGGAGGGTCCAGTTATTCATAATGTAAGAGACATCACTAGCTATACGATCTTCAAAGGTCAAGAAGTGCCAATATTTTTGGTTTCATATAGTCCATCCATCAGCTCTGAGTATCTTTTACAAAGCCAGCAAAACACCAGTCTGAGGTCTTTAGTCAATTTCATAACATCCTAGTGTATAAAGCCTCCTCTGGGTATTATTGTATAAGGATAATTGGATCAAGTCAGCTTTGTTCATCTACTAGAATCTTGATTCTTGTTCCCAAAGTAGAGGAAGACAAGAAGTCTGATCTGTCATAGAATTCTACCTTAGGGAGATTTATAGTTCAGATTAGGTTGCATTAGATGCCTCAACACAGGACAGCCCTGAGCTGATTAGGACATCTTGAGCTGCACTACTTTGCTTGGTAAAATGAAGGAAAGAGAGCTTCCTGGAGTCCCTTAAAGGTTGGGATCCAGGAAAATGGAGAGAAGGGGAAAATGTGAGGGGAATTTGGAGTGAGTAAGGTGATAATAGAAAACCTCTCCATTTGCAGGACCTGCTACATGTTTAAATGCTAGGTCTAAGTGTTTTTATTAGGTTGACGGGGATCACAGAAAATGAGTAATGTTCCACTCTTCAATCTGTGTGGATCAGAGATATAAGAGAAATACTGGGAGGTGAGAACAAGAGTTTAGTAGGAGCCAAAGTGACCAGGAGAACATGAGCCCCATGGGAAGTACCAAATTGAAAGAGGCTTTGCACTCCCCCCCATGTGTGGGTTAAAGCCAGCTTGCATTTTCTCCGTTTCAAGAGATTGGATGGCCTCCACGCACATCTGAATTACACTCATTTCAAGAAAGTTCATCTCTGCTTTTTAAAGAAAGTATATTTTACAAACTACATGAAGAAAATGTGAGTTATGAATCCACTGCACCATGTTATCATGACCTGGGCAAGAAGAGGGGAGTCAAGATGCACAGAGGAGAATTCCATCGTCTAAGCTTGGAAAGAGCATGGACACAGCAGCAGGAAGGAAAGCAGACTTGAGTCGAGGGAGCGTGAGAGAAGGAATTTAGGCAATACCAGAATGTGGTAAAGGTAATGATACCACGATGCTCACAACTGTGGTGGTAAGAGAATGTGAGGATTCATTTTGGAGAGCAGTCCAAGGCAGAAAATGAGGCAGAGTTGCTGGGGGTCCTCCAAGATTGCAACGAAAAATTTCAAAGGAGGGAAAGTTCTAAGATTTAACAATCATTTTGAAAACTCAGCTTAATTTCGGCCATCACTTAGGTAAATTGTGGTGTTTCAAGTTTGTAAATCTTTCTAAATAATACAATATACTGGCAAAGTGAATGAAGTTTTCAGATACATTGAGTTACTTTTTTACTGAGTAACATGGGAAATCTGTAAGAGAAGCCAGTAAATTTCAGATTTCTGAATGAAAGACAATTAATAACGTATCTAGCAGATGAAGAAAGCCAGCCAATGTAATTACAGTAGAACTTGAGGAACTGGCCAAAAAAACATTCAGGCACACTGTTTGGGGAAAGAAAAGCTCCCCTACTCCAAGCCACACTAAATCAACAACAAAAAATCATTTTAGAACCTCTCTTTCTAAAGGGAAGTAAGCTTATGCCAGGAAGATCTATTTTAAGAGCATTAAAAATAACTAAGTATGCTGTCAAGTAAACCTTAATATGTCCTCTTGATGAATTAATCCCTTTAATATTATGAAATGTGCTTCTTTATTCCTAACAATATTCCTTGTTTGGAAATCTACCTTGTCCGATATTAATATAATCACTCCAACTTTCTTTGGATTACTGTTTGCATCGGATACATTTTTCCATCCTTTTACTTTAAAAAGAATCAGCTTTACTGAAGAATAATTTACATACAAAAGGCTCACCAATTTTAAGAGTATAACTTGAAGAGTTTTGACCACTGCATGTGGCCAATACCCACTAGCATAGTGATGATATAGAACGTTTCCATCACCCCATCAAGTTTCTCCACGCCCCTTTCTGTCAGTCCCCTCTCCATACTGTTGAACCCTGCCAACCACTGATCTGCCGTATAATCCTATAGTTTTGCCTTTTCTAGAGTTTCTTGTGAATGGAATCATACAGTACGTATCTTTTGCGTCTGGCATCTTTCTCTCAGCACAATGTTTTGGAGATCCATCTGTGTGGATGAAGTATTATGGGGTCACTGCTGAGCTGTGTTCTTTCATAAAGCTAAATCACAATTTGTTTTTCCAATTCATCAGCTGATAGAGATTTAGGATCTTTCTAGTTTGAGGCTATTGTGGATAAAGCTGCTATGAATATTTTAGTACAAGTCTTTGTATAGATTCATTTCTCAGGATGCATACCTTGGAGTGGAAATGCTGAGTCACATGGTAGGTGTATGTTTAACTTAGTAAGAAACTGCCAGACTATTTTCCAAAGTGCTTGAACCATTTTGCATTCCCGCCAGCAAGGTGTAAGAATTCCACTTGTTCCACATCCTCACCAATACTAATTCCTTTTATTTTAGCTAGTCTTACTTTTTCGCCATTACTATTCCTTTTGATTTTAGCAAAACTAGTGGGTCTGTAGTGGTATCTCACTGTGGTTTTTATAGAAAAACTCCTAATACTAATGACGTTAAGTATCTTTTTATATGCTTCTTTACTATTTGCATATATTCATTTCATGTGCATTTAAATCTTTTGTTTACTTTTTAATTGGGTTATAAGACTTCTTTATACATTTGGATTACAAATCCAGATAAATGTTTTGCAAATACTTTACTCCAATCTGTGACTTGACTTCGTTTTCTTTACAGTGTGTTTGGAGAGCAAATGTTTCTAATATTAACAAAGTTCAATTAAAATTTTTCTCTTTTATAGTTTGTGCTATTTTTGTCCTATTTAAAAATTTTTGCCTAATTTGAGATCTCTCAACTTTCTCATAGGTTTTCTTATGGTATTTTAATAGTTTTGGCTCCTACGTTTAGATCTGTGATTCATTTGAAATCAATTTTTGTATATGGTATGTGTTAAGGTTCGAGATTCTTTTTTTTGACATGGATAGCTAATGTTTCCAACATCATTTGTTGAAAAGAATATCATTTATTTTTTGATTGCCCTAGCACCTTAGTCAAAAATCAATTGAATATATGTATATATATATATATATATATGTATATATGTTCATGGGTCTATTTCTGGAATCTCTATTCTGTTCCATTAATTCTAGGTATCTCTCTTACACCAATACCACACTGCTTTATTACTGTAGCTTTATAAGAAGACTTAAATTCAGGTTGTGTATATCCTCCAACTTTGTTCTTTTTCAAAATTGTTTCAGCAGTTCTAGGTTCTTTGAATTTCTGTAAAGATAAGCTTTCCACTATCTACAAAATAACATTTTTAATGTCACCAAAAACGTTGGGGGGATTTTGTCTGGGATTGTATTGAAAATGTAATTCAATTTGGGAAGAACTGAAATATTAATGACATTGAATCCTCTGAGCCAGAAACATTGTATATCTCTCTATTTATTTTAGTCTTATTTAAGTTCTCTCAGAAATTTTTTATTGTTTTCAGTATGCAGTCTTGTAAAAGTTTTGTTAGACTTATACCAGAATATTTCATCTTTAATTCTTTGTGTGTGTGTGTGAGGAAGACTCATCCTGAGCTAACATCTGTTGCCAATCATCCTCTTTTTTTTTCAGTTTGAGGAAGATTAGCCTTGAGCTAACATCTGTGCCAATCTTCCTCCACTTTGTGTGTGGGGTGCTTCCACAGCATGGCTGATGAATGGAGTAGGTCTGCACTTGGCATCCGAACCCACGGACCCGGGCTGTCAAAGTGGAGTACATGGAACTTTAACCACTCAGTCACAGGGCAAGCCCACATCTTTCTTTTGAGAATGACATTTTAAAAAATTTCAGTTGCCAATTGTTCATTTCCTAGAGTACAGAAATATGATTAATTTTTGTATACTGATCTTGGATTCTGTGAGTTTCCTAAACTTATTCAATAGCTTTAGCAGCTATTTTCGATTCCATAGGACTTTCCACATAGATGATCATGTTGCCTGTGAATAAAGACAGTTTTGCTTCAATTTTCCAATGTGTATGCCTTTTATTTCTTTTTCTTGCCTCTTTACACTGAATAGAACCCCTAGTATGATGTTAACTAGGAGCACTTGTTCCCACTTTTAAGAGGAAAGCATTCGATCTTTCACAATTTATATGATTTTAGCTGTTGATTTTTCATTGCTGTCCTTTATCATGAAAAAGATTGCTTCTATTCTTAGTTTATTGAAATTTTTTATTATGAATGGATGTTGATTTTTCCAAATAATTTTTCTGCATCTAATGAGAGAATTTTTGAATGTTAAAGCAGTCTTGCATTTTGGGGGTAAATCCGACTTGCTTGTGATTTATATTTATAGAAATACTTATGTACTGCTTGATTAATTTTTCAACATTTTGTTAAGGATTTTTGCGTTCGTGCTGTTGTATTCTTTTCTTGTGATTCCTTGTCTGGTTTTGGTGTCAGTTTAAATCTTGCTTCATAAGATGAATCTTCTATTTTTGGAAGAGTTTAATGCAGAATCAGCCTTGTTTGTTTCTTAAATGTTTGCTGGAATTTACCAGTGAAACCATCTGCTCCTGGAGTTTTTCTTTGTGGGAAGGTTTTTTCTATGCTGAGGCTATTCAGATTATTTCTTCTTGAGTGAGCCTTAGTAGTTTGTATCTTTTAAAGAATTTGTTCATTTTGTTAAAATCGTCATGTTTGTTGGTTTATAAAATTGTTGGTAATATTACCTTATTAGTCTTGCAAGTTCATAGGCTCTCTGGTAATGTTCCTCTTTTATTCTTGATATTGGTAATTTGGCTCTTTTTCCCTGTACTTTGATCAATCTGGCTAGGATTTTATGAATTTCATTGATGTTCTTCACAGAACAAGATTTGGATTGCATTGATTTTTCTCTATTATATTCTGTTTTCTATTTCACTGATTTCTGCTTGTAACTCTTTTTATTATTTCTCTCCACTTTAATTCCTCTTCTTTTTCTAATTTCTTTAAAGTGGGATCTGAGAACATTGGTTTGAGGCCTCTTTGTTTTTAATTTTATGCTTCCCTCAAGTACTGCATTAGCTGCATCTTACAAATTTTAATGAGTTTGTTTTCATTTTTCTTCAGTTCAAAATATATTCTAACTTTATTTTACTGCTTCTTTGATCCATGGTATATTTAGAAGTACATGTTTCAATTTTCAAATATTTTGACATTTTCCAGATAATTTGTTATTGATTTCTAATTTAATTTCATTTTGGCCAGAAAACATACCTAGTATGATTACAAACCTTTTAAAGTAGATGAGATTTGTTTTACTGCTCAGAACATGGTCTTTGTGAATGTTTTGTGTGTACGTGAAAATAATGTGTATTCTACCTTTTTTTTTTTTTGCTGGAGTGTTTTATAAATGTCAACCAGGCCAAGTTAAAGTCATATATATGCTTATTAATTTCTGCCTACTCATTCTATGAATTATTGAAAGAAACATTGAAGTTGCAACTACAACTTTGGACTTTTCTACTTTTTCCTTTTAGTTCTATTAGTTTTGCTTCCTGTATCTTGAAGCTCTGCTATAAAGTCCATTCACATTAGTATTGTGATGTCCTCTTGATATATTGATCGTTTTTTCATTATGAAATATCTCTCTTTACCCCTGATAACATTCCTTCTTTTTAAATTTTATTTGTCTGATATTAATAAAACACCTTCAGCTTTCTTTTTAATTTTAGCCCATCTGTATCTTTAGATACCAGGATAGTATTTTAAAAAATCTATTCTGAAAATCTCTCCCTTTTGATTGGGGTGTTTGTATAACGTGTATTTGAGGGGATGACTGGTAGGATTGTGATTAAATCTACCTCCCTGTCATTTATTTTCTATTTGTCCCATCTTGTGTTCATCCCTTTTTCCTCCATTTCTTGCGTTATTTTAACTAATTATATATTTTTAATGATTACATTTGATCTCTACAACTAGCTTTTTATGTATAATTCATTGCTTTACTTTTTTGTGGATGCCCTAAGGTTTTCAGGACACATGTTTAATATACCAAATTCTGCCTGCAAATGCTGTCACATACTCTTTATATATTGAAGGGATCTTGCAACAGCATCCTTTCATTTCCCTCTCTGATCCTTTGTGCTATTTTTGTCATGCACTTTATTTCTGCAAGTTATAAACCCTAAAATACATTGTTTTTATTTTTGTTTTAAACAACTTTCTTCTAAAAAGGCTAAAATGGAAAAAATGTCTTTTATGTTTGCCCACTTATTTATGATCTCTAAGTCTCTTCATTCCTTCTTACAGATTCAGATTTCCATCTCTTACCATATTCCCCCCATTTGAAAAACTCCCCTTAAGAGTTCTTATAGTACAGTTTTGCTGGCAATAACTGCTCTAATTTTGGTTTGTCTGAAAAAGTTTTTATTTTGCCTTCATTTCTGAAAGATATTTTTGCTGAGTATAGAATTTCAGTGGACATTTTTTTGACTCAGTTCTTTAAAGATCTTGCTCCATTGTTTTCTGGCTTGCATTTTTTCTGACAAAAAATATGCTGTCGTTCTTGTCTCTGTTCCTCTATATTTAACGAGTTTTTTTTCTCTCTGCATGCTTTTAAAATTATCTCTTGCTCAGTGGTTTCCAGGAATTTCGTTATGACATCACTTGGGATGATTTTCTTTATTTTTCCTCTGAGAGAGGTTCATTGAACTTCTTGAATCTATAGGATTATAGGTTTCATCAAATTTGTAAAACTATATTTTTACTCAATTTTTTTAAGTAAAATTTTTTGAACCATTATTTACTCAATTTTTTTCTGCTTCTCCTCTCTTTCTCGAACTTCAACTATATGTTTATTAAACTGTTTGATATTGTCACTCAGGTCACTGATTCAGTGTTAATTAATTTGTTTTTTTTCTCCCTGTACTTCATTTGGGTGCTTCTATTGCTATGTCTTTAAAGTAACTATTTTTTCTTAATTTTGTGTCTTCTTTGTTTAATTCTATCCTGTGTAGTATACATTTTCAATGTTATATTTTTCAACTTTATAAGTTCCCTTTTGATTTTTTAAAGTCTTTCATTTCTGTTGTCATCATAATTACGTTTTTCTCTACCTTCTTGAACATATGGAACGTATTTACAATAATTGTTTTAATGTCTTTATTGGCTAGTTCCATCATCTCTGTCATTTCTGGGTTTGTTTCTATTGAATTTCTTTTGTAGGGTTATGGGTTTTCTTACACGCTGATCATTTTCCTTTTTTTTTTTTTTGGATGCTGGATATATCATGAAGTTTACAAATTTGGTTTTCGTTGCTGGATTTTTTTGTTCTCTCTTATATGGTTTTGAGTTGTTTCTACTTCACACTCAATATTATTTGAAATCAGCATGGTTCTTTTGAGGCGTGCTTTTATGCTTTGCTAGGTCATGCCAGAGCACTCTACAGTTGAAGGCTGATTTAATCCCACTCCTAAGGTCACACCTCTTTGCAGACTCTACCTGATGATTCATTTATTACAGGGCCTGTCTGCTCTGGCCGGTGGGCACATGAACTATTCTCAGCTCTGTGTGAACTCAAGGAATTGTTCTGCCTGTAGCTTTTCAGTGTTTTCTTCTTCAGCCTTGGATATTTTCTTCTCCTGCACATAGAAATCAATACTCAGGGAAATATTTAAGACATCACCTCCACAAATATCCAGACCTTTCTTTATGAAGTTCCTTCCTCTCTGGCATTCTTCTCTGAAGATTCTAGCCACCTTTGCCTCCATGAAAGGCACAAGGCCTCCAAACATTGTCGTCCCAACTCAGCAAGACTGCTTGGCTCTCTTTGAGTTCCTGCTCCCCTCACTGCAGCCTAGAATTGCATCCACATAGTGAGCTGGTGCCATCACAGGGATCACTTCATTTGTTTTCATCTTCCTACAAATTGCAGTGCCACACTGCCTGTTGTCCAGTGTCTGAAAACTATTGTTTAATACATTTTGTCCAGTTTTTTAGTTGTTCATGGAGGAGCCATTACTCATGAGAAGAACCAGAAGCAGAAGCCTCCTCATAAAGAGCTTTGATGAAGGCTATAAGGATCTTTGACTTTATCTCAAATGTGAAAATAAGTCACTTTAAGATATTAAGAAGGAAATGGCGGGGCCAGCCCCATGGTGCAGTAGTTAAGTTTGCAAGTTCCATTTCAGCAGCCCAGGGTTTGCCGGTTCTGATCCTAGGTGCAGGCCTATGCACTGCTTGTCAAGCCATGCTATGGCAGGTGTCCCATATATAAAGTAGAGGAAGATGGGCACGGAGGGTAGCCCAGGGCCAGTCTTCCTCAGCAAAAAAGAGGAGGATTGGTGGCAGATGTTAGCTCAGGGCTAATCTTCCTCAAAAAAAAAAAAAAGAAGGAGAAGAAGGAAATGGCACAGTCAAAGCAAAATGAGGAGAAGACAGTTTGGACATTTTCTCTAGGACTTTGCTGGTGTTCATTCTATGAGAGGAAACAGAGCTTGACACCAGTCTCAGAGAGAAAGCTTTGATGCTGTAAAAAAACAAACACTGCATTTGGAGTTAGAATGCTGAAAGTGAGTGAGTCCTGGTTCTGCCAGCTACTAATTATATTACCCTAGAAAGTTTAATTAATTAGTTACTTAGTAGATGACACTGGTCAGTGAACTTGATTCCTCACCAGCAAAATGGTGGTAAAACCATCTCCCTCATAGGACTCCTGAGAGAAGCAGCTGGACATCAGAATGATCAGATGTGTCAGAAGTCAGGATAGGAGAGTTCTATTCCATTTCAGCTACTAATGTGCTGTGTCAACTACAACTGTAGAAAGTTAACTATTGGAGGGGATCTTATAATTAATAGATTTTAATATGTTTAATTTATAAATAAGAAAATTCAGACCTTGAACTTTTCTACATAATTCACTACCAAAATTACCCCAGAATTCCAGGATTTGGAAATGAAAACATTTTCTAGACTTCAAGTTTTGACAAACGAAAATGAAAAGTTTTATTAAGATTTTAAAATGTCAAGAAGGAAAAAAAAGGGTCTTAATATGGACTATGACTTCACTGAAAATGTGTAGTCAAGGTGACCCTAAATTCTTTTGCTTATGAATATGGGTGATGAAGTTGGGAACTGGCCAGGAAAGTGGAGGGAAGACAGATAGCTCACTTTCCTCCAGAGAAAGCATGAATTGGTGATAAGAAATATAGTGCTAAATATTTTCCATATCCTATACCAAAATTTGGAATGAATAAATTCAGCTGTCATCATAAACTAAAGATACAGCTACTATAAAGTACTCAAAATATGTGTAAGTGAGAAAACCTGAGATGGGAATTCAGTGAAATTTCAAAGTAAAAATGTAATGCTAGTAAGTTAGAAGCTGCTTTTATGATTTCTAGCTTAATGGTGAGCCATAATCCCTTTGTAGTTACAAAGTTATTATTTAATGTCATTTACCCTCTTACCTGTCCTCATTAAAAGTGAATTTTTCTAGTTTATGCTCCCCCACGAACATAGAGTAGGTGTGCTTTTCCCTATTTCTCTTGCTGAGTACAACTAAAAACCTAGGCATTAGAAATAAAACAAACATAAGAATACTTTAAAAGATAGAGAGAAGGCAGTAGTCAAGCTAGGACCTCAGGATCCCAGGAACAACATAGAAGCGAATTCCCTGAATTTTCTTTTTGTCTTATATATCTTGTTTGGGAGCGAAGAAGCCAGCAATCAAGAAACATAAAAGTATGCAAACAAAAAAAGCCCCAACAAAATCCTACTCTCTGTAGCCAAAAGACCAGGAAGTGGGGAGTTTCTCACCAGCCAAGATGGATGGAGAGCCTGATTTCCATCTTTACCAGGTCATAGGGGATGCTCTTAACGCCCTCTGGGGTGGTGTCAGAGAAGGCTGAGTAGGAACTGGATTTTACCCAACCTGGCAGTAATGGAGGACCTTCCGCCTCCCAGCAGGAGTGATGTCAGAGGAGGCCTAGCGGCGAGTCAGAACCTTCACTCCTGCTTAGCGGTAACAAGGTATCCTTGGAGGCCAAGTGGGGAGCCTCGATGAGACATTCCTATCCCTCTAACCAGGTTGGGATACTTAGTTGGGAGTGGAAACTCCCACAAATGCCCAACACTAACAAGCTCGCCCACTCCCACCGCTCCATCCACACACAGTATCGAAGGAGCCTGAGAAGGGAACCTGGATGTCTACTCTCCCTGGAAGTAAGGAGATAGTCTCCCTCACATTGCTCCTGCTGGAGTGGTGCCAGAGAAAGCAGCTAAAACAGGAGGTTTAAATAAGCCAGAATCTCATAACATAACGCCCCAAAAGTTCAGGTTTCAATAGAAATCACTCATCATACCAAGAACCAGGAAGACATCAAGCAGAATGAACAAAAGACAATCAATAGATGCCAACACCAAGATGGCAGAGATGTTAGAATTATCTGTCAAAGATTGAAAGCAGCCGTCATAAAAATGGTCCAACAAGCAATTATGAACATGCTTGAAATGATAAAACATAGAGATTCCCAGCAAAGAAGTAGAAAATATAAAGAAAAACTAAAGGGAAATTTTAGAACTAAAAATATAATAACTAAAATTAAAAACTCTCAGGGCAGGTCCAGTGGTGTGGTGGCTAAGCTCACGTGCTCCACTTTGGTGGCCCAGGGTTCACAGGTTCGGATTCTGGGTGTGGACATACACACTGCCCATCAAGCCATGCTGTGACAGTGTCCTACATACAAAATAGAGGAAGATTGACACAGATGTTAGCTCAGAGCCAATCTTCCTCAGCAAAAAAAACCCCACCTCAGTGGACAGTATCAAGAGCAGAATGGAGGGAATAGAGAAAAGAAGGTGTAAAGGAAAGATAGAACAATAGGAATTACTCAATCTGAACAACAACAAGGATAAAATACATTGAAAAAAATAATCAGAGACTGGCAGGACTGTGGTGATTAATTTTTTGTGGCAACTTGGCCAGGGCATGGTATCCAGATACTTTGTCAAACCTTATTCTACATGTCTCTGTGAAGGTATTTTTTCGATAAGATTAACATGTGAATCAGTAGACTTTGAAGCATGTTTTTCTATATAATGTGAGTGGGCTGCGTCCAATCATTTGAAGGACTGAACAGAAAAGGAATTACCTCCCCAGATGAAGAGGGAATTCTGCCAGCAAACAACCTTTGGACTTGAACTGCAGTATTTCCCTGCGTCTCCAGCCGTCAGCCTACCCTGCCAAACCTCCACAATAACGTGAGCCAATTCCTTAAAGTGTGTCTTTCTCTTTCCCATTCTCTCTCTCTCAGTATAGATACATAGATATAGATAGGCAGGAAAGGGGCTGAAAAAGTTCTCAAAAAAATGATGGCTAAAAATTTCACAAATTTAGCAAAAGATATAAAATTCAAGAAGCTGAGTGAAACCCAACCACCCAAACCAAAAAATGTTATAATCAAACTTCTGCAAACTAAAGAGAGAGAAAGCATCTGTAGAACAGTGAATAAAGAAATGATACCTTATCTACCCGGGAAAAGCAATGCAAATGACAGCGGATTTCTCTGACCAGGCATCAAGGAGGCCAGAAAGAAGTGGCATAATATGTTTCAAGGACTAAAAGAAAAGAAATGTCAAGCAGAAAGCACTCGTACTGGCATCCTGATTTGGGGCTCCTAGCCTCCAGAACCATGAGGAAGCAAGTTTCTGTCATTTAAACCGCCCAGTCTATTGTATTCTGTTAAGTGAGCCAGCTGATGCAAAGAGGGAAAACTTGAGTGAAGAGGTCTCAGGGTCTCTGTGTTATTTCTAACAACTCTGTGAATCTACAAGTGTGTCAAAATTAAAAGTTTAATTAAAAAGAGTTAAACTTTTACATAAATACTTGAAATTTAATCTTGTTTTGGGGTTAAGAATGTCCTAGTGCACTGTACGATAATACCTTCCATTCATATGGTACTTGACACTGTTCCAGATGTTTTCACACAAAATCTCTCACCAGAACTTTGTTACATTTTGGGCAGCCATTGTTGCCCTTTTAGACATGAGGAAACTGAAACTTCTAGAGGCAAGCTAGCTTGAAAATAGTTGTATGGCTACTAAAAGTTGAGGCTTGACACTGACTCAGGGATGCTTTCCATTACAACAAGCCTACCTGGGGAATAACAAGTTTGCCTAGCCATCGAGGAGAATGAACTGCCTCTGTATCCTGAAGAATCAAGTAGAAATCATGGGAAAATTAAATAGTTACGTGTTATGGCCAGGCTAACAACATCAGGAGCAGCATGACCCTCCATCTGCTGAGGAGCAATCAGAGTTGACTTGATTGGCCCTCGATCGAAGATGCATTCAGGACAGGATGCCTTAGCAAAGCCAGAGGAGGTGAAGGAACAAGGGCTTCAGGAGCACCCAAGGGTTAACTTCCAGTTATTCTCGCCCGACCCCCCCAGATGAGGCTTTCCTGTGCACACCCTCTGAAGGCAGAACTCGTAGAAATAACTGTCTCCACAGAATACGTGCAAGTATAAATATGTAAGGAATGTATGGGGAGAAGTACGGATTCTCTGTTTGCTTTTCATTAGGAATGGATTCCTGATACTCACTGTCCCAAGCAGAAAATCAAAGCCAGTTCCTAAAAACCAACTGTCTTTCCTTTGCGGGCTTCTGCCAGGTTTATAGAAAACATGATACAATGCAAAAATATTGGAGCTGGGCCTTGCGCTCCCTCACCCCGGCTGCCTTCCCTGCGTTGGGAATCGTATGGCAGGTTCCCCCTTTCAGCCAAGAGCCCAAGGTTTTATTTTGCATTTGAGAATTCAGGACAGAAAGAACTTCCCAGGTAGTTGTTATTTTGTGAAAACATACAGTAAGCTAAATTTACTGTAACAAGAGCCCACTTGAGTTTAGAGATCCGTGTGTGTGTGTGTGACTGGCCATGGCGTTCGGCTCACTGTTATTACTTTAATTTCCTTTTTCATGATGTTAGCCATCAAGCTGCTTTGACAAGAGGCTTGTTAAATGGAGAATGGAACTAACCTATTCATCATGTTAAGTACGTCTATGCAAACCCAAATTTATCTTTCAGGTAGTCTGATGGCTCACTTAGCCCTTTCACAGAACAAGAAGATTGAGCAATCAGAAGATTCTTGATGTTAACCTGAGCGTTTCACCTGGTGAAAGTGCCACAAGCCACAGTCAACTGTCACTGAACTAGCAGGTCTTTGAGTCATCATGGTTAACGCAGTCTTTCCAGGGTCTTCTGTCAGCAACTTCAAATCCAACATCCTCACGGCCACGCTTGAGAAAGCCACTTGAGTACAGGACAATGACTTTGCTCAAGATATCATATCATCTAGATCTGGTTGTTTCTTAACTCATCAGGAATAATAATAGCTACTACTTATTAAATTGCAGTTCTTTGCCATGCACTGGGACAGATGCTGTGTCCGTATTATCTCATTTATTCCTCACGAGAACTGAAGAGCTAGATTAAATTAGCCCAATATTACGGATGAGGAAACTGAGCAAGTAAGTACCTATTCTGAGATTGCACACCTGGCAAGTACAGACGTTGGAGTTGAATGCAAGTCTGGCTCTCAAAAGCCTTTTTTGGGGGGGGCCGGCCCAGTGGCGCAGTGGTTAAGTTCGCATGTTCTGCTTCAGCAGCCTGGGATTTGCCAGTTCGGATGCCCAGTGCGGACATGGCACTGCGTGGCAAGCCGTGTTGTGGTAGGAATCCCACATATAAAATAGAGGAAGATGGGCATGGATGTTAGCTTAGGGCCAGTCTTCCTCAGCAAAAAGAGGAGGATTGGCAGCAGTTAGCTCAGGGCTAATCTTCCACCCCCCCCAAAAAAAGCCTTTTTTTTCCCCTCCCAATCAACATGCTGCATTGGCACTAAAACTCTCCTTCAGCTAAATCTTTGAGGGATCCAGAGATTATCGTGTTGGAACAGAGTGTCAGAATATTTGCTTTTCTTTCTTAATTCCTATAGCTTTTAAAATCTCAAAAGCTGCTCTGATATACCCCCTGTGTAACCAAAAAAGAGGAACTCTTTATGCCAATTTGAGTATCTTTGAACAGCCTTTCAGTGTTACCTTTATTGGTTGGTAGCATTTTATCTCCCTTTTCTAAGTTAAGTCTTGCACATTTGGCTGCTCAATATTTAGTGTCTTCAGAAGCCCAATGTCTTCTGGTGGCAAGAACATAGGACAATATAAGCCAGGAGACCTGAGCTCCGGTTTTGTTTTCACACTAATTTTGCAACATTATGACTTTAGACAAGTCAGTTCAGCCATCTGTGCTATGATTTTCTTGTGTGTCAATGGGACATAATGTCTGCATTGCTTTACAAGTTAGGAATGTTTTCAGATGCTAGTAACAAAATACATGAATAACAGTAGCTAAAAGTATAAGGATATTTATTCTTTACTTAATAAAAAGTTTGGAGGTAGTAGGCTTAAGGATAGATAAGTAACTCAACAATGGACCAAGGAACCGTTCTTTTTTATATCCATTGTGCTCCATTATTTGCTGGGGTTTTTTATCTTCATGCTTGTTGTCTTATGGTTACAAAACGGCTGCTGCAGCTCCAGTATCATATCTATACTCAACGAAGGAAGAATAAGGAAGGAGCAGAATAAGCTCTCCTTTGTACTGTTCTTTTCATCAAGAAGCAAGCTGTATTTCTCAGAAATCCCATAGCACACTTCCCCTTATCCCTCATTGTCAGAAATTAGGTCACTTGGCCACCTACCCATAACTGAGAGGTCAAGAAGTTAAGTGTCTGGCTTTTCAGCCTCAGTATTGGAAGGAGAAAAAATGGTTCAGAATGGCTTTTGTAGGTAATCATCGGTATCTCCCACATTCATGATGCCAAAGGATTTGTTTTATCAAACTAAACTTTCCCCTTTTGTCCCTTTTCATCCTAAACAATCTGTAACCAGTGTTTTAGATATCGTGTATATCCAACCATCTTTTTCTATGTAATGTTTCATATAAATGAGTAAAAAATGCAAAGTGGGTACCATAGGTGTTCCGCAAGTTAATTATTTCAATGTAGGAAAATGCTCACCTGTGATCTAGTGCCCAATACATTTTTCGTGTCATTTGAAGTCACCTCTTACATTTGTGTTCTCTTCCTGTTTCAATGAATAGTAAACCAGACACGAGCTATGTATAAATAATGCCAGAACATCTGGATGAAACGGAAAAAAAAATCAATTATCTGGATGTTTTGTCTACATAACATCAAAACATGTAACACTGTATAGACAAAACATCTAAATGATTGAATATTTTACTTTTTATCCAGACGTTTTGTTGTTATGTGGACCAAAAGCACTGCCAAGTTAGAGATACAATAGAAAAAACAACATATTGCAAAACTTGCCTGATTTGTAGAGTCTGAGAATTGTTATTAAGCCTATTATGGGAAAGGAGGACAGTTAATGAGATATCATGTCAAATTAATTTCCAAAAATTCTAGGCTGTATTGGAAGAAGTTCCTTACTACAGGTTCATACTCATCATAATAAATGGTGGTTCTATTACGAGACACAGTAGAAAACACACAGATTACTTTTTATTTGACATTGTGTTTATTTTACAAATGAAGCAATGCATTCACAGAGAAGAACGGTGACTACTAAAACACTCCTTTATATCCTGGAAGAACAAACATAGAAACTAATTCTAGTTGTCTAATCATAAGTCAAATTAATAGCTCAGATTCTGTTCAAATTCAGCAATTATTTACCTTTGGCTTTCCAGGTGCTGTGCTGGTCATGTTTTCCTATGTAGGCCATCACTTAATTTATTCTACAGTAATTCTGTGAGGTTGCTATTGTTAGTCCCATTTTATAAACGGCAGTTTGGGTCTTAAAGATGAAGGAAAATCTCCAAAATCCCACAGATTGATTATGTCTACAAAAAATATGATGCTTAAAATTTTTTTTTTCTTTTCATTTAGCATGTCTTATTTTGTGTAAAAGAATGAAGTTAAGGTCTTAGAAGACCAAATTTCCAAAGCTGAGGTGTCATAATTCCTAAAAAGCTGGGAAATATGGCTACATGTACTATGTCATGCTTTTTAAATTTCATGTATCGTTATAAATATCTTTCTGTGTTCTAAACCCAATAATCTTAATTGAGAACTAAACTTCACACAGAGGAATGTTAGTATTTGACAGGAATCTATTTAATCCTTGAAGAACCTGAGAGGGCAATATCCTTGAATACTATCCGAAGGGCCTCACTGAGATAACAAATGAAGTTTTATGACTCACTATCCCCATTCCTTCTTAAGCAGACAGTTCCAAATTCAATACACAGAGGTCACCAGGGAAACATTCTGTCTTCAAAGTCAGCATTATGTAGTCTCTTATTTTTCTGGCAGTGACTTAGCTGGATGGGGTAGTAAGCGAGAGCGAGGAGAACTCTGTTTCGAGCCAAAAATTGTGTGATCAGGACCCAAAGGTCTGGGATTTTCCAGGTCAAAAAACTGTCAAAAATATTATCAGTGGGGGCATGGGTCTGAGCGGGGAATCAGTAGAAATTTCAATGTGAGCCACAGTGGGGTATTCCTCACAACAGAGAGACTCACCCCCGTGATAAGCCTTGAGCCCTGCAGCCACTTTGTTAAATACAGAATTTTCTGATTTATGGCTGTGGTATTGAGGCTGGAACAAGTTTCTTATCTACAGCAAAAACTCACATCAAGTTCCAGACCAGGAACTTCAAGGTGAACCCCACCATGCAGCCCGTTCATACATTTCCTACTGCTATATTCAACACCCTATTAAAACAATGTACTTTGGACCTGTATCAAGTTCTAGAATTATATAGTGATAGTGGTTGCACATCTTTGAGAAGATACTAAAATGTCCTGAATTGTCCACATTAAAGGGGTAAATTTTATATTATGTGAACTATATCTCAATTTTAAAAAACTGTGTTGCACTAATTCAAATGGCTTCTTAGACAGCAAATAGATCTTACAAAGCAATATTTTGGTGATTTAAGTGTGAATGAAACAGAAACATATGGAGTGAATTTCTGGAAAATTGCACATGATTTCAAAAATTAAGGGGAAACGTTCTTGGCAAAACCTAGTTGGGTTTCATCTAATCCAAAATCTGAAAAATAAATTGAGACATTTCATAAACCAAAATACAGCTGGTTTTTCCATGCAGTATGTATTTGTTATGTACTATTTTCACTAAGTACGTTTCTACTCATATTGGCAGGTACAGGCAGTTCAGGTACCCAGGTACAAAACTATGAATACTTAAGGCATCATACAGCACAAAGCAAGGTCATGTTGTGGAAATTTTGCTACAGTATATTAAACACGTTTTCAAGGAAATATTCCTTATTGAAACAATTACAGGAGAAAGCCTCTAGTAACAGTCTCTGAGTTAGGTTTGAGAGCACAGAAAAACTGAAATCTCTGAGACTATTCACCAGAGGCCATCCCATCTCTGTATATGTTAACAATCTCTGAACATATAAGTGCCATTGTTGCTGAAAATTCAGTCTCCTGTATGGCTTTATAAAATCCAGTCACTAAAGTGACAGATATTTACACCTACGTCAAATTTTTGAGGATGTCATGCAAAGCCTAGACGTCATTTTTAACCTATACATCTCTTTTCTTCTCCTGTCTCTTCTGTTACATCCTAGACTAAGTAGCAACTGTGAGCATCCTTTCACACTTGATTCCCAGTGCCTGATGGATCTCATACCCACAAAGATGTGTGGAATAAATGCTCTTGATAGAATGTAATTTTAACTTCCCTCACTTCTGCTCAAGTGTCGCTTCTCAAAGAGACCTTCCCCAACCACTTGTGACCATCTGCTCTCACTCTCTATCCACTGACCTTTCTTTACTTTCTAACATGGCAATATATTATGCATTGCTATTTGTTTACTGTCTGACTTTCTCACTGGAATATTATTCTGTGAGCCTAGGCACTTAGTTTTGTTTACTGCTCTCTGATAATCTGAGGACAAATTATCAGAAGATAGAGAGAAGTCAGAGTTTGAATCAATCATTAAGTGGACATTGGCCCCAAAGCCACAGGAGGAAATATTAGAGGAACACTGCTCATCTCACAAATAGCCATTTCTAAATTACTGGAATTTACAAAAAGGAAACATCATATAGGACTGCTGGATCCAGTTAATGCACCTCCACAGATCTGCTCAGATATGGCTGCCCCAAGGGCCTTGACAACTTGCCCTGCTTCCTGGTCCATATGGAGCCAGCAGTACTTCATGTGTCTGCAGTGACGATAAAGCCTCCACCATGATGCCGTTAGATGTCTGAGCACCGTTGATTTTAACAGTCTTTACCAAGGGTAAGGGCCTTCAGCAGCGGGAAATGCAGGAGCTCTAGCATCTAGGTCCTACCCAACTGGACCCACAGAAATCCTGCCTTCACAGGCTACACAGACAGGCTGATGCTAATGCCCCATGGAGTGATCTTTGAACAATTAAAGATGGAGAAGAGCAGGCAGATACATTGCTCATCTCCGCCCACCCTCACCCCAACAGAATGTTCTGAGAGGCAAGAGTTCCATATTGCCTTACTGGAGACATTTCATATATCCACATAACCAGTTATGTTTTCTTATGAAGCTGTGGCCATCTTGCTGATGCGCAAACTTGAATTTGCTTTCTCCTTTCCTGTCTTCCCTTTCTCACTTGTTGCTTCACTGGATCAGACTGTGAGCTTTGCTCTATACTAATTCTAGGCATCTAGGATAAGATAACCAGTCCGTAGAAAACAGTCCGTTTGGATAGGATTTTGGAATTCAATTTCCCACTTGTCTGGAGGTAATATGGAGGAAAAGTGGAGTGGTAACAATTACTAAAGCTTTCATGTATTGATAATTAAGATATCATGCAAGTAGAAAGCAGGGCATTGGGAGACAACGTGGTGCTCTTCTTGATTGGTGTAGGGGATGTGGTGATAATAAAGATTGTGGTGGGGAGTGGATACTTTTGTTAGCAGTGGAGGACTTGTAAGAAGAAAATGATAGGCATAGGGCAGCAAATTGCCAACTTCTATGACACTTTGAAAACCCACGGGCCTCCCGGGCAGCTTAAAGTGAATGTTCCCTTCCTTCAGATACAGAGAAAATTGCATTGAAAATCAGGCCCAGTATCTGACTCTCAGCATTGCAGAGTTGCGAAGGAGACTAAATGCACACCACGGATCTTCAATAATGAGATTGAGACCTGATAGGAAGAGCGGGAACAGGCAATTTTAGGTCGACAAGTTTAACAATCTTGATCCCTTAATTCCACAGAACTCTACTGGCCAGCAAAAGCACCCTCACCACAAACCAGAAGAGAACAAACTCCCCTTGCCTGAAGATTGTGCAAAAGCCTTTCCTGAAGCAGGTGTCTCACAAAATCACTTGTCTTTTTTCTTTTCCCCTTATGATACATCCTTACTACTCTTCATTGTGACTCTGCTAGGTGGCAACATTTAATCATTTGAGGCAAAGTAGATGTAATTACTTTAACAGATAGTGATGCCGGAGTGAGACCGAGAATCAGAGTGTTTGATCCACAGGGATCTATGGCAACCGTATTTGGAGAGGAAAAAAACCCAAAGAAAACCATGGTGTTGCTTGATTTGTATAATCAAAAATTATCAAAGTCTGATGAGCTGAAGGATGATGACGGTAGCTTTAATGGAAATCCAATTTTCTTTATCCTATTTCCAAATCTAAGTTAATTCACAGACTCAGAGCCCTGTGATTGAAAGGAAGCCATAATAAATGGAGTAAAGTAAACAAGGTAGATATTTCACCAACCCTTCTCCAATGGAGCCTATGGCCAATTTTCAGGGCAACCATGCATTGGAGAGAATACTCAAATATCGGAGAACTGTTGGACACAGAATCTGAGTTTATAATGACCAAATTAGACCTAAAATGCCTTCACTTTAAAGAGGGTGGACAGGAAGGGATAGATGGAGAAAGCTTCTAAGAATGTGGGTGGAGACAGGATTGAATGCATAGAGTAACTTTTGAAACCAGAACATAGGATAAGTGGAGACATTAATTATATGTGGCTAGAGAAGTTAGCAAAGGAAAAAGTAGACGGCAAGACAGAAGTCAGGAGAGGAAAGGATTTCAAATAGGAAATGGCTCATCAATAAACATTCTGTAGCAAGATCTTCATTTATTTGGAGGGTTAATTCATGAGTGTTTATTTCCATTTGTAGAGAAGCACAAGACAAGTTCTGCCCACAGCTGTTCATGAGGAAAAGGCAATTATTTTTTCTCTCTCTTTAAAATTGGCTCCAAGGGAGAGACAGGGAAGCCTTCTTGGAATGGAGCTAGGACAGGGCTAGAACAGCCACATGGGGTAAAGTTTTGGCTAGTGGGAACATCGTGATCATGGCGAGACAGATTGGTTTAGTTCTCAGTTATACTTTGTTCTAACGTTATGGCCTTGGGCAAGTGTATTAAAATTGGAAGCAGCCTTGGGAGTCATTAAACAGAAAAGGAATTTTGAAAACTGTTTTAGCCTGGGTTCCATGGAAAACAGCCTGAAGAATGTCTACATGCTAACACTTGATCAAATTATGCAATCCCATGCATGAGTGAGGGAAAAAGGAAAGTGGTTCAGGGCAAAAGAGAAAAGGTAAATGCAAATGTGAGGTGATACTTTACCTAGATGACCACATCTTCCAAAGATAACATGATTCTTTGCTTTGCCAAATAAATTGTTGAAATTAATAAGTTAATTTATCAAAGTCAACATAATAAACTAATTTACATATATCAGCAACAAGCAATTAGAAAAATAAATTAATTGAGAAAAAAAGAACAGATTATATCTATCACACTGTTGGAGTATTTCACATCTCACCTATTTCCATAAATAGGGCCTAGAATATACATTTTTACAAACATCTCTGAATTTTCAGTTATGTAGAAATCTCCTTTGTAATATTTTCAAACAATTTTTCTGAAAAAGATTGTGATGGTAAAGAATCTTCTGTGATCATCTGCGGAGCCACTGAATCTCTCTGAATAGTGTTTAAAAATTTTGGAGTATACAAAAAAATTATCTTGAGAGTTGTTTAAATGGCACCAATGGTCAGTCACCTATTCCACTTACCCATATGTGAAATTCTGATGCTGCATTGTACACATGCTCATAATAAACACTAAGTGTTTGGATCTGTCTGAAATTTTTCTTTTTTTCCCCTTAGCTAAATATAGTGGAAAGCAAAAACTATTTATTTGGTTAAAATGTCACATTTGTGAGTCATTCATTCAAAAATGTTTGGTTAATTTGGTTTTGCTGGGCATTTTTATAAATCCGATATATTTACCCAGAGGACTTTTGGCACTGGCAGCATATTAAAATCAGCAGAAAAAAAAATATCTAGCCTAGGATTGGGAAGACTCAATTGCATCCAGATGAGGACGAAATCCATTTCATATTTCCAAAGCAAGCAAAATTAATTGTGTCAAAAATTAATCCTTTGGAGACTTCTGGATTGTATATTTATTCCCATTCTAATTACTGCGGCATTCTAGTGACCCTATTTTGCATTATATGCACATTCCCCCACCCTCCTTCCAGTCTTCCTTTTTGTTCATCATCTTCCTTATTTCTGAGTCACACAGTTTTTCTGAACCCACAGTTGAAATGGAGAATTGAGTCAAGTACGTAGGGGATTTGAGTAAAGAAAAATCACATCATATTTTCCAAATTTATATCTCCTTTTGGACCCCCAACTAATTTGGTTAGCTCTGGAAGCTCCATGCTCTCCTTTATCCAGTGTGCCTCATCAGTCAATCTTCCATAAACACTCTTTTGCGGCTTATCTGTCTAAGGTTAGGTGGGCATTTTTGACTGCCCAGTGTTGGGACCCACTTGTGGGTCACTTCCATGGAAGAAAAAGGGAGAGAGTTTATATTGGTTACATGTTGGTCAAAGGATACAAACTTGTAGCTAAAAAATGAGTAAGTTCTGGAGATCTAATACACACCATAGGGATTATAGTCAACAATACTGTCTTATATACTTCAAAGTTGCTAGGAAAGTAAACCTTAAATGTTCTCACCACAAAAAAGAAATGATCTTTATGTGACATGATTGAGGTGTTAACTAATGCTATGGTGGTAATCCTATTGCAGTATATCAATGTATCAAACCAACATATTGTAGACCTTAAACTTACACAATGTTATAGCCAATTATATCTCAGTTAAAAAAATAAGTAAAATAAAATTGTATAAAGTGAATGAATGAGCCAGTTTATGAGCCCTTCCAGAAAATAGGTAATTACTCTTTAATAATAACTTACTTTGGATCAAGAGCACTGTTTCTAAATTTGATTTTATTTATTACTTTGGTTATCCCAAAATTAAACCCAAAGACAAATAATGTGAGCATATTAAAATAATATGAAACAAGTTTTAAGGGCAATTTCCAAAAAAGAAGCTCTAGAACTGGGCTGAGAAATGGAGCATCTGTGAAGAGGCACCAGTCTCCTAAGGTGAGCCCTGAAAGAACAATAACTCTACCTAGAAACATGCCTCGGTGTATCAGTTTAGCAAACAAGGCCATAGTATTAATCTGCAGAGATAGTTCTTTTGTTCAGATTTACGTTGTGTTTTTATTCCCTCTGCATGAGTTTCAACTCCCTGACATTTCTGCAGACAGTTGTGTCCTCCACCGTTGTCAGAATCTTCCATAAGTTCAGGGTTAGTTCTATGAATATAATAAGATCAAAATAGTTGTATGTTGGCAGATTTTTTAAATACATTTTTTGTTTATTTTCAGATCAACTAAATAAATTTCGACAAAAATTATTTTGCTTTAACTCATTCAGACAGATTCTTGATTTGAAAATAGATCCATTTTTACCAGTTGAACGAACTCAGGAAGCTATTAAAAATATTAAGTATGGACATAAAGAAAAGGAAAGATATTCCCTGCTCATGGGTTGGAAGAATTAACACAGTTAAAAAGTCCATACTTCCTAAAGCAATCTACAGATTCAATGTAATCCTTATCAAAGTTCCAATGACCTTTTTCACAAAAATAGAGCAAAGAATCCTAAAATTTGTATGGAACAGCAAAAGGCCCCAGATAGCCAAAGCAATCCTGAGGAAAAAAAAGAACAAACCTGGAGGCATCATACTCTCTGATTTCAAACTATACTACAAAGTTGTAGTAATTAAAACAGTATGATACTGGCAGAAAAACAGACACACAGATCAGTGAAACAGAATCAGGAGCCCAGAAATAAACGCACACATCTATGGACAGCTAATTTTCAACAAAGGAGCCAAGAATCTACAATGGAGAAAGGAAAGTCTCCTTAATAAATTGAGTTGGGAAAACTGGGCAGGCACATCTTTTCATGTAATAAGATGAAAATAGACCATTATCTTACTCCGTACACAAAAATTAACTCAAAATGAATTAAAGACTTGAATGTAAGACCTGAAAGCATAAAACTACTAGAAGAAGACATAGGCAATATACTCTTTGATGTCACTGTTGGCAGTGTCTTTTTGAATATAAAGTCTCCTCACACAAGGAAACAAAAGGAAAAATAAACAAATGAACTACTTCAGACTAAAAAGCTTCTGCACAGCAAAGGAAACCATCAACAAAATGAAAAGACAACCCACCAACTCGGAGAAGATATTTGCAAATCATATATCTGATAAGAGATTAACATCCAAAATATATAAAGAACTCACAACTCAACAACAACAAAAAACAACCCAGTCAAAAACTGGGCAGAGGATCTGAACATACATTTCTCCAAAGAATACATACAGACGGCCAAGAGGCATGTGAAAAGATGTTCAACATCACTAATTATTAGGGAAATGCAAATCAAAATCACAACGAGATATCACTTCATGCCCATCCGAATGGCTATTACTAAAAAGACCAGAAATAACAAGTGTAGGAGATGGATGTGGAGAAAAGTAAACCCTCATACTCTACTGCTGGGAATGTAAACTGGTGCAGCCACTGGAAAACAGTGTGAAGATTCCTCCAAAAATTAAAAATAAAACTGCTATATGATCCAGCTATTTCACTTCTGGATATTTACCCAAAGAACGCAAAAACACTAATTTGAAAGCAAATGCACCTCTATCTTCACTGCAGCATTATTCACAATAACCAAGACCTAGAAACAACCTAAGTACACATTAATGGATGAATGGATAAAGAAGATGTGGTATATATATACAATGGAATACTACTCAGCCATAAAAAAGAGGAAATCTTGCCATTTGCAACAACAGGGATGGATTTTGAGGGTATTATGCTAAGCAAAATAAGTCAGATGGAAAAGTCAAATACCATACAATTTCACTCACATGTGGAAGATAAAAAAACAACAAAATATATAGACCAGAGAATTGATTGGTGGTTACCAGAGGGGACGTGGGAGAGGGGAGTGTGAAAGGGGTAAAAGGGCACGTTTATATGGTGACAGATGGCAACTAGGCTTTGAGTGGTGAACATGATGCAGTCTACACATAAGTCAAAATATAATGATGTACTCCTAAATTTATATAATGTTATAAACCAATGTTACCTCAATAAAAACTTAATTTAAAAAATCAGTATGAATTATTTTTAAATTAGAGTAAAACTGTAGATAAAAGTTATATATCTTGATAGAGTCTTCCTATTTCTTTGGGTATCTTTGGTCACTTTATTTGCTATACTACGAGCTGTTTTAGTACCAAAAAGTAGGCTGATGTGCTTTCTGTAAATGATATCCTGATGAAATAATTTGATGAAATTTATGAGGTTGTGTACTCTGGACATAGATGATTAGACCAAAAGATTCAAATTTCATTAAAATGTTATATTTGGGTGTAGCTTCATTTAGATAGACTTTCTCTATCCCATGAGGATTTCAGGCACTAATCAGGGACATGATATTTATCCGTATAACTAGTGTCTTAGTCTTTCGGGTTGCTATCACAAAATACCACAGGCTGTTATAACAAAGTACCATAGACCGAGCGGCTTATAAAAAATAGAAATTTACTTTTCACAGTTCTAGAGGCTGGAAAGTCCAAGATCAAGGTACAATCATAATAAGTGACTGATGGGGGCCAAATTCCTGCTTCATAGCTTTCTTGCGGTGTCCTCACATGGCAGAAGGAGCAAGGAGCTCCCTAGCATCTCTTTTATAAGGGCACGAATCCCATTCTTAAGGGTAGAAAACTAATCACCTCCCAAAGGCCCCCACCTCCAAATTTCATCACAAAGGAGATTAGGTTTCAACACAATTTTGGAAAGACACAAGTATTCAGTCTACAGCGCCTAGCAAATGTTTACTTTGCACCACCAATCCTGTGCAAGGCACTGAGCTAATTTGTGAAAGCAGTCTTACATTGGGTTGGTCTGAATAGCCTTTAAGGTGTATTCCCAATCTAAGATTCCATCATTTGAGATGAGCCCAAAACAAAACAAAATTCTATCCAAATGAGTTAAGGTGGAATTTTTAAACATGCTGAACATCTACTTTGGCCAGTAACTCTGTTACAGTACCTCATTACAGTGGGTGTTATGGGGCACTGCCCAGATGTGCCTTCATTTCTGGTACACTCACCCCAGCTGCTAGGAGTCTTGGCAACTGTGCTGGCAGCTGCTTCCCTTTCCAGGAGTTGACCTTGATCAAAGGGGTCTGCCCCACTCAGGTTTATGCCTCCTTCCTGGGGCGCCCTATCCAAGAGCTGGACAAAGAGTTTTCCCCTTGACCCCACTTTGGGATAACTCCGATGGACCACCTAAGTTCTCGTAGCGTTCCTTGTGGGATCAGCTGGAGCCTCTTTTGCATGTCAGTTCAATGTCTCCCTCTGTCTCATACTGCCTCCCTCACTTCTGGACAAATGTTGTTGCTGGTGCACTGCCTGATTAGCCTCCTGCACCCAAACTTCCCTCTCAATGTCTTTTCCAGGGAACTTGACCTCAGACCCTCATTTAGAATTAAGCATACTATTTGTTGTCTTATGGCAAGTCAAGCACGTTTTTGTTGCTGCTAATTGTTGGGTTGAAGCTAATACTTAAGCAGAGAAAAGCTTTCCAAGGAGAGTTTGCTAAAACTCACTGGGGAGTGAAAATGAAGTTGTAAAATAGCAACATCCCAGGCGTGGGTAGACAGCACTCTCTACAAAGGACCGTGTTCCAGAAGGTCCCCCATTTGGGTCCAACCCAATCTGAAAGTGACTCTTTCTACCAAAATGAATGGTGATTGATGGAGCTGTTCAGTTTCAGAGTGAAAACAAGATACAGAATTCAAGAAAGAGAAAACTCAGATTACTGAGGCTGAAAAATGCAGGACTATCCACAGAGAAGGGACTAGAAGACATTTCCAGGTAAAGAGTTAAGTGGTGGTAGGTCTTTTGCAGAAGCAATGCCTCTGGAGACTACAGATGTTATCCTAAGAGTGAGTTTTCAGTGACTGTAGAAGTAGAGACTGAGAATCAGGACAATTAGGCGAGCAAGAGACTCCCCAGGGTGACATGAGCGCAAACAGCTTGGGGCGGAGAGAAGGGACCCACAGAACCTAAATAATGTAGGCAAGCCAAGTATCTCCTCTTTTAAAGCAAGTCAGAAACGACCATGTTTGGTCTATCCTTGGATGGGGGTTTCTCTGCTCCTTCTATGGGGAGTGCTTGACATTAATACTAGACAAACCTCCACTTTAAACTCACTAAACAAGAGATTATCTTCATTGATAATGGAGTTTTCAGTTGTTCTTTGCTCATCTTTCTGTTGTCTGTAAAGTCCCATATCAAAGAAATTTTCCAGACGTTTTTGTAGAGAAATATTTGTAACCATAGAGCCTTCACCAAGATTCTTATGCCTCAAGTGAATGTCAGCAGTGTCTTTAAATAATGGTCCCTTTAATGGAGGTTACTTCTGTCAATGCAAATAATCAATAATCATTCTGTAGTAAAGAAAAGAAGAAAGTTTTGTTGGAGCTGAACTGAGGACTACAGCCCGGGAGCCACAGCCTTCACAAGGGAAGAAAGTGCTCCAGAGAAGACCAGTTTCAGCCCAGTTATCTACCATTTCAAAACAAAGATGCATACATCAAGAATGACATGGGTACATTCCTTCAAGGGTTCAAGGAAATGTTTGTTACAGATGAGTACCTACACAGCAGGTCAACGTGACCCTGGCTTCATAGGAAGGAAGACGTTAATTCTTATCTTCAAAGAGCAATTCTTTACTTTAGGGGTAACAATTAAAGCAGGTGTACCGTGTATGTTTGACAGGCTGTAAGTCAGACTTCTTTGGTGCAAACAAAATTCAGGCCAAATCAAGTTAAACCAGAATGACCTCCTCATATACTTAAATATGTAAAAATTTTCTTATATCACTTCTGTGTAGTGTAGGCTCGCTACACATTGCACTTTCAGAGATCTGTCTTTTCTTCTTTGTTAGCCGATTATCTCCTGTGATGCATCAGACGCTGGGAGGCAGAAGAATCCAGATCTGCTTCTTGTGCTCCCATTGAACTGTCCTGTGGTTTATAGCAAGACACTCCACCACTGAGTTTCAGCTTCTTTGTTTGTTTAATCTGTGTCTGTATGATCTAGATCACAGCTATACAATAAAACTCTCAACATGAGGAAAATATTCTATATTCTGTGCTGTCTTATATGTCAGCTACAAGCCAGATATATCTATTTGACATTGGAAACATGGCTAATGTGATGGAGAAACTCAATATTAAATTCTAGTTAATTTTAATTAATTTATATTTAAATGTAAATAGTCACCCGTGGCTAGTGGCTACCATATTGGACAGTCTAGTTCTCGGTTGACACTGAGGTGAAGTTTGAAGAGTCTGCCATTGGTACAAATAACTATGAAATTGTGTGGCTTCACTGCAGGTAAATGCTTACTATATCATTTACTCTTCATCTGTTTTTGCTAACAGTTAAGGCTTCTTATGACCTAAAACAGAGGTTGGCTAATTAGGTCCTTAGGCCACATCCAGCCTGCTGTCAGTTTTTGCAAATAAAAAGAAAAAAGACAACAGTGGCATTGGAACACAGTCATGGCATTTTTCCAGCATTGTCTATGATGGCGTTTGTGCTACAATGGCGGAACGGAGTGGTCGTGTCAG